>NC_136905.1:72652479-72676052 GCF_949606895.1 Notothenia rossii | reverse complement strand
AACAAAGGGGGGGTTATGGCTAGAAAGGATCCGTCTAATGTAAATATGACGTCACGTTCTCGTTCTAACTCTCGTTGTAATCGGAGCGGCTCGGCTGTAATCGGAAAGGGTCGGGGTGGGCGGGACGCGGGAAGAGACGTCGTTCTAACTCTCGTTGTAATCAGAGCAGTGGTAACCACTCAAAGTCTTCAAGAGATAGGAAACGACAGCAGTGTGGGACCTTGTTGCGGGAAATTACTGAGCACACATACCACCTACAGGATGAGACGTTCATGTGTACAGTGATATAAAGACTAAATGTTCTTTTGGAGGACGTAAAGCAACACACCCCACATGACAGTAGTCTTCCTCTCACCTTCATGCCCCCCAAACACAAAAGGCAGTAGAGGACCATAACACCTCTCAGTACCAGCCATCGTAGACACCCTTTTCAGGGCCGGGTGGGTCATAAAGCTGATGTCATGAGATCCAACTACAGAGTGGACAGCTTGAACAAGATTTTAAAAGCTAAGTCCCCAGAGTCTAATGCGGGAGGAGCAGGCAGGGGTACGAAGAGGAGGATAGATGCTTTAGGTAAGAACAAAGTATATGTACTTTTGCCATCTCCTCTATATTCACAAAACACAGCCAATCATCCATTCCAATCCTATGTGACATGGCACAGTTCATTTCACTCCAATAGAAATTGGTATAAAAGAGACCATTAGTCTTCTCATTGTGCTTATTGCTGTGGCTAGGTGTTAACTATTGTTGTTGTATTGTATCATATCAAAAGTTGTTTTCATCCAAGGCACCACCGCCAGGTGAATGTTGGAAGCTTGGAGATGAATGGAGCTGTAAAGAGGTGGTAAGTAAAACAACGTTTTTAATCCGTTGCATGTGATTTGTGTAGTTATAAAAAGTATATCATAAGCTGTCATTACAGTCTAAATATCTAACAGCAAAAGGAGGAGAGTCTGAGGAGGAGAGGAGATGAGGAGAACAGAGGAGAGGAGACAGCAAAAGGAGGAGAGTATGAGGAGAGGAGAACAGGAGAGGAGAGGATACAGCAAAAGGAGGATAGTCTGAGGAGAAGATGAGGAGAGGAGAACAGAGGAAACAGGGAAAGCAGAGTAAAGAGCAGAGTTGAAAGAGAAGTTGAAAGCAGAGCAAACAGTAGCAGGAGAAGTAGAGCAAATGTAAAAGTAACTTTGAAAAGTATCAGCAAGAAGATCAGAGTTGCATAATGTTATTTTGTTTTATTCATTACTGTTATATTAATGTTGTATGTTAATTTTTGTACATAGGATAATAAAGATGATCTTAACCTTGAACTCGATTCATGACCTCATTTCATTATTAAAACCTTAATATCAAATTACGAACTGAATTCAAATTAGGATCTCCAAATGTGTTGATGTAATGTTTGTGATAAACTGAAGGATAAAGTGTTCCTTTATGTGTTGAGAAAATTCCCCTCCCTCTTAAGCCAAGTAAGGTGTTTAAAAAGCCTCTTGGATCAGCTGGAAAATACATCACAAAACTGAAAACAGCTGTTTCACTTTACTTTTGAAAGATACGACAGAGACAAAGCTACACATATATGATGATATTATAGAATATGATGTATTGCTGAAGATTAAACTACCCAACGGGATATAAAAGAGGTAAACACATCTACAGCAGTAACATGCAACATATATTTTATTGCACCAGGAGCTATCTTGGGACTTTTACTGCAACAACGTTGACTTGCCTGTGAATACAAAATAAACCATAGTGTTGCTGATCTACAGTGTTGTCATTCTTCTTTCAACAGCAAGACCGCTAACAAGTATTTACATACTTAATATAGTTTAGTTTCTCGCCATCCCAAACGTAAACATTCAGCCACGTGACTGCGCTTCCGAGCCGCTCCGATTACAACCGAGCCGCTCCGATTACAACGAGAGTTAGAACGAGAACGTGACGTCATATTTACATTAGACGGATCCTTTCTAGCCATAACCCAAAGGGGGTTGGACTGCAGTGAATCTGATTGGCTCATTCCAAACTGTTTCACGGACAGTGTTTGATCTTCACAGTTTGGTAAGGAGGAAATGTGCAGTAACACATCAACAATGAATTGTCAAGCGTGTCCACTGAGCATCAGATGGCTGTCAAAAAACTACCTAAAATCATCCAAGTGAAACAACAGAGCCAAAACCTTAAGTTATAAAAGAAAGGAAGACAGGTGTCCATGCGACCCACAGTGATTATGAACTGAATAAGCAATCACGCTTAAGTGAGCCAAAATAAGGAGGACGTAGCAGAAGCAAAGCTGTCCAGAAAGCTGGATTTTGAGGAATACTAGCCCAGGTGGCCAACACCTAAGAGAAGGAGCTGCTTGAGGTAAAGATCAGCTGTCTATTTGTGTGACAAATATGTTACGTTTTTAAGATTGTATGTCATTGGTTATGCAGTTGAAGACATGTTTGTTGACAGCAGTGATTGCCTGTTGTCATGAAATGTTTTTTCTGTGCTTTTGTCAGTGTTTGCTTTTATCAGCGTTATTATTGGGCCATTGTTATTTGGTGTCTTGTCTACTTTAAAGCCATATGCTCATTTAAAAATGTGTGTGTTGTGTGATGCTAAAGTCACAGGGAACATGTTGAAACAAATTGTGCGGCCCTTTGACCTTAAACCAGTGTTTCTCAAAGCCCCTGGGGGGTGCAGAGGCATGACAGGGAGGGGGGGAGGTTATAAGGAGCTTTTTCAACAACAAGGTGAAGGGAGAGTCCTCTCCAGTCAGACTGTCCATAGATCTCTTAATTTTGCTCTCAAAGTGCACCAGATTACTGCTGTGATAAGACACATTTTTTTGCCAAATATCAGCATTTTCTTTTTTTTCATTTGTATTTATTTTTTTGACCACAGACTTATGGAGCATTGTTTTATTATCACTAAATTAAGGCTCACGTTCATATTGATGTATTTTAATAAATATTAACTTGGCCCATTACGTGGCTATTTGTGTTGGGGGGGCCTGACTTTTTTTTTTCTCCAAAGTGGGGGCCTGACAGAAAAAGTTTAAGAACCACTGCCTTAAACACTCAGGGGCCCATTGAGGTGTTGCTGACAGGCTTCAGCCTGTCTGGCACTATCTGAAAAAGCCCCTGTAAACCCACTTTTCTTTAAAAGAATTAAGGGCATTTCATTTCCACCTCTGACAAGAAGAACAAATTGACCACACACTGTAATTGCTCAAAGAGGACTTTAGGATTTCACAGTGCTGTGCCATAAATTAATTATCCTAAAGCGCTTAGTGAAAGTCACTATAATGGCTTGCACTGAAGGAGAGAGGGTGAATGGAGGTGAGCGGCCATGAGTACAAGGGGAAAAACTTGAGTGGCTGTAAATTCATACAGTGGTTATGAGTCTCATCAAGGCAGCTTGACTGAGTTATGATCTGCTCTGAGAATAGCGTTTGTGCCCTCGCTGTGGCCTCACTGTCTGCCTGAATGACTTAAAGGAGAGGACAGCAGCAGAGACTTATTGTCCTGTTTTATAGAGAAAAAAATGACCCCCTATCTTAAGGCAGCTGGTAGAAAGAAAACAGAAAGGGAAGGAAGGCTGAGTGTAAAGTGTGGTGGGAGGTAGCTTGTGTCTGCGTGTGTGAGGTTGTCACAGTAGCACCGCAGCCCCCTGGGGATGACCTGGATGATGGAAATCATCCATCTCTCTTCCTTTGTTGTCACAGCCTCTTATTTGGCCTTATTTGGCCTTTCTGTCTTCTTATTTCTATTTCTCCACATAATCCACATTTTTTTACTGATAAATGTTTTACTGCCCGAGAATGTTCATTTCAGCTCACACAATTCCAGACGTATATGAAGATTGTGTAGTACATGATTTGTATATTGAACCTGGTATTAACGTTCAAAATTAAGCTCGGAGCATTTTTATTTTCCGCTAAAGGACACTTGAGCTGGTATATGCAAACATCATGTCATTAACAGTCTCTTTTAACACTTGAAAACCTCTCTTGAGTTTCTGAATTGTGTCCCCTCCTCATGCGTAGCTCAAAGATGTTTTTGCTTTTCAAGGCTGTTGCTTTAATTTGGCTCCATACAGCGGACTGTGGGGCCGTGAGAGTGTTTGTGCTGTTTGATGTAACAAGCTGACCTAATTACCCACTAACAAGTTACATGGAGGCCCAGCTGAGTACCAACATGCACGCCAACGTTATCACTCCTCACTGCTCACTTCCAGTCTGCCCTGTGATAGGTTGTTGCTAGGTTACCTTTAATTGCAATCAAATTCTCTTCAGTTCAGTTCAAAATATTAAAAAATACCTCATTAGGGAAACTGGTTTGCAAACCCAAGTGTAAGGATAACAAATTGTAATTGATAACCACACATAGACCAAATATTTAATGTTATTGTTTGCTGCTGCGCACATTCTCCATGCTTCAGCAACCTCAACTGAAATAACCCTCTATTTCCCATTTGAGAGAAAGAGTCCAGGAAATAATTTAACGGACTGAAACTGAAATCTTGCATATGAAAAATTCAAAATCATTGTGCAGAGATACTGAGTTTTGTAAAAAATAGATGACTTAACATTTCAGCAGTTGATTGTTTGTGACAACCTAGCTTGCAATATTTTAGGCACATGATATGGTATTTAAATATTGATGATACTATTTTAATCACTTGTTGGCTAATATATCAACCGTTGTCAATGTTGGCAAAACATGGCACCAGGCTCTGAGCCAGCAAGACTACAAGGCATCATGGTTAATAGCTAATATTGCATCAAAAACCATACCATAATGTACAGCATATACTTTGATAAACCTGGAGTCTTCTGTGCTTTTAATACGTCCTTTGTGAATAATTCCCCCATTTAATTCACTACTAGTGCTACTAGTTACTACTGCTCTATGTCAATCCCAATGTTTTAAACATGCAGTAGCCATCAATAATGAGCGTGTGATTTATAGGTGGTTATTCAGCATAAATCCCAGGTTATACATTAAGTGTGCATGAGGAGTGAATCCTAGGAGTTCCTGGTTTAAACACATGTGAAGCTTTTGCCAAAAGAAACTTGTAAAAGCAGATGAAGAGGAAAAGATTTCCCATTTAGTCTAAGTTATTGATGAGCTTGGGAGGGAAGCTCCCTTGCTCAGGCAGACGATTGAGATGTTTCCTCTCCTACTTCCCCCATACTTTTTCAATCTTCGCTCCTATCCTTCCGCCTCTATGTAATTTGCCTGCAACAATTTCCTCTTTGTATCTTCATTTTTACAAGAGGATGCAGAGTTTTTCTTTGCTGCAATGGAAGATGTGTTCATTCATTTCACCTTGGCATCAGTAACATTTGAAGATTCAAGTTCCTTAAGGAATTTGTTTGCACAAATCAAATTCTAAGAATAATATTTTGTTTCACACAAACACGAACGAACGCATGCACACTAACACACACACACACACACACACACACACACACACACACACACACACACACACACACACACACACACACACACACACACACACACACACACACACACACACACACACACACACACACACACACACACACACACACACACACACACACACACACACACACACACACACACACACAAATCCCTGGGGTTTGAAGCCCGGTGCAGTGGAGCTCATCCCACCTTTTTCTCACGTGCTCTCATTCCTTAATCCCTTGGGATTTCCTGACCCCTTCATTCCTTCAACTCTTGTCACCACTTCCCACTTAGGATGCTCCCTTCTCCATTTCCACCTGATACCCTTCTTTTTCTACTTCGTCTTTCAGGATCAATCCCAGGAAATGCTTCAATCCGATTCCACAGTTTGTCTTTTCCCCCTCCTTTCTCCTGCAGACCCCACCGCCACCTCCACTTCCCCCTGGTGGGGTTTTGTTCTTGATGAACTGCCGCCTCACAACTGTTTGCATCCTGCCCTTCGATGCCTCATCCTCATCACCTTCAGAGCATAGAGAAATTCAATATGAATTGCTGTCATTATTACAAGGCCAGGTTGAGAGAGAGGGAAAGTGAGAATGTGAGAGACGGAAAGAGATAAATGGACCAGAGAGCGAAAAAAAGAGGTGGGAGGAAAGGATAAAATCTATATTCACTCCCTCTGACGTGCCGGCGATAACCACAGAGGCCAAACTCCTCTTTGAAAAAAGCCGTCTAAACGAGGGCGCGACAAAAAGCCCTGCGAGCCTTTCAGCCGAGCCTTACCACCACCGTCAATACAGCATGGCCACAGGCTCAGAGAGAATAAAAAATACAACAAAATGGGAAAAAACACAGGCCAGGCATAAGACTGACATGACGATTCTGGATTCAACAGCATGCAGGTTTCCAGTCTGCATCCATCATTGATTACTCAATTAATTGAGTTTGAAACAGAAGTGTTTTGAGTGTGGTTTATTCATGAAATAAGACACAGACAGAAGGGAAATTGGCTGAGAAAGACCATGAAATGACGAGGGGACAGGGATGTAGAGGGACACGCATATTGGTACAGGCTGTGAGGAAAGGTAAAGATACAGTGGAAAGTGTTAAATAATAATTATTGATCGTCTTGTCACCCAAGAGATTATTTCTAGTACATTCTTTAAACATGAGGCGTTTCTTGGAGATTCTGTTTGTTTTGTAACACACAGGCCGAATGTAAAAAGGCCTCCATAGAAGATATTTTACATTATACCTCAGTATTGCGTTTATTTTTGTTCTTGGTCATTAATAATGTAAAGGGAACTGGGCTTTCTGATACAGTCCAAAAACAGATTGAACATGGAAAATGTTAGAAATAAGAGAATTATGATTTCATGACCTTTTTTTTCTTTTGTTGGTGCATCAGTTCTCAGGACAGCTTTGAATTGAGAACACCTGAATGCAGTATTTCCGTGTTTAATACATGTAGAACTATTATAAACACATGTAACCCTTAATTGACATACAAGTGCAACCCTTAGAAATGAACATGTAGCATATTATTTAAAAACATTAAGGACAGCTGGAAGGTGCAGGTAAATTAAGTCTCGCTAATTCAAAGCTGTGATAAAATTGTAAGAATAGGACTGATACCCTTTATGGATTTTACAAACAACCAAAAAAAATAAAGGTTTGGAGAGGAAAATGGACACATACTTTATTCAGTATGATGGTTTACTACAGCTTGAGATATGTAAATGTGTTGTTAATATTGTTGTTAATGATAATATTGACTAAGTGAGTACAGCTGTATTGCAATCAGAGGTGATGTGTGTTGAAGGCGCTGTAATACATCCCACACACAGAAACATGAGCCAACACACCGCTGTGATCACAGGAGAACAAAGCTGATCAATAACAAGTAAATGATGAACTTGAGCTGATCTTAGCTAAAGCATTACTGTATATTTACTATTGGCATTATACCGAACATATTGTTTTCAAGTGCCAGTGGCAATAAGCAGCAGATGGCTGCTGTGCCATACCTTAAAAAACAATATTGTGACAGGGCAGCTGCAGTATGGGTCAGTGGTTGTGTGATTCGGCTTCGATCTACAACAGATGGGCCCTGAGCAGTGCTGGAAATCCCCTGGTATCCCCACAATAAAAAACAACACTGGCTCCATTTTACATCCAGGAACAGTGTTTATTTAGATAACTCCTCCAAACCCATTATCTAATGACATGACTCAATGAGTCACCATCCCCCTGATACTGCCAAGCGAGAAACATTGAGTTTTTGGCAAAGAGCGACTCGAATGCAGTGGAAGAGTTTAAAATGAATTTCAGAGAAGTAGAATATTGGAATGATTACAGCACATCAAATCTGTATTATCTTCAGGGAGAATATGTGGCTCTGTGAGAACTACCTTGACAAACGTACTGAACTGCCAATGCTTTTCCCGAAAGTACTCTGCAGAAGGATTTGGTTAGAGTAAACAGTTTTTCACACCAAAAACTTTATAGAACTGTTGTTTCACGTACCACTCATCAACATAAATGCTTCATGCTCACTGGACCATGACGACATCCGGTTGGAACTTACCTTGAATTCACCAGAGAGCGTAGCTGTTGAACACGACCCTCAGGGGGCCCGTGAAACACAGATGTCTGGGACGAAGGGCCCTAATGAGAAAACAAGACTGAAACAAGGGACTAACTGACTGAGATTTGTATTATGTGCATGTGAGATAGTTTTGATGCTTACAAATATTGTGAAATATAAGCGTATAAATATGTATAAAAAAAGACTAGTTGGTGATGTAAGGCTTGAGGTTATCATTAGTTAGAAAGGACACTAAAACACCAATATCTCTATTGCTTAAATCATCATCCACCCTTACCTCATTGTCATCCATTCAGCTATAACAATGCTTTGTTTTTCTATTGTCATTAGTCACATGGCTTGAAGAGATCGTATTCCATATTGTTGTTTGTCTAGTGAGGACAGTCTAATATCATCTGTGAAAAAGAATAGTGCAGACAAACATTTAACTGATATTTGTCTGGAATGACCAGATAAATGAATCATAACATGACATTTATTACAACATTATCAGAAAATCTGTATGTGGTCGTGAATAACCAGAGCATTGTGGCCAGAATGGGTTGTTTTCTGCACTCCGGGAGGTAAAACAATTTTTCCCTTCACTTGGATAATTTAAGATTTTTCAAGGGATCATTTTTTTAAATATTGTTAATATGATTTTTTGGGTTTTCCTAAACTTATAGCCAAAAAAGATCACTGTAATGCTTAGATTTTCTTCCTTTATTCATATTCAGACACTGAATTAATGAGGCCATATACCACAGGAGAGCCGTAGCTGATGTGCATGTTGTATAAGCAGGCATACTGTATAGCTTTATAGCGATTTGGCGAGTTTGAGGCTCTTATTGGGCTATTTGATTTGGGTGCAAACCAGAAGCTATTTGTAGGCCAATCACCAAAGATGGATGACCTCATGTATTCACAAAGCTTGGACCCATGAAAAACACAAGTAATTTGCTCTGCTGAGCTTCAATTTGAGCACATTAGAGTTGATGCTTGTAGAAAGCCAATTGAAGCCCCGACCTATAATGCCTTTTGCCATCTGCTAGGCATGCAGGATCCGAATGGGCACAGGCTGCTGTGTTCTTGCAGCCATTAGGTCCATTGATAGCTCTTCAGGGTCGCATAACAGCCAAGCAGTATGAGGCCATTTTATGTGACCAGATGTACCCTGTGGCGCCAACACTGTTCCTCTATGATGTTCCCCATATTCCAAGATGATAATGACTCCATACACACTGGGAAACGAGGGCAGTTTCATGAAACTCCAGGACGATGTTGAACAATTCTCCTCGATCTGTCAATATCAATCCATAAGTGGACCTTTTTATAGCAGTGCAGTAGAAAAAGGTAAATGTCAATCCTTCGCTAAAACCCTCGAAAAATTAAAATGTTCCCATCTACGATAATGACCCTGTGTTTTATAAAAGTGCTTCCATAAAACATTATTAAGGTGAGGAAAGAACAAGTGGCTTTAAGGTGACTTTTGATATTTCAGAAATGTATGAATTCGAAAAGAGAGTGATGCAGAGACTTGGCTGTTAGTGTTTTTTTTTTTCCAATCTGTGGCATTTAAAACTACTTTATGATGAACTAAAAACGGTCCTGTTTTTGCTTTTTATTAACATCCTATTGGCCGTTTTTCAAAAAAGAGCAGGGAACAGCTAAGAGATTTATTTCCTAGTTCCTTGTTTTTCCCTCTTTTACTTTCAGTTTATTTTCAAGCAGGATTGAAAAATCCATGTAGGGGTAAAACTGAGAATTCATCTTGAATACAACATGTTGTGTGTACATGGCACTTTGACCTCCGAAGAACAAAACCGCTGCCTCTGTCCTGAGATTAGTCACTTTCAGTGGGAAGGGGGGCAGCAGCCTACATGTTTCAATCGATAAAAATATCATCAGGGACAAACCTATTTTCCTCAGCCCTTTTGTAGATAAATATTGTTCAATCCTGCACTGTCAATTCCCCTCTTCTTTCAAATGTAGATCCCAACACTTCTCCCTCTCTGCTCCATACATGGATACACACACACACACACACACACACACACACACACACACACACACACACACACACACACACACACACACACACACACACACACACACACACACACACACACACACACACACACACACACACACACACACATATCACATCATAGATTTCATCAAGAGTGAAATACAAAAATCCCAGGAAGGTGTTCCTGCTGGTGATGGTGTTTGTGTCAAATATGGATTTGTCAAGTGCTGATGAATTACATGTTTTGAATCAATAACCCCTATCAATCTTCTCAGTCCTGCTTTTGGTAAACGCAATGGACCCGACGCACGCTGAACACACACAAAATCAATGACACAGAACTCATGCACACACACATCAGAAAGAGGGTGACAGGGATGGATATAAAGGGAGAACGAGATATGGTTTACTATTCCTGCCTACCCCCATACAGAAGCCTATCGTATAATAACTGTGATTAGCTCCGATAGTGTTTCGACGTCCCGCACGCTCCAAAAGAGCAGGCAGCGTATTAACAGATGATTTCAGGGCTCTGAAACATACAAACAACTTGACATTTTGCGCTGAATGAAAATTGAGACTCGGTACATACAGCTACTCATTGGAGAAATACATGATTAGCCTTCACCGAGGAATAGAAAAAAAGTGCTGCAGGTAATGAGGGCTTTAAAATGGAGGCACTTCTTTCACTATTCTATAGTCGTACGCGGTGGACTCGGATTTGTCCACTTTCAGGCTTTGTTTG
Organism: Notothenia rossii; assembly: GCF_949606895.1. Lineage (NCBI taxonomy): Eukaryota > Metazoa > Chordata > Actinopteri > Perciformes > Nototheniidae > Notothenia > Notothenia rossii. The sequence goes on along the minus strand of NC_136905.1, from coordinate 72,665,244 downwards.
TGAGTTTTTGGCCTTACAGAGGCTGATTATAAGAATCTTCTCATCAAAGATAGCTGTTTTTCTGCATTAGATATAAATGAAAATGTTTTTCCTTCAAACGTTGCTGAGGAAACCAATGACGTCGAGGCATTCAATCAAATGAGTTTCAATCAAAGAGTTTTCATAGTTCCCAACGTTACATTTATTAGTAATGAAATGTGTCTGTGGGGGCTTTTAACAGAATGTGTGTATGTGTGAATACGATGTCTTGATTTAGACTGCTGGGGCATTGTAAGGGTGCACATCTGTTCTCCAAGCACCACACGATGACATAAATGCTGGGCCTCAGCTGTAGAGAGCTTCTCAATGGGGCCATGTATCACTCACATCGGTGTCATGACTGGACGAGGGCCCTGTGTGTGTGTGTGTGTGTGTGTGTGTGTGTGTGTGTGTGTGTGTGTGTGTGTGTGTGTGTGTGTGTGTGTGTGTGTGTGTACATGTTCGAGGGCAAATGAGGGACATCAATTGAGAAATTGACAAAGAGTGATGCATGGATGTTTGTGTGTATGCAGCTTGCGGGATTGTCTATATTTGTGTGCGTCTGTGTAAAGTGGGCAGGTGGCCATCACTGGCAGAGTCTCTCCTCGAGGATGTGTCTGAATACAGAGCGGCCGTTGTTAATGGAGGGCCTGTCCCTCTTCTCTCCACATCTGAGGGTCCATACAGACCTCCACAGGCGGCCGCTTCACAGTGCGTGCTGGCAAGACATTCAGCCCCATCACACTGGGACTCTCTTCCTGAACACCAGGGTGTCGGGGCTTTTCACACTGCAGATCAGAGTCCTTGCCAAGACGAAGAATAGGAGGAGGTCAGAGGGGTGTGTAGAAGCAGGAAATGGTATCAGGATAAAAGATGAATGGCTGAACAACACATCAGCGTTTTCAACAGGAAGATTGGCCAATCTGACACTGACTGCCCTTGTATTTCACAATTACTTATCTATTTTGAGTGTGGGGTCAGACAAATGTGCAAATATTTGTAACATCACAATTTCCAAAATGTTGCCATTACATGGAATAGAGTTAATATTTTGTAACAAATCTATTAGTGTAAAAGTCTGAGAGAAGTAAAGGTCAGGAGGAGTATTTTGACAGGATTTGTGCATTGGACGCCCTGTTACTTTATACATGTATGCAAAAGCAAGAGAATGCACTATTGTAAGCATTTTCTTAAATATTATTCTGAATATTATTATGTCCCTTTCAAGCCTTGATACATGTGGCCCTGGAATTTTTTAACCACTTTGATGTTAGTAATACTCACAATGTTTATTCTTTTCTTTGCAAACTTTCCACGGAAATATGTTAAAACTTAGAAAAAGTATCCTACTTAGGCCAAAAACTCTCCAATTCACCTTCTTGCACATAAAAGACATAGAAAAATAGACATATTGTGCAAATTGGAAAGTGAGCTGTGGTGAATCGGCCGTGATTATCCCTTACAGCAAATTACCCCCCACTGCTACAATATGAGCCTCAGGCACATTCAATTGGAGCAGTGGACCTTTCTGAATCAGTTTTAGTGGAAAAAACAAGTCATAGAACTTCAAAACCTACAATACGTGTTTCCAATTATTCTGTGAGTCAGTTCAAATGAACACCAGAAGAAGTACGATTTTTTTTATGGCCAGACAAATTCAGTTATTCTTAGTTGTCTCCATGTTTGTCTGTACACTCATCTTTCCCCCTTCAATAGACCCTTCTGATCAAGTGTGTCAGTTCATGCTCATCATCATCTTTTGGTGTAAGGTGCAAAAAGTGAGGATATCAGTTTTAGTAGTTTTATTTCAGAATATGTGACATGAAACTAACTGGTATCCTGAGATGAGTGGTATTATTTTGAGCAACACATTACGCTGCTGCACTGTGGGTAGTCTGGCCAGGCAAAGAATACAGAAAAGTACTTTAATATGAAATATGTCCACCACATGCTAGGTTCATTTGTAAGCTTGTAAGCAAGTTAACTCACCAGACCACGTACAAAACAACTGCTCCCCCAGGCCAGATTTTTAATTAAGAATGTAACCAAAGGGGTTATTGTGTTCACTGTGTGACTGAACACAAGTTTAAACCTTTCCATGTTCTCTTTACTATGCCAGCCTTTTGAACCTGTCTGACACTTTTTTGTGTTATTTGGACTAATATGGAGAATCTGATTATTTTTAACAAATTTGCCCTTCAGATTTGGCATTGAGTTTTTCAGTGGGATAATGAGAGGCCGGTATGATCCAGGGACATAACCTGGTCTCTGGACTTGAGCTATTCTTAATGAAGATTGATGATTCCCAAAGTTATTTTGATTTATACCAAGATAAATAAATAAATAAATTACATTTAAACACTTAAACTATGGAGGCCTAGATTGTTGACACATTATAGTCACAATACATTTGAAAATAAATCTGAATTGTATGCAGTGTATCTTGGGTTTGTGTGTACTTGCCTGCTATCCTCCACTATCCAAGTGAAAAACTAAGAAAATTAATTATTCATTTTTGGTGCATAATAGGTCCTCTCAAACGTAGTATCTGGAAAGAGAGCCTTACATTGCCAACCTTACATAAACAATGCTAAGTGGGGGATAAAAGGGTAAACCTCTTGTATCAAAAGCTTTGGTGAGCTGTAGTGTGCTCAGTGCACTATCCAAGTCTCTCAGATGTAAGTAAATGGCTGCCTCGACAAACATCCACTCATAGAAAGATAGATAGGTACTTTATTTATCCCAAATTGGGAAATTATTTAGTTACAGTATACAGTGTGTTCAGGCATTAACATCTTTAAATCTTTAAAGTGATGGAAAAAAGTATAAACATAATCAAATGGAATGGAATACCATACAAAAAAACAATAAACATCAGCAAGTCTATACATAAAGTAAAAAGGACATGAACCACAAGAATACTCTATATACAATGTTCTAGAATAGATCATTTGGACTGTTCTAAAAATATTTTACTGTATGCTTTGACAACTTTTTCTGACATAGTATCTTTTTGAAATGTAATTCATTGTCTTACCTTTCTTAGAATTCTGTGCTTTATGATATCTGTTGTAGTAAATATCATTTTAATACATAAACGTTCCACAAAGTAATGATATCCTTTATTACAACTGAAAAGTCATCCGTGAAGAAATCTCTATTGAATCCTCCTACTTGTTTCCAGTTGATGCATTTCCCACTTTGTTTCTGTAATATCACGGACCCCCTACCTCTCACCTCAATTCTTGCCTCCTTTGACCATTTCTCCTCATTAAGTGTTCCTCCCATTTCACTGACAGTTTGTTGTTGCATTTGTCTGACTAATCAGAATCTCCTGCTGTTAGAATGAGAATTAACAGTGTTATGCAACATTGTGCCATAACAGTAATCATTAAGTTCAATTGATTGGCACATTAATCAGACGAGCTAATTGGACAAGCACATGAATGCTAATAAGTGTCTGATTTGACAGAAGCAGAAATCTGTTATTACATCATAAATCATCATTACCCTCAAACTACTGTACCCTGTGCGAATACCAAGTGTGATTGTGTAATATCAAGTATATTTCTCAGATAGATGAAGTTCCTCATAATTACACCTTAATTGGATCACTGAGAGTTAGGGGTTGGAGTAAATGGGATGAAGTTAATCTCAGAGAATATGCAACTGGATGGAGTTAAAGGATAGAGGAAGGTGTGAGGTTTTGTTGTGTTTTTTGTTTTGTTTCTGCATCAGCACTTTCTCCAGCCGGCTTTATTTGGGCAGTTAGCGACATCATTAGCGAGATTCTTGGATGGTGTCAGACCTTTTCACCTCGCAGCAATCAAGCCCTGCATCATTTCCTGCAGACTTCCAAGATTGGGCGAGTCCCCGTGGTATTCAAGTTCATTAGTAAGGTGATGTGACAGCGCAGCAAATGGCTTTTTCCAAGATGGCGGCTATGAGAAAGACTGTCAGAGAATCCAAAAGTAAGAAGCTAACTTTTAGAAGTTATCAGCAAATACATCCCAGAAACAACCAACGACTGTGATGAACTTGCATACACTTACTTTCCATTATAATTTAACCTGAGTTCAATATTTTCCAAATCAAACTTTATAAAGGGTAATGCCTCTTCTCTAGATATGGCAGGGTTGTTTGGTCAGTCGGTCTAATCTGAACAACCATCGGATGGATTGGCATGATATTTTGTACAGTTATTTGTGGCATTTGTGGCTCTACAAAGCACTCCACCATCTGGCCCCCCCTTATCTCACAAGCCTTCTCACTCCTTATCAACCCCCACGGTCCCTCAGATCCACCGCAGCCGGACTCCTATCCATTCCCACATCCACACTCTGCAGCTTTGGGGACAGAGCCTTCTCAGTGGCAGCTCCTAGGCTCTGGAATTCCCTCCCCCAAGATCTCTGTGACTCTGAGTCCCTCACAGTCTTTCAGTCCCGCCTCAAAACACATCTTTTCAACTCTGTCTACCCATAAGCCCCCCTCTCAATCAACTTCCTCTTGACTGCCTTTTTATTTTTTTTATTTTACTATACTTACTTGTTTGCCTGTCCTTGTTTGTCTACCCTCCCTCATATTGTAAAGCGTCTTTGAGTTGTAAAAAAAGCGCTATATAAATAAAATACATTATTATTATTATTATTTGAGGATGAATCATACTTACTGTGGAATCCATCATGAAATTCATCCTTTGACCCTTCATCTATTACCATCACCTGATCAAACATTTTAATATTATGTTAGCATGCTGACGATAGCATTCAGCTCGACACATCACTGGGCCTGAGTCTAACCTCTTTGAGCTACTGGTGTGGCCGAAGACTATTATCCCTGTTACAGTGCATTTGAACATGATTCCTCTCTGGTTAATTGGCTTCTGAAACATTGAGAATACTCTATGCATATGTCACATTGCTGGCACTGTGAGGTCCCCTGGGTTGTCATACAAAGCGGCCGTCTTGTGGTCCTACGGTTGGACTGATCGGCTCTCCTCTCCAGAGGGCTGGCGCTCTGCCCGGCAGAAAACTCCATGCCCTGCAGAAAAAGCTGGATCAATTGATTGTCAGCATATGCAGCTGCAGGCATTTGAAATACGCTAGGCACAATTCAAGCATGTGCCACCATCTTGAATATGTTGAATTGATCTATTGATCTGTGGCAGCTTCTATTACTGTGCTAATAGGCCATGCGTACAAACAAAACTGTAACCAGAGCCCATATTTACAAATGATTATTGTGTGAAAGAAAGCTATTATTATATCATGAAGTGGCAAAGACACTGATTGAAAGAAACAATAGAAAAAACAGGCTCTACAGCATCACATCTAATGACATGTAATCTAATCCGCTCTACCTTCTTTGCAGCTGTAGTGACTGACAAGTGCACATTTACATGTTGTGACTCTGTTGGTGTGTTTTATCGCGTCACACTGGGAGACTACTGTGCGCCTCAGATATACAATATTTGAATCAGTTATGTTGATTTATCCAAGTACACACTTCTATCAAGACTAACCCTAGCAAGAATACAACAGAATATCAGTACATTGATGCTTCATCCATTAAATTAAACAGAGGATTTCGGAATTTATTTATTCTAATTGGCAATCTGTAGAAGTGAAGATAAATACGTGAGAAAAAAACTCAAGATTTTCTTTTACAAAATGTTTCCAACATGTCATTCCTTCTCTCTGTTTTTGCAGAATTATCTGGATTATGTAGGTATTTTTTGACTGTTACATTTTCCCTGGTGGAGTGTCCATTTCTGTGTGAGAGTATTTATGTTAGCCGGTTGATTCTGTGGTGCCATGTGGTCGACATGTTTATTTATGGCATCAAAACATTGCTTTCATGCCAATGAAAAAAGGAAAATGCTTGAAAGGTTTGGCAGCTGTATTCAGTCCTCTACCTGCCACTGTTATCAACGAGAGCGTGTGTGGGAATAAGGAGAGGGGAGAGACTTGCAGACAGTGGTAGACAACATTTAAACAGCATTTAGTGTAAAGACAGAACAGCTGTTAGCAGACTGATTTTTCAATCATGCTGTTGTCTGGAAACACAGGAAGGTAAGTGTACACCTAGACAGTCTGAGCATAACTGCAGGTGCTTTAATTAGAAAGTTAATAATGAAATAGAATGGGTGAGTGAGCCTAAATCTGGAGAAAGGACTGGTGGCCAGACTGTGGGGGGAAGAAATGTTTCTTAATCATAGCTTTGTGCCTTGAAGCATGGTTAGTTTTAATGAATGATTGAAAACCAATCATAAATGGTGGTACATTAAAACTTCAGGATGCCAGATGACCTTTTCCTTTTTGAAATGAGTGAAAAATGACATTCCAGTTAAAATAAAAAATCGTATTATGTGTTTTCCCCTCTTATACGGCCAAACCCTAAGAGCTTTCAATTACATTGTCGTACTGTGTTCTTCACTTACTTTCCTTAATCTCCCTCTTGGCTTGTGGCAAAGTGTGATTTTGTGTTTCTCCGATGTCATTTCCAATTTAATAGAAGTGCATTTGTGTTCGCCTATGTTATGAATTAAAATTGAGTTCTTTATGGGCAGAGATGCATGCTGCTATGGTTGAGCAGACCTTCATTCAAACTCTCTGTACCTTGAAGGTGAATAGTCCAGTGCTTATGTGAACTCCATAAATTTAGTTGTAAGAGTTCTCCCTTTTAGTGCTGTTGAAGGTAAGGCTCCAGACTTGCCCTTCAGAACGTGTTTTCAGCAGGTGAGTTATAGATTCAGTGTAGATAAGTCAGTTAACTCAGAGGATTCTATTTTCTTAGGCAACCTTAGAACCACAGTGACGAGCATTATCTTCATTAGGAGAGACAATGTCATGGCCACTTATGATTCATTATACAAAAATCCTAATTTAAACCCTGGCAATTTGATGCAACTGCTGTGGCAATAAAAAATAAAATAATACAATCTTCACTCAAACATTTCATGACTCAAATATTACTCATGGCAGCTGACAGATCTGAAATATTTTAGATTTTCTCAGCAAGGCCTTGTGGTTTTGAGCTTTAGGATTGGGAGATTTTTGGCTCTAATGAGGACAGCCAAGAGATCTGTGGACGCTGCAACCCATCCTCTAATTTCTCCACAACATGAAAAGACAAGCAGAGAACCGCCGACAACCCATCCCGAATAAATGATGAAGCTTTTTGTGCCTACAAACCCTTTTTTTGGACAAGACAATCTTTCAAATCAAAACTAAAAGACGTTTTGTTCGTGCTGCCCCTAAAATGATTCCGAGCTGACTCGGAGCTTGTAAGTCCTCCCAGAAGCTGTCCCTGGGACATTTGGCAAGAGGAAAGTCAGAGACAGTTACGTAAATGCTAATGAGTGCCTGGCATTAGACTGATAGAGCCCATGGGTGTTCTCTGCTGACTGTCGTTGTATGCATAGATGCGTATATACATTATTATTGTGCTAAATTAGTACATGCATCTGTCGGTCTTCAGGCTGCTGATGGCTCGTCATTCACGGTTGGTTAAACAAGGCTGGTCAGTCAATGTGAGTCTTCTACTTCCATTCAATCTCGCTTTCAGCCCCTTCAGCCTATGGCTAACAAGTTGCCACCCTCTGCTGTTTTGGTATTGTCATGGTGCTGACGCCAATGACACTAGAGGACTGCTGAGATGCTAATTGTCCATTGCTAAACCCTGCCCTCCTTGGTTACTGTTGCTACACCTATCAATCTTTCAATTGCTGCATGCATTCAGTCTACAATTATTAAGATGTCAGATTTGACATTTGACACTCATTGTTATTTCTAGACAAAGGATTCTTGACTTTTGATAGAAAAAGACAAAAGCAGGGTTCTCATTTTTGGTTAACAACTGTCAGAGCTGCTGTCAGAAAAGACAGCTGTCACATTCAATATGTGTATCTAGCAGTTTGCAGTAGGCTTATTGGTATTTAGCTATAGCTCAATAACATTCACTCCTTGAGTTAAAAGCTCTTTGTCAGTGCTTTTAATGTAGCCCACTTTAGCATTTGGAGAAATCCACCAATGAACATTACACTTGCTAAGCTAATCACTGTTAATGAGTTAAACAGTTATAAAGCATCACATCAAATTATTTGTACGAGGAACAAAGCCTAGCATTATCAGTGAAGTTTTAAAATGGAGTCACTTGCTTTAAGAGAGAAGTGGAGAGGTTGACTTTGTGATTTTCTAGCAAAAATCAGCAAGGGCATTTCAAACGGAAAAATATATTGAAGCAATAATTCTCACTCCTGCTGTATAATTGCGGTGAAGTAGTTTAGAGGGAAAGAGCAGAATTACAATTTTGCTCTTGGAAGATTTAAAGGGAGACGTTAGATGCGGTGAGTTGTATCCTTGGGAAGTTGGGAAGTTTGCCAGTGTCAGCATCTTCGGTGGCCAGACGATTTTAGAGCCCCCATGTGTCTGCCATAGAATGTGATTATGTTTCGCCTTCATTGGTTTTGCAAGCATTGCACGTTTATCTTGCAACACTCTGCCTGTCGTGACCCAGGTAAAATATAAGGAATCAAAGTTACCCCTAAACTTGGAGTGTATCTGCTATTTTACAAAGTGCAATATATTTCCTTCTTTTTTGACACAGGGTCAAAAGTTTTAAGTGGAATATTTCTTCCAATTTATAGATCATGTACTTCATGCTCCTGTTTCATTTATTTTGCTTCTCACAATTCTTGCTATATATGTTTTCTCTCTTCCTCTACCACAGCTGCTGCTCCTATTAGTTGAGTCTCAATCCCCTGAGGAATAAATTGCAATTTGATCCTGTGCTTTTAGTGGAAAGAACAAACCAGTGCTGGTATTGTGCAGATAAAACAACGTGATTCACAAACGTATTGGCAAAAAGTACATCCAACTTTACTTGAGTGTTCTGACAAGCATATATCACAGATGGCAAACTCTGTTGGGTGATTTCCAGAAGTACGAACGGAGGAGTGATATAACGTTTATTTGCTATGTGCTGAAATGGAGAAATAGGACATGAAGAAATGAACAGGAAGGAGGACATACGTCAAAGGTTGGGCGCAACAGATCAAGATGTCACATTGAAACTGCGGGAGCTTAGTGTACATACAGCAGGAGGCCGGTGAAGGGAAAATCATATCAGGGAATATCACACAGTCGCGAATCACATTTCCAACTCCCAGCTGGGATTGATCCGCCAACCTTCTGCCACCCAACCACACGCCCTTATTTTCTTTACCTCCTCACAATGCTGCTAAGACATTTCTCTGCAAGAAGCGCTGTGTCGTCATGAGCAGGGGACTGTGGCACCAGTGTGCGATCAGGAGGTCATGGCTGTGACTGGAAGTGGTAGAAGAGGATTAGTGGCCCAGCGGAGGGGGGGGGGGCAGCCTCCCTGCAGTGGAGAACCAGCTGGTCAGCAGGCGGGACAGCCCCGCTCCATCTGCCGGTCACCTGCTCCACCCGCTGGGAGCCCTGGTAAATCTCTCTGCTTCCTGTTGCTCCCACAGATTATGTCACCCAGTTTGGTTTTACCGGACTTCGTCTATGTTGGAGGTCTCAGAACGTAGCATCATAATGAATCTGAAACCTGTACAAATATTTGATTCTTTATTGTATGTAACACTTTGAATCCTTTTTGATACACGAACTTGCACACGCTCCTAGTTTGGACTAGTTTGATTCCTCGAATTGCTTAGATTTTACACCACTAACTGCTCTAGAGTTCACCTGACCGATATCCGATTACTTTTTCAAAGAGTTTGTTATATTGACAACTATATCTTCAGAATTTGATCCCGGATATACGTGATCATTTTCCCACTTCAAAGCTGGCAGATAACACTATTCAGGTACAATTACGCGCTTATGTTTTTCAGGGCCTTTGAGGTTCAAATGGAATGCTTGAGTGTTTTAGGGAGCCTGCTTCAAAATTAAAAATGTAAAACCAAAATACTAGGCCATAGTGAGTGTTGCAAGTCATGATTAAAAAACAACGGCTTTCTTAAGATCCTTTCCATACTGTATTTAATGTTCAATTCAAGCAAGGTTGTTTCTGGAATATTTGAGGAATTCCCAGGAAATGTTATTTTCCCAAGCCTTCAATCACCCCAGTTCTGTCATAGCGTCTGTTTCGTATCTCATCCATAACCCAAGTCAGGTACCAAAACCTATTCGAATCAATGCGGCATTTTGTTTATACTGCTGAATCCATCTGACAGCCGTGGTGGGTTCCTGTCAAAAAGTGTTGTTTCTTTTCTTTTTTTATTTCCCAGTCTCAGTCACACTAACAAGGAGTGAATAAACAGAAGGAGTAGAGAAAGCAAAGGCTCTAGAAATGCTTCTACCCAAGAGAGTCAGCAGAATTTGGGTTAAACTTTGTCATAATCTTTTGAACTGTTCTCTGCTTAATCTGATATACATGCAGAAGTGTCGAGGAAAAAATGATGAAGCTTGCTGCGAGTTGGAGTAGCAGTTTTCCAAAATGGCTCGGTTTTGCTCATGTTGCCGCTTTTGTGCTCAACACTGAAAGCTGCTGTCTCTCTCCAACAATAACAGATGTCAGAATCATGTTCTTCTGAAAGTTTATAACTGCTTTGTGCTTATTGCAGCCGTCTTAGGAGAAAGCCAATCGTGTTTGGTTGACTGTGACTTTGATTGGCAGGAACTTGGCTGTATTGTTTGGCCACTCATGTTATCACATTTGAGAAGCGCGGCTAGCCTGCGGCAGTAAAAGCAAGAGGGGGATATTGGCTCCTGAGTAGCTGGCATCAAGCCTCTTTCAGACAGGCAATTCCAGGGGAGCAATTGTCTGGTTTAATTGCTCCAAAAAAGAAAGACTGAGAGGCGGTGAAACTAACAAGCTGTCTCCAGAATCAGTAATTTACAGGCTCTGTGATAAAAACAGATTTCTATTTTTCTATTTCTTTCTCTCTTTTTTCTCTCTCTCTCTTTCCTTTGCTGTTGCAGATATTTAAATATTCACAGGGCGGGTTATTGGGCGGGTATAATTTGCCGTTCTGATTTCAAAGACAGACACACACTGATTTCACTAACTCTCAGACTGATTTGATGGGCCAGAGCTGTCTACCCATTTTAAACTAGAAAGCACTCAGAGGGCGCATACTTCTTCCAGGGCTGTGCAATCTTCTAAAGGTGTTATTTCAAGACATTTTTAAATATTCTTCCGGATCTGCATCAAATAGACACACAGGTGAAAGATTGTATTTTTCTCTTTCACTTAGTCCAGGCCCTCTCTTGTGCTTTTAAGGAATTATTTGGTATTCCAAATGATTTGCCCGCAGGCACATATTTCCCAAACTTTTGTCTCGTTTTTGAGATGTCGCACTAAATAACCCACGATCTGGACTTAAGACCTGACCCACTTTACTTGCTTTATCTTCATTCGTTCCTTTCACCTTTTGTGCTTCACTCATGAACTGCTTTAGTCTAAAATGCATCTCCTGAAGACTGTGACAGTCTGAGAAAGTTGGGGTAATTCTTTGTTAGGACTTAACTGGATTTGAACAGAACATAATGCGAACAGTAGTCACCAGAGCGTCGGCTAAATGAAACATGAACCTTTGATCTTATCACAGATATTACTTTCTTATCTATTGTTGTCACAAAATGCATTCGCTTTTACAAAAAAAATATTGATTCTTTTTCATAGGTTGCGAGTAAAATGGGACAATACTAAAATCAATGTCCCAGAGGCATAAATAAACCCAAAATATTAAATAGTCATGTCAATTCATGTACACACATGAAGCCAAGCAGAGGGAAGAGGACATTAGGCAGCAGAGGCACATTCACAAAAACAAGTGTGTGGTGTGTGTAAGGCTGTGGACCATGGCCTATTCCTCTCCTCTCTGCAGCTGCCTCCATCCATATTCATTACCTCCCACAGCGATAGCAGAGAAAGGGGGGGAAAGCAGTAAGAGGAATGAAGATATCAGTGTGTACACATTAAAATAAACAAGGTGCACAGCGTTGTGTTTGTGTGTGTTTTTTTCTGAGTATGTATTTTCCTATGATCCCAGACAGTCTAAGGTTTGCAAACATTAACAGGGTAAACTAGAGACCATGAACAACTTATTGCTCCACTATTATTATCAATCTTCCAAACACACTATTTGCAGGGCATATGAGTTCAACTTTGGGGACTCGGCAACAATACGCAGGGTGATTAAACACGGATAAGGGAACATTCTCTGGTTCATAATCATTAGCATCACAATTAAATGCTAACGGATATTCAAGCTCATACAAATGTGATGGCAAGGTCCACTTAATCATCTGCAGGCTCAATTTTTCTCTAACATAGTTCAAATCTTACAGAAATCATTCATCAATAAACTCACAATTAATATGGTTTATTCTTAAAAAGATTATCCTCACAAGAGGAATGGATGAATATGAGCACCTCCAAGAGAGAGGAGAACATACGCATTACTTTTACCTGCAGTACATTTCATTTGTGTCGTTTTAGACAAAAGAGTGAAGACATTTCTGGCATCACTTCTTCATTGAGCTGTTTAAGGGTTAATGCCTGTTTTAGGTTTGTGTGACTGAAGGCAGCTGTGTTGGAAAAAACAAATTGAAGGGCTGCATTGATTAGGGCATGTTGTTGCAAGTACCAGGGAGATGAGGAAATTCAACCCGGGAAGTCCAGTTTGAGTAATGCACTACATCCATGACTCTGAAGATTTCAAAACAGTACACAGCGGTTTATAATATTACAAATCATTTCATCTTTTGG
>NC_136905.1:72603819-72652279 GCF_949606895.1 Notothenia rossii | reverse complement strand
GAGATTAGCCTTTATTGAAGATGACAGTGTTGAATGGGGGAGACAGAGAGGATGACATGCCGGATTCGAACCTGGGTCCTTGAACCTGGGTCCTCCGCATGGGAACTGAGTCCTTATACATGGGCCATCTCTACCAGGTGAGCTATATGGCGGCACAACATTTTCGTTATTATGATTTTTATTTATTTTTATTTGAACCTCCTTTCCTTTCTCTTTCTTGATCCTCCTTAGCAACGGGGATTACAGTCCTTGACAGCGGTCTGTACTACTGGATTAACAACGTGTCACATGTTCTGAATTGACCAATCAGGTCTTTATTTAGCCGCCGTATTGTTTATGGTTGAATGTGGGCCGCGAAAACATTTTAGATTCTTAAGTTGGCCCTGAGTTGAAAAAGGTTGGGAAATGTTGATCTAGATAGAGGTTCATGTCTGTGTCTGAGAAACACTCACACTCTATACCCACTCATTAATGGAGATTACGCTAATATGTTGATTCTTCATCTAAAGCCAGCAATAAACACCTTCAAGACAAATACAGTTTTTTTATTTTATTTTAGCATTTCTGGGGGTGTTCTGGTAGCCTCGTAGAGAAGTTGATGAACATACTTTGGTCCAAAGTTCCTAATATCTGATGGTTTCTGCATATATTTCCCACTCTGTCTCCCCTAATTTATTGTCATATCAAACTCGCAAACTTTATACAGCTCTCTACATATATATTTGTATGATTTATCAATTACTTAATCCTGAGAGGTAAGCGAGAACAGAATTCTTAAAAACAGACTGTGACATACTAAATCTGCCTGCTTATGATTTGCCTTTATCTCAGACACACGGGCCTTTGTCATTTTATAGACAAAATGGTTAATTGATTTCTAAAAATAACAATTGACAGACTAAAAAGAAAATCAGGAAGCCACAACCCTACATTTGGCGATGCTCTATACCAAGTGACCAGGAATGCATCAATATTACCTTCCCATCCAACCAACGTGAGGGAGAAAGTAAAACTAACTCACAGCATCTAATTAGTGTATTTCTGTAGCTGACACTTCAAGTCCAATGTCTTCAATCACTTTCGGATGGAGAATCCAATTCATGTACAGTATGTTCTCTGCCCACACTAGCTATTAGCTACCTCCGCTTGCCTAATTACTGTCATTCATCCTTTATCAATGAGAAGTGGTGGGAAGCAGCTGCTACCGGGTAGCTGTGTTCTCATTTGCATCCAAATATATATACACACACACACACACACACGCACGCGCGCACGCAAGCACGCACGCACACACACACAATCCTGATGGCGACATTTTTTAAAATTTGACCTTTGTAAATGATCTTCTGCCAATAGCATATGTCTGAATTTGGTATTCCTAAACTTCTCCTGGATCGCAAAGCGTAGAGCATTAATCGTGTGTGTGTGTGTGTTCTTGCGCGTGCAATATTCTATTTAAGGCTGTCTCTCTGACACCAAGGTGATGGCATACTTTATTAGCTCATATTCAGGGACCGGTGAGAATCCCACCGGAGATCTCAACTGTGACATTGTGGATGTTGAACTTCTTTGTACCTTCTCATCAGTCTTCCCATCCTGTTTCAGCTCCTTCAAATTATACTTCCCCCTCGCCACCCCTTTTCCACAGTTTTAATCCATCTGTCATTCTTACTTCACTTCTCTCCTGCCCCAACCTCCCAATCCCTCGCTCTGCTCGGCCTTTTTGTTGCGTTTACAACAACCGGTGCCTGTTATCAGTGAAATAACCCCGCCATGCTGCGCCTCCTCCGACAAACCTGCCTCTCATGACAACTGGCTAATTAGGTGTCACCGTGGAAAATGGAAAGTAAACGGGAGGTTGATACTGTAGAGCCATAAAGCTGTCAACTGTCTACATTTTGGAAAGAGAGGGGGAGGATGGAAAGAAGATGAGGTAGATTATGTGTGGGGGTCAGCAAAAGAGTGAAGAGCGCTGGAAGGACGATGAACGGAAGCGTGGATTGTGAGGAATTAGGAGGTAGGAGGATTGAAAGCTAGATAAATGCAGGAGAAAATGAGAGTATGGGGGAAGAATAGAAATGTACTGAAAGATGTGGGAGGGGAGAAGGTGACAAATTGATACAAGAGGCAAAGGCCACTGCCGCTTTTCCCTGTGGCCCCTAATACAATTCTCCAGTGAAACCTGTCTTGTATGTAGACACATGCATAAGAACAAACACACACACAAACAAAGGGCAGTTCGACTTCCTGATCGATTGAGCCATGCCCTGCTCTGACATCTCAGTGGGCCTCTAGATGACTGAGCTGACCTACAAAAGCAAAGAAAAAGAGGAAAGAGGACAAAACACATTTTTTAAGATCTCAACGGTTTGTGTCATGTTAGTTACAGGTGGGAAGTAGTGTATAAAATGGTATGTTGGATAGAGAGAAATTGTTATTTTGGTTTTCAACTGAAATAGTTCAATCTTATTTTGAGGACAAGACTTAAATTATTTACGCAAAGCTCTACTCCTTTCTTAACCGTAACTAAATGTTTTATTCTACTATGGCTACAAGTGACAGCTCTGAAAACAACTCATTAGGTCAATTTTCTTATTCTGCCATGATTAAAACTGATACTGTCATTGTTATGACAAGCCCAATCCTGTGCAGTATTATGCACAAACACTATATTTCCCTTAAATGAGGTGACAGAATGTGAGAAATACGACAAATGTTCTATGACTAAAACAATACATTTTCTTATATTTTGTATCACCTTTTGCAACACCACTTGCAGGCATTGCAAGAGATATTGTCTTGCATGCTGAGGAATTAATTCGTACTCTGTTTGGCATTCAATTTCATATGTGTGTGTCTGCTGGTATCTGTGTGTGTTTGTCTGTGTGTTGTTGATGATTTCCATCTCTCTGTCTTTAACTGAACCACAGCCAGAGACAGATTTGAGCTGCTCCTGGTCAGCCCAGCACTTGAAAACCATCCATCACCTCTCAGCTGATGGTCCACCACTGGCCCGCCTGTCACTGCCACTCACACAGCAGCTGAGAGAACGACTGTTGTGCACTGAAAAGGGCACATTGACTATTAATTGGAACTGTGCCCATACTGAGCTTGAGGCTAATTAGCTGAGCATCACCAAAAGTGTGACCTCCATACTAATGGAGGATATTTTTGTTTGCAGGTGTTTCGGTCAACAGCAGGTTGCTGACAACAGACTCCCCTTCCATTCATATTTTCTCCGGTACAGTCATGAATGGTTAACACAATATAATCACTCTCACAAATATTCAGCGATGATATTAATTGTTCATTAAAGCAATTAGGAATAGGAGCATCCAATCACTCAATCTCATTAGCTCCTTTGTCAGGAGTCCGTCTCCCGTCCCTGCATGGCGTACAGTATTTATTGCCATGATGCTCATTTAGTGTCAGTGCTTATTTAAGTCTTTGCATGGCTATGAAAATGCCCGCTCACAGATGGCTTCCTATTACATCCCAGATAGAACATATAAATGAGAATATTATTCAGGGAGATGATTGTTTCATGAGAACGACTGTAATATTCTATGCACAGTAATAATGACAGAGCACAATAATGCTGTTTAAGACAACAGAAAGTACTGTGGATGACAGTACTTCTGTAGATGTAACTACATGCATCCATCTCACACACACACACACACACACACACAACACACACACACACACACACACACACACACACACACACACACACACACACACACACACACACACACACACACACACACACACACACACACACACACACACAGACCACCTGTTTGCTTGACTTACAATCGTCGCCACACAAGCCCAAAAATCATGTTTAGGGCAGATCTGGGTTAAGAAAATCACTGAGGCTGCTTCTGAAATGAGAGGGGCTTACAGTTGCTTTTCAGTGTGGGTGAAAATGTCATTGAAAAATAGCAGGAAAGTGGTGCCAATTTAGCGAATAATAACACAAAATGTAAAATAATGTGATAAAAGATGGCTTGAGCTGGGCAGTTACCTTTTTAAAGTAATAACTTACTAAAACTATTATCATGTGAATTCAGCCTTACACTGGTAGTGTAAGGCTGAATTCACATGATAATAGTTTTTACTCTGCACTTTGCGAGGTAGTGCACAAAGCCTGCAGAGGTGAAGGCAGCTTTCAGTGGTTTCTATGGCGTTCTCCCCTGCTTGCCTGTGTTGCTTCTGGCCACGTCTAACAACTGTTATCTTATTGGTTACGCTTTATAGGTTAGTGTTAAACAAGGTTTAAGATAAATTGAACTTTGAGCACATCCCTTGGCGGCAATGTACAACAGTCTCCCTTTAGCAAAAATATGACATAACCAGTAACTAGTGGTCTTAACAGTGATCATATAACAGCGATTCTAATCTCAGTTGATGTTTGTTGTGCAGGGAGAGTGGGTTTGTATCTAACAGAAGAGGAGAAATGAGACTTCCAGGAACTAAGTTGTTGTAATTGCATGATGGTTGTCTTAGCTGACTTGCTAACATTAGACACCAGAAGGCGTCTAATGTTGGAGTTCTTTGTTAGAGTGTAGATCTTTGTTCAGAGTTAGAGCATTACGTGAACTCTGCAGCCTCGTCGTTAGGGGGGACTTTGAAGTGGTCTTACATGCAGTCACCATGGCGACTTAAACTAACTGTCTATGTGAAACATCCCATACGTAGGCCGCTTGTTAAACCATAATAGCTGCTTGTTAGACCATAATGCCTTGTTTTCTACTTCTGTGTGTGTGTGTGTGTGTGTGTGTGTGTGTGTGTGTGTGTGTGTGTGTGTGTGTGTGTGTGTGTGTGTGTGTGTGTGTGTGTGTGTGTGTGTGTGTGTGTGTGTGTGTGTGTGTGTGTGTGTGTGTGTGTGTGTGTGTGTGTGTGTGTGTGTGTGTGTGTGTGTGTGTGTGTGTGTGTGTGTGTGTGTGTGTGTGTGTGTGTGTGTGTGTGTGTGTGTGTTAGATAATGCATGATCAAATACAAAAATACATGTACAGTATGAGGAAATGTTACATGTGGATGTGCAGGCTTTGGAATAGTTTAAGGTAACTTTTTAGATAAAGTTGTGTTGAGAAACAAAAGTAATATAACAAACCACTTTTACTGTTTTGTGTTAGTATAATTGCTTACTCAATGAGTAATATTGTATGAGTAATACATTCCAATTTCAACTAGCTGAACACTGGATAAGGATCAAGAACTAAAGATGGTTTGCCTCACTTTAACCCCTTTTGCCTTCTTATTTGAACAATCGTCATCAAAATGGCTACAAAGGCACAGATAAGATGAAGTAGCATTTGAATTCCCTATCGGACAAAATGTTTGATTGCTACTGTTTGATCCAAGAGCTACTAAAGGAACAGTTACTATTACTGCTGCTGATTAAGCAGACTTTGTTGGTAAAGCCCTTGCTAAAGCTAACATTGCAGGCTTCAGATATGTTAAAGTAAAGGTATTCTGTGATTAAGACAAACGATTTTCCGAAGGTATCTTTTAGACATGACACATCATTTACTGAAAAAGCATTGCAAACACAATTTTAACAAAAACTAATACATGTGCCTTATGCTGAGCGGTATACCGTTTCGTACTGAATACCATGAAATTTATACCGTATGATATTAATTTTTCATATGCCGCAATACCGTTGGAAAAGCGGTGAAGAGCACTCGAGCAGTGCGGCATTGAAAAGAGTCCCCTATTCAATCATAAAAGAAGTATTTAAATGTGCACTCTGTTTCTGCTTGTTTCTGGCAGTGACTCTGCTTCACCACCTGTGAACCATAGATGTGTGTATCATCTTATTCCTCATCACACTTACAGTTAAAGTGGCACTGTGGGCCAGTAAGCAGAGATGTGGTGAAAAGTTTTACTCCAAAGTCATCTCAGGGAGCCTCTATATTAGTCAGAGGGTACTTAGCATCTTCAAGCACCCCTGTAGAACTGCGTCTGCTACCATTTCCAGACATGGGTGGATGGTAAAAAGACAAAAAGTACCTGCACAGCATTGCATGCACTCACACATTTTGCAAACCCACATCCTCCCCTCTATTCACACCTTCATGTATAGTAGCCTCAGGGGGACATCACTCAAACCACTGAAGAGCAACAGGAGGTGATTACTGTGATCTCGCCGTACTCAGCTTGTACTCCCGTAATGGAGCCGGCCACGGTGATGCCTGTTGAGTTGATGTTTTAAGAGCTTTAATGGACTGGCGAGCCACACATGAGAGCTGGGTCTCTGCCGCACTATTTTGAGGTTTGCACACCTATCTACTCTTTGATAAGATGTAGCCAATTAGATAGATATCTTGAGTGGAACATCCTATAGAAATGTGATGCTTTACATTTGAACATGAGAGTGCTGTATGGCTATGCCAAAGTCCTTGGCCACAGAGGTATATGAGCAGCACTGCCTGTAGGGACCATTAGCAAGGCTTACAGTCCCGAGTGTTGATTACTGCTTCAGTTACTTACAAACATAGCACTTTAGAGTGTTTTAAAGGCACCATTATTATGTTGTCTGAAGCCTACAATCACATTATTGCCGGAGTTAGAGACAGTTTAAGTATGCTTTTACACGCAATGTTCTAAAAGAGCCACAGCTGGTGATTTAGTCTATCTTTCGTCCGTCTCTATAATGCTGCGTAGCTCTCCCAAGGGCTGCATTAGCAGCTCAGATTCCTTTGTATCTCCTTTAACTTCACAATCCCCTCCTCCGTACATTTAACTTCTGTCTGGTCTTTTTCTTTTCCCCTCATGTCTTGCTTCCCTTCTACTTCCCATTGCCCTCTGTGCCCCGGCCTCGCGTAGCAGGTTCAATGTTGATGAAGAAGATCGATCAGAAGAGCACCACCCTCCCGTTACTGCAGGTCTTGAGTAATCCATCCTTCATCCAATATTCTGATACAAGCAATAAATGGCTGTTTAATATTTATCCACCTTTCAGATTATAGTCTCTTTAACAGAGGAGTCTGACTATTGAAATTCAATCATTGAGTGAACAATAAGATTGGAAATAGCAAAGATTGACTTACAGGTGCAGACACGTATTCCTCTCCGAATAAAAGAAGCAATTGTTAAGACAAATCGGTAGCATGACGTATATAATTCTACAGAGAATAATACAAAATAATAAAGCAGTTATGTTTAAAGTGTTAAAGTTTGAGAAGTGTTTGACATTTATTCTACAGGTCTGACCTTTAATGTATAACACCTCCAAGTTCACACATAGACATTGATCAAGGAATTGCAATAATGGACATAATAATATGTGGGTGAAGTAATTTCTAATTATAATATCAACGTTTTGAAAAGAAGGAAGTTAATAGAATCACAGCGACCTTTTCCTTTGTTTTGACTCCTGACATTGGTATGTTCCTTTTTATATCTGCTCTCCACTGACATCATTTGGTGTCAACTGTTATAAATGGGGGTTTAATCTCAACCTGTTACCTCTAGAGACCCGCCGCAGATGTGATCGTTGACTGTAGCACCTCGAGCATCAGTCTTCATCACAGAGGATTATGAGACTGTTAGTTTAATGGGGAGCAATATCAATATCACAGTTTGCACTACATCTGCCTCACATGGAATTTAACCAGATACAAGGTACTCCGATGATTGCCTTTTACCTTAGAGACTCTAAACTGAGTTACATTTTAATCTTCCGTTGAATCTGAGCACGGTGACTTACTGTGTCTAAATTAAATGAATTGGTCTGCTCTCTAAAAATTGACACGGTGAAACAGATCTGGCATAGAAGTAATTGTGGGAAATTAAAGTTGTGCTCTGTGTATAAAAGAAGAGTAATTACTCGCACTGTACCCACAAACACATCTACGTCCAACGAGCTGTGGCCTGCGCAGAAACAATTTGATCGCACAACATTCAAAACCAAGGTTGACAATTTCTCACAATTCTCCCATGGCTGCTCCGGAGGGACTTTGACTGAGCTCAACCACAGCAGTTTTTTTTTATCACAGACAAACAATTATTGAATTGAGTATAATGTTGTAATTGCAGGCTGGTTGTTGCTAACAGTTTGTTTGTGTTCCTTTCCTAATCCTTTGACAACAAGCTGGTGATGATGGTAATCAGCCTTAAATATGAAGTTGATTTGATTTTGAAATTACTCAGCGAGTAAGCTCAGAAGTGCTCACAGCTTGGGCCATATCCGAATAAGTCTGATTGTTATTGATTGACTAAGAGCGTGATTGTGTTTGTTTTGAGATATTTCTGTAATGCGGTGACACACAGGCATAACTGCACACACACAATTACACCAAAGACAATGGTGTTAGATGAAAAGTTAATAAGTCTCTTTCTAACTAGCTCTTGAGAGGTAAACATAAACACATTTCCAGGCACTCAAATATACTTGTTAGCACTCGTAAATAAGACATCAAATGGTTCAAAAAAAGTGCATGCTCGTGGTCATGGACAGAGGCAGACAAAGCCTGCATACCCCTTGCCAAATGTTCACACACACACACACACACACACACACACACACACACACACACACACACATATATATATACACACACACACAAATACATACACACACACACACACACACACACACACACACACACACACACACACACACACACACACACACACACACACACACACACACGCTGTAACACACATAGACTTGCACTTTTACCGCAGCCTGGGTAGAGGTCTCAGAGACAGGGGGAGTGTGATGATGGATGTGTTGTATCTACTTCCTCCAGACAGCCGGCCTGCAGTGTGGACATTGGAACAAGGAAGGCCATGGGTCAACACACACTTTAGCCGTCTATTTTAACTTGTGTGTGTGTGCGTTGGTGTGTGTATGTCTGTGTGTGTGTGTCATTGCACATCCTGGCTGCTGTCCTGTCTCTTTCTCTGACCATAGTTCCTTTGGTGGAGCATTCTCCCTTCCCATCTGCCCCGGCACCGCCTTTTTTTGTCCCCCCGGCTTGCCGTACTGACAGGCAGAGTTGCCACTGTGATGGATGACTGTGCGCTTGGTTTCAGTGTCAGAGTCCTGCACTTCTGCTACCTGCCGTGTGGGTCCCTGTCAAATACTTCCTGTCAGGTCAGCTATACTCTGCCCCCTCCTTTTCCCCCCATTTGTATTCAGCCCTTCATCTTCAGCTCTCCCATCTCTGCTTTATTTAGCTCACTATTGGGACCCATTTCCAAAGTTGGAGCACAGTGTGAAATGTTCCAGAAATAGACTGTCAACCTGCTAACTTTGGAAGAGCCACAGAACAAAGAAACTGATTGGAGATGAGACACATAAATGCTCTCTCACGTCATCCGAAGCAATTCTCTTTCAATCAGTGAGATTGGTCGAGTCCATTAAGAGTTTAGACACAAAGAATGTTAATGAATGCATTTTCCTTAATGAGCTGCATGATGTGAAGTCACTGCTCCCTTTTATGCCAATAATTTGTGTGTGTGTGTGTGTGTGTTTGTGTGTGTGTGTTTTTGATTGTCTGAGTGCACCTGCATTTACCAGCATGTGGATGTGTGTTCATTATACATCGAGCTTCCTCAAGTGCGACCCCGGTTTTGCGCCCCGCATTTTAAATACTGGCCCTTTTTTAAATGAGATCCATAAGCAAAGCACTCATGAGCGTTGTCTGTGAATGTAATTAGCCAATTAGACTGTTCTTTATTAGAGACCAGCATCAGCCATGCGTCTCTGCTACCAGGGACTAGTTAGTGTGTCCTAATGAGCCTTTAGCTTCTAACCAGAAGCTCTGTCAAGCATTATTAATAAAGAGGCTATTTGTGCAGGCCTTCCAGTTTAAACAGTGTTAATACCAGAGAGCCACGCTCATTAAGATTTATCTGCAAGATTCACGAACAAGGTTGCACTTTAAAGCCAGATGAAATAAGGTGAAAATAAACAAATTCTCGCATTGAGAAAACTAGTAGTTTCAATTATTTAAAATTCAACATGTTAGTTTATTTGTTGTTTCATTCTTGACTGATTTCCAGTACAACTATCCCCACAACACAACGAGCGGAGATGTGTTTTCCACAACATCTACTATAAATGTCCTCCGGCTGTTTCACAATTACTTTTGTATTATACCCACATTTTCTCAAAGCTCTGTATTACACTATTAAACTGTCAGTGGGAACAAGGAAGAGCAAAGACATGTGGAATAACTTATTCTTTATGTGGAAAAGAGAAAAATAGATTCAATTTTCCATGCTGGAGTATTGCACTGTAATATTAACAGACTTGATATGCTAATAACAAAAGCAATTTGTGACAGGTTAGTTTAGGAGTAATTGTTGTAGGATTTCTCTGAGCTTTGAATTGATCAAAGAGACAGTGGATGAATAAAGACACAGAAACTGCCGTCACCACGCTTGAAGAGGAGCTTTGAAAATGATTTAAAACACCGATGCCACAAACTACTGTTACCACCAATATCACAAACGGCAAATTGCACAGGATTTAAAATATAATGTCCATAAACCTGCTAATATCAGCATATCTCTGAATATCATGTTCATCCGAGTCACA
Source organism: Notothenia rossii (assembly GCF_949606895.1). NCBI lineage: Eukaryota > Metazoa > Chordata > Actinopteri > Perciformes > Nototheniidae > Notothenia > Notothenia rossii. The sequence continues at coordinate 72,641,718 of NC_136905.1, read as the reverse complement.
GTATCACATAATCATGAGCTCATTCAAGATTCCAAAAGGGATAAACACACCAGTCTAAAGAGAGAATAACTCGGCATGTCTGGGTTATACATACATACATAGATACAGGGTTATTGTAATGACCAAAATAATTATACTTAATATAATGTTTCTTAATTAGTTACAAGAGTTTATGATTTAAAAATAATGCAGGTGCTCAAGTTTTAGATGTTGCACATTGAGTCGCTTAATACAAATATTTTAGAATATTCTTTTGAAATTCTATCAGCTGAAAAATAAGACTGATGGATTGACAGATTTACTCACAAGTTAACAGGTGTAGTTCAAGTAGTTCATACCCTTCAGACTAATGTAGGACTCTGTATGTGTACAGTACATCATTTCCTTCCATCAGTGGCAGCAATGAATGCAACACAACTGAGCAACTTCTGTTTAGTAAAGAAGACATTTTTATGAACCAACACTAAAAGTGCGGTCCTGGATTTTGTCAAAAAGGATGGGCTTTAACTGCGTTACTGTGACTTTCCTAGAAGTGAGAATGTGTCGCATTGTGTAGAATAACATCTGCAGCTTGAGATAATCTTGCGCCTTATTCTTAGTACGTTTATTTTTGTTTTATTGCCTTTATTTGGCCAATGACAGTGTAGAAATGTAGGAGAAAAAGTGTGACATGCAACAAAAGTCTAAAGGCCAGAATCAAACCAATTACAATGCAGTCTGTCATTTTGAGTATTTTCTTTTACCCGAAACATTAACATTGGAGAGTCATTTGGTTAGTTACACTTTCACACAATTTAGATAGTGTAACACTTTACAGACTCATTAAATAATGCAGTACTTATATGATTCTGTTTACTTCAAGGTTGTATCTTCCTGGTCGAATGCACTTGTATGCAATGTAATGTAATAATGTAATGTAAGTATACTCTTTTAGCCTGTTCAACCAATCCTGTTGGATCCAACCTGTGCCCTTTTTATACTACTACTATACTTTCAAATGTACCTCATATTCTGCTCAGCTATGAGGTTATTCACTCAGCTATTAGATGATGATGGATACACTATTATGTGCTTGCTATTGTGTCTGTTACAGTAAATATCTCTGTTTAAGTCAGTCTCATTAGGGCAGTGTTGCCAATCGATGAGCAGGACTTCTTATGGCAATTTTGGATTAGTTTTGGATCAAAGTAATAATACCTTTTTTTTTAGGTATTTGAATTGCTGACTTGTTTACTTTGATAAAGATTAGGGCTGTCACCATTTGCCCCAAAATAACCCAACCCACATTTTTGTATTTGCTTGTTATTCAGTTTTACATATTCCTGTGGAGTAATTGTTCAAGAAGAGGCTGCCAAAGAGATTTGTAGTGATGCAGAGCTTTCATTAAAGGTGAATCTTATACACTCATGCTGTTGAAAGAGGGACCACTTGAGTGGATCCAGCACAAATCTTCCAACTGTATGGAAATGCTACATATCTGCAGTGAAGACCCCAGCTTATCTCAGACACACAACTGGGTAAACCACCTGGGACTCTTTACAGTCTGAAAAGCGACTGCTGCCTCTCATTTTCTGTCTCTCTCTCTCTCCTTCCCCCTCACAGCCTCCTGCCACAACACGGGGATGAGTGATGCTGTCTCTGCCTCATCTTTGACTGGCAGAATAAACACAGTTACCACACCAGCAATGCTGGGACATAAACTACAAGCAAAAACGGAGGTAGACAGAAACACCACAACTGTGACAGTACACGGCATGAAGGATAAAACTGTGACAGTGTCAGCAGAGATAGGTTGTGTGTGAGCCCAGCGATGATAGCAGAGATAAGAGGCAAACATACAAGCATATGAGAGGAGATTCACATGAATATGACGGTACAGGAGGAGCTGCCTTTGTGGAGGAACTTTGAAGGTTGATGGTTGGTAGAGGCAGTGACAGTGGGACTGAAGGTTTGACTTAGTACATAATCATAACCAAGGTGTTTGTTAAGCTTTGCTACTATTCTGTGCATATTATTAGTCAGGAAAGATGGGATTATGAAAGAGATAGTCTAGGCAGGTATGCTATTAGTTCACCCAGGCACTCAGGAAAACAATAGCATTAAAGAAACCTTTTAAGTCCTATCTTGCTCTCTGCTGCCTGTAATTAACACAAGAAAGAGAGATGGAGACAAAAAGGAAAAGCAGGAAATGGGTAAACTGAGGAAGGAGAGGATGACAACGAAGCAGGAGAAATTGATGGAGATGAAACACTGGAGGCAGAGCAAGGCTTGAGCAGATGGGAATTTGCACAAGAACTGTAAAGCATGCCAGAAACTCAGCGCGGATAGAAAGAGTAAAAGAAACAAACAGAAATGCCGCGATAAAACGGGAAGCATTGAGATGCTGCACAATCCGAGAGACATAAAGAAAGATTGACAGGCCAAAAGGAAGACCGCAGAAATGTACATACCGCTGATATTGTCATTCTGTGCAGCAACCCAGTTCCAATGTGCTGATTATGAGAGCATCATTTGAGACTGACAACCTTGTTCCTACAGTATAGCATGCCAAACACATTCCCAGCCCCCATCTTTTTCTCTCTGCATGCTCACACAATAGCCTTCTGATGAAGACCGAATGATTGGAGGGAGAACGGAATGAAACGTGAAAGAATAACAGAAAAACACACACTTGGAGAGGCTGGTGATGTGAAGAGTGTAGAAAAAAACAACCTAGAAGGATAAAGAGCGGAGAGGAGAGGAGGTGTGCAGAACACAGGCTCAATGCAGCTGCAATTAAGGGAGCGATTTTGTGCCAGGGAATATGCTAATGTTGCCTTTGTGTGAGCAGTTGATTAGCCATTGCACGGCGCACCAGGCGGTGAGAGAAGGGGAACCGGTGGGCTTGGACGCCTCTGCCTGGCACCGCGTCTATCACAGGCCTCATTTAGCTACACCATCACAGTTAGCAGCATCAGAGGGAAAAAATACACACTTTTGTCAGCTATCTCCGCGCTTCGGCATGTACATCCAAGGGATGTAGGGAAAGAGAGGCTAGGTCAATTAGCAAGCTCGAGGGGACAGAGACCGGCACAAAGATACTCATTAATAGTCACGTATGACCTTTATATTCGAGCTGAGCCTCAATCCACTGAAGACTGGTTGTAATTTTGGACTTGAGGGATTGTGGGTTTATTTCAGGCTGTATGAGAGGAACATTAAGCTACTGTATCATTTCCAATGCAGTCTGTTTTAAAGACTAAACCAAGAGAAAGGATATGTTGCAGTTCACAGAAACATTACCAATCAAAATGTGTCGGTAGGTAATGTTTAACAAATCTAACAGGTATGGCAGGATCAGCTTGTTGCCTGTTCAAACAATAATTTGTATCACTAAATATTTCTTCCTTTACTGCTGTCATATATTACAAATGAATCGCCTGTACTGAAGCACATCAGAACATCAGGGAGTTGTCAGATCTAGTATAAGCATGGTTAGGCTTATGTGCTCTCTGATCCATGGACCATAATGTTGCTGAGACACATGTTGTCATTCAGCTTATTTCCTCCACATACAATTAGACAGTCTTTGGAGAGAAGTCGAGACGAAACATCAGCAGGCAGCGTCAGCCTGTCAGCGAGAGTGTGGCTGGTGATTAGCTTCCCTTGTGTAATTTGCACACCTGTCCCTATCATATTGCACAGCATGCACTTGAACAGGGAAATGATGGGTAAAGTGAGATGCTCTCACTTGCTGAGCAAGCAGTCCTAGCTAATGTCGTTTTTTATCATAGCATATACTGTGGCTGTGTAAGATGTTTTCCTCTCTGGTCTCAGACATAATAGTTTTTGTTTACAATTGATAACTAGGCCTACTCTAATTTCATTTATAATACAAAAGAAAATTGGATTTATATATTACGATATTAATCGGCTATATATATTATAATTGATCACCCATGAAAAACACAACAATTGTTTATAATAAATGCAATCATTGGCTAAAGTCTGCAATAAAAGGTATATCAGTTAGGGCAGATGTGCTCAAATTAAAATAAGACATATATGTACGTCTATTTACCTAAACATTACTCTTACTCAAACTATTTGTTTCATTTAATTTCCTTTCTACATTGACTGAATGATGAAGGATTCTTTTGTGTTTATAAACTAAGCTAAATAAACGTTTTAAAAACAGTTTTGGATAAGTTAAACCTCAAAAAGGTTTTCTGAGCTCATGAAAAGTTGGCTTTTTAGAGATACGTGAGGACAGCAAGGCTACAGCAGGATGATCTTTTAGAATGACGCATTGCTGTAAACTATACTATCCAACAGTATGTAAATATGTTAAAATTAGCACTCCCTTAAGCAACTATGCAGAGTTGCTCTCCCACCCTCTCTTTGAGTGGTGATGTCAGAAACAGTTGGGTGGGGCGACCGGCTCCATCACCATCTGGTCCCCAGAAAAGAGAGGCACAGCAGTGGTCTCACGATGCACACCCACTCACCAGCCCACAGGACACACACACACGCACACACACACACACACACACACACACACACACACACACACACACACACACACACACACACACACACACACACACACACACACACACACACACACACACACACACACACACACACACACACACACACACACACAACTCTACTCCAAGGCAAAAGCCAAGATCCTGCAGTAACACCTACGTGAACACACACATGCCAACACACACACACCAATAGTAGGAGCATTCTCAAGCACACATACAGGGACATGCAGGCTATACCACCCACACTCTCAGCAATGTGCAGTCCATCTGCTCACTCTCCCTCTCTCCATGGATTTAGATGGCTGAGTCCAATATGTGGTGTGACTTACCAGCTTGCTGTACATTACAGTCGCAATATGTACAGGTGTCTGAGGCACACACCGCTAGAGCCTGACCAATGCACCGGCATGGCCAAAATTGTTGCTGTTTTTTTGTTTCTCTCCCATGTAATGGTAAAATAAGTCTGCCAACAAATAGCAAGAAATTGTGTGAAAAATCCACCATGTAATCAACAGGAAATTAATCTATTTTTGATTATTGTATATTTATTTTTCTTTCTAACAAAAATGCCAATCATTTATTGGCAGAAGATTCTCGACTGTGAGGATCTGCTTTGGACCTTTTGAGTTTGACAAAACTAGTACCTTGAGAACATCAGCTTACGATTGTGAAACCTTTGTTTACACCAACATGTGATTTTCACTAAAAAGTCCTCAGATTAGTCCATGATGACAAAAATCAATGGTCGCAGTTTAGGAACATTCTCACCATGTTTATGGATTATTTCCAACAGAGCGCTGTCAAGGTTTATCTTCATCAATAAAACATAATGTTCAGATATATATTGGTCACTATTCTATAATCACATTTAAAGGATTCCTGCTAAAAATGTAATTATACTTTATTTTTACTCTCAGATGTCGTTATTTTCGTCTCAAATGTCTTGTTTCGGCTGTGCTTTAAAAAACACGAGAAAAAGACACTCGGTAAATATAGATATAGACCAGAAACAAGCAGGCAATGCTTAAGGTCAGAAAAATGCCCCGAGGCATATTAGACAGCATACAAAGACCCATGAATAAAATATACTACTTGCTTTCCAAACAGGGCCTGAGGGGAAGACACTTACATCTACAGCTCACATGTGTAAACTTCAATGAGAAGTAATGTACCAATAAAGAAATGCTGGATGGTGAATTGTCACATGAACGAACATGCAAGGATGTGTGCGTACAGTCACACACACACACATATATTCCCAGAGCAATTTATTTGTAACACTCAAACTAAAAATGAACCTGGATACCAATTGAGAGCAGACTACAGAGGAGATCAGCCTGCAGTACAGAGCTCTGAGCGCTCAGGTTGCTTGCTGCAGCTTAAAACATCACTGATGGCTGTTTCACCCTCTGACTCACTAAATTAACTCCAAATCCATTTACCAGCGTTGCAGCTTAAGCCCTCCAGTTTGGTCTTGGTCTTCAGCGGTTTCTTCTAATTGAGTTTCTAGTAATTACCACAAGGCTAATGCATTGTAAGTGCCTTCTAAATCAGAGGTAAAGATTTTGTTTCAGACTACAAGTGCACACAGTGATCGTATGGTATGTGATTTGAGAGGAGCTTTGGGATGTTTGTAGGAAAACAACACGGATCCATCGCAGACCTCTGTGACAAGTAGCTCACATCCCAAAAAGAGGATGATCCTCTATCACATGGCCTTGAACCCCATCCCCCACTTTCCCTTAATCCTTGACTTTGATTCAGAGAGCCAAGGTAACCTGGCTGACACGCTACACCTTTGATCTGCGCCGGCAAATTAGACAACAATGAGTGGAGTGACGCTGGTTGGATAAATACACTTCAAGCTGAACAAATTATCTAGTTAGCTTGTGTTACCTGTTTCTTGATACCACCAACAATACAGCAATGAATCCAAGGACTTTGCAGAATTGGGATGGGATTGTGTGTACTGTTCCTCAGGCCTTTCTATTTATTTATCTTTGTTGTGTTGGTCGGGGGACAGTGAGGGTGAGTTTGCCAGAGACATGAGAAAACACACCGCTCCCTTACCATCATGAAGTTGCCCGAGACCTTCCCTCTCTCCATAGACTCCTTTAATTAGGCTTTAATTGCCTTATTAGCTCTGGATATCGATGGAGGAGGAAAGACAGAGAGAGAAAGGTCAGGCAAGGAAGAGAGCTGGAGGATAGGAAAGAAAACCGTGCAAATAAACAAAAGGTGGACCAAGGGGCAGGCAACGGACTGGAGGAAACTAAAAAACATCCACCCACCCACTCTGTTAGATTCAGACATGTTTCCAAGACATTCATGCTCACACACATACAGTGGGGGGAAAAAGTATTTAGTCAGCCACCAATTGTGCAAGTTCTCCCACTTAAAAAGATGAGAGAGGCCTGTCATTTTCATCCTAGGTATACCTCAACTATGAGAGAAAAAATGAGAAAAAAAATCCAGAAAATCACATTGTCTGATTTTTAAATAATTTATTTGCAAATTATGGTGGAAAATAAGTATTTGGTCACCTACAAACAAACAAGATTTCTGTCTCTCACAGACCTGTAACTTCTTCTTTAAGAGCCTCCTCTGTCCTCCACTTGTTAACTGTATTAATGGCACCTGTTTGAACTCGTTATCAGTATAAAAGACACCTGTCCACAACCTCAAACAGTCACACTCCAAACTCCACTATGGCCAAGACCAAAGAGCTGTCAAAGGACACCAGAAACAAAATTGTAGACCTGCACCAGGCTGTGAAGACTGAATCTGCAATAGGTAAGCAGCTTGGTGTGAAGAAATCAACTGTGGGAGCAATTATTAGAAAATGGAAGACATACAAGACCACTGATAATCTCCCTCGATCTGGGGCTCCACGCAAGATCTCACCCCGTGGGGTCAAAATGATCACAAGAACGGTGAGCAAAAATCCCAGAACCACACGGGGGGACCTAGTCAATGACCTGCAGAGAGCTGGGACCAAAGTAACAAAGGCTACCATCAGTAACACACTACGCCGCCAGGGACTCAAATCCTGCAGTGCCAGACGTTTCCCCCCGCTTAAGCAAGTACATGTCCAGGCCCGTCTGAAGTTTGCTAGAGAGCATTTAGATGATCCAGAAGAGGATTGGGAGAATGTCATATGGTCAGATGAAACCAAAATAGAACTTTTTGGTAAAAACTCAACAAGACGTGTTTGGAGGAGAAAGAATGCTGAGTTGCATCCAAAGAACACCATACCTACTGTGAAACATGGGGGTGGAAACATCATGCTTTGGGTCTGTTTTTCTGCAAAGGGACCAGGACGACTGATCCGTGTAAAGGAAAGAATGAATGGGGCCATGTATCGTGGGATTTTGAGCGACAACCTCCTTCCATCAGCAAGGACATTGAAGATGAAATGTGGCTGGGTCTTTCAGCATGACAATGATCCCAAACACACCGCCCGGGCAACGAAGGAGTGGCTTCGTAAGAAGCATTTCAAGGTCCTGGAGTGTCCTAGCCAGTCTCCAGATCTCAACCCCATAGAAAATCTTTGGAGGGAGTTGAAAGTCTGTGTTGCCCAGCGACAGCCCCAAAACATCACTGCTCTAGAGGAGATCTGCATGGAGGCATGGAGGAATGGGCCAAAATACCAGCAACAGTGTGTGAAAACCTTGTGAAGACTTACAGAAAACGTTTGACCTCTGTCATTGCCAACAAAGGGTATATAACGAAGTATTGAGATGAACTTTTGTTATTGACCAAATTTTCCACCATAATTTGCAAATAAATTCTTTAAAAATCAGACAATGTGATTTTCTGTATTTCTTTTTCTCATTCTGTCTCTCATAGTTGAGTTATACCTAGGATGAAATTACAGGTCTCTCTCATCTTTTTAAGTGGGAGAACTTGCACAATTGGTGGCTGACTAAATACTTTTTTGCCCCACAGTATGTGCAAAGAGCAGGTTGCTGCAGGTGAATGTGAGGCCATCTCCTGTGGGAAAGAGTTGTCACGTAATATAAAACTAAAAGATAAGACAGGCCACAGATACATGACTTCTCCTTCCAGAACAGGCTCTGTGGTGCGCCCGGGCAATTGACCCCTCACCCTGACCCCAGTACAGCGGGGAGATGTACGACAGAAAGGACAGAGCTGAAAGGGAGGGAAGAGGGGGTAACAAGAAATGATGAATGAGAGATATGTGGAAGAGAGGGGGATGATCAGGTGCAGGGGGAGTTGCAAGAGCAGGACAAAAGAAGAATGATGGATCGAGGGAAAAGAAGGAGAAGGCCACGGTAAATATTCCTCAGAGGACTCAAGGCACACGCTCTGGGCTTCTCAAGAGTCCTTAACTGCTGCTGCTGGAGTCATTGATATTCATACTATGAATATAGCACCTGATATTGATGATTAACTCTAAACAAATGTTTTTAGAAGTTTAGTTTCTAATGCAACATGATGTAAACATCGAAAAACTATAATTTGAAAGCATATGCAATTATCTTCTAACTTTGCTGCATGTGTCTTTCACACATGCAGCTCATACTATTCATAGACTGGACCTGGGGTGCTGGCTAATTTCATTTTCAATTTGTATTTTGTTGACAGTGATCTTGCATATATCATAGCTGGCATTTGTTATTTCCATTAGCCTGTGGCTAGTAATATCCATTTCTGCTTCAATCCTCTGAGACAGAGAACAAAAAAACTTCAAAGATGTGTAACTTAGAGGAGTCAAAGCCCGCCGCCTAACACAACACAGAAATAAAACCAACATCTGTTAGGCCCAACAAGAATAACGGCTGCCATTTGTTATCACTGCTGTAGGCTTTACCAATCCATCTGTTTCTATATCCAACTCTACCTAGTGAAGTGATACTATAAAAGGATGCCAGTGGGAGTGAGGTTTTCACATGGAAGCATTGCAGAGGCAATACAGCAAGTTACCTTTCCACTATTTCCTCTTCATCTGCCTCTCACTGCACACACTCACAGACGCACACTGTACCAACTTCACACTCTAACCTGAGAGCTGTTGTTTGAATCTTTGTGTGTATCTTCAGTCTAATCGTGCTACAATGTGCACGCCAATGTGATTGCACACCGGCAAGTGTGCTTGTGCATGCATGTGTTTGTCCACGTTAGTGTGTGGGTGATATACAATCCATCAGGGAAGCTGAGGAGTGTTCCTTCCTTTTGTTCACGTCGTCCCCCAGCCTCATTAGAACCCATTCAGTCAATCAAGCATGAATCCCTAACACAATAACATGCAAAGTGCTTTGTCTGGGTGTAATTGGCCTTGCCAGAGCTGTTTCTCTCAAACGGTTAGCTTTACTCGCCTCCCTCAGACCGCAGCCAGGAGCGCTGTCCAACAAAGGCAGCTGGCCCGAGAAGGATGGCGAGATGATATGAGGAAAAGAAAAAGCGATAGAGATAAGGAACCAAATACTTAAAAGAGCAAGATGGAGAGGCGAGTATAGCTCCTTAACAGGTACATTTGTTTTAATAGATATATAAAGTATTTATTTAATAACTTAAGCAACCGTGCGTGTCAGTATTGTGTGTGTGTGTGTGTGTGTGTGTTTATCAGTACTGTGTGCGGTCATCTAGAACTCCTGTCGGTCACAATCACACGTGTTCCCCATTACCATGACAAACCAGTTGACATCCCATTTCCCCGACACACACACACAAAAACACCACACACTCAAGAACCTACACACATGAAGGCCTAATGGGAGATATAACAAATGGGGTGCAGAAACATGGCCCGTCTGTATCCCGTAGGAGCGACTGTTTTTTCGCTATGGGTGACACGACTGACTGACACTTTTGTGCAGACCAACCCAACAGCCAATCTACTGAAATTGTGTGGTGACATTGTTGATTAAGCAGACATACACTGGATGGTGTGTGAGTCGTTACAGTGGTGTCATTGGCACAGTGAGATGCAGTGTCAATGTATATATGACATTATACTGATGGAGAATGTTCTGTATGTGCGTCACATGCGCATTTCAAGGACGGCAAATGTAACTGTAAATATCAAAGGGGAACATTTGACTTTGAATCACAGGTTTTGCAGGACTCAACCAAGGCAACAGCACCCTAAACTGCTGAAATAATCATCAGCAGTCAAGTACTGCCATCTAGTGACATTAAAAAGAGCTTCTCCCAACAAAAATACAGCCAGAAATGATTAACTACATTAAACACAGGACACATTTAATGGAAAAGCTGAACTTGCAAAACACTTTAATTACTGAGGCTGTTTGAAATGGACGCCGCAGCGTCACTGTTTACTTAGCTAAATTCATGAATTCATCTTCCTGCCATGCATCTTTTTCACTGGATCTCTCAGCCTCCTCAGATCAATAGCTTTGTTTGGTCCAGCAACACCTCCCAGTGTTTTCACTTGTCTCTCCCTGCAGGATGGGAATTAGACGTCCTGTTCTGTGCAGTGGTTATGCTGTGAATCAGAAAAGCCAAATTAAATTACCTAATTGGTTTCCATGGGAAGGGTAAAACAGATTTAAATTGATTACCCGTAATGGCCTTTTGTGGAGCCACATTGGCTTCTGCTGTTTGAGGAGGATTTAGCTAAACCAATTAATTTGCTTCACCTCTTACGCGCCCTCCTTGTGTTTCCCTTTGTCCCTGTCTGGGAGCTTTTTCATCTTTTGCGTTTTCCACTTCCTAATGCCCTCCTTCATTCCCCTACAAATAAAAAGGGATGATGACGATAACGTCACTGGATAACAATCATTCAGGCCTAATTGGCTGACTACTGTCACATTCCGGTGCTGATCAAATGTTTTTTTTCCAGGTCTCCTGTTACGAGACTGGCCGGACAAAAGATAATTTAAATCTCTCTTTCAATTACGTCGGCTGGGCCTGTTTCCTTCCACACGGCTCGCTGTTGCCGATTGCTTCAGCTGAGGGAAAAGTAAGATGTCAAGGTTAAAATTTGTCACACAAGCTGATTAAATCCCCTAATATGTTCTCCCTGTCTCTGTATCCCTGCTTCTGTGTTTCTCCAGCTCCCATCAAATATCTTCATTACCAGACCTATGACATTTTAATGTGAAGATTACAATTACTTAATGTGATTTCATTAATAACACGGAGTAACTATTGTGTATGATTAAAACAGATGTCATCTACCACATGGGAAAAGGAGAACAATCATTTTCTTCTTTCATGTTTTTCTTTTTTCCCCCAGCATACTATAAAATATGAGGCCATATCGTGAAGTCAGCATCATTTGTTACTCGGTTTTGACTGGGCAAAGTGAGAATGGTGTACTGAACTTTTTCCAGCTTTATTGCTTGCAGTAAAATCAAATGCAGCTAGGCTGAATGGCCCATGACAAATGAACAAAATAATTTCAAGCATTGTAAATGTATGTAGGCTATAGCCAACTTTATGGATTACAGTTGAGAGAAACAAACTTCCACTGCCTAAGGTTAAAAAAATATGCAAAAATAATGGTTTGAGTATACTCATATTTTTTGCATATTTGTTTTACTTCTTGTTTAGCTGGATTATACGATTATACGGAGCCCGGATAATCGTATTATCGGAGAAGAAAAAAAAAATCTCGCAAAACCCCTTTGCGCCTACAAACTGTTCTGTGGTTGCTTCCCCACCTGTATATGAGAAATGAATCTACGACAACCTTTTACAAACCGCTGAAGAAAATAAAAAGTATCCTGTAAAGACTGAGCTACAAAATGTATCCAATCAAACAACAAGTACAATGATAGCATAAAAGACCAAAGAGGAGATATTCTTTCTTTCACCAAAATGAAACTTGCTGCTCATCTGAGATTCCCTGCCCAGAGCTTTTATCTTTGACCTGTGGTTTGCAAGCCGAAGGCCACAGGAACAGTTTGCATGCCAATATGAATGAGTAGAGGCATCATCTAAGTATAAGGACAGACTTTTTGATAAACAAACACAGTTGTTTGAAGTGAATCCTTTATTTCAGACAAAACTGGTTTGATCAATGAACATAGATATGAGAATAAAATCTTCTTCATTCTATAAACATTTAACTTGTCTGAAGCAGTGCTCGGCCATGTGCATATATCTTCAAACTATGACCAAAGCAAGTACATTTAATTTTATAGTGTTAAAGATACTACAGAGCTTTTTTAATGTATTTTGCGCAGCGCACATTTTATTGTAAAACCCATCAGCCTTGACTGAGGCTACCTGCTTGGTAGACATACAGGGCAGATAAGTTATACTTCATGTTCTCTGGGAATCTTAAGGCAGTTGTAATTTAGACATTTATAACTAGATGTGAGCACACATTTATCAATTGTAAAAAAAAAATGAAAGAATAAAATAAACAGTTTGAAAAGCATTAAAGGGAAGAGGATACAATTATTTCCTGTCATAGTTGATGTTGTCTTTTGACCTTGAATTTCTGTGTTGAAAAGCAATCCACTCCAAGCATCAGGTGCAAGACTCATCCTGTGCATTTGCATTTGCATGCTGCATCAAGCCATAGCTCCTACGGAGTTGTCATACCCTCAACAGGACATGTTGTGGGTTGTTGCACACCGAGATGGAGCAACAAGAAATTACTGTTACTGTAGGTGAATCAAGATTAAAAAAAACGAACATGTTTTAAATGATCATTGGACTTTATTCAGTCATACAACCCTGTTTTCCATTTTTAAAGGTCCCCTATTATACAGTTTTCATCAATATATTATAGTTCTCAGATACAAAACATGTCTCTGAAGTGTTTTGCTTGAAATACCAAACACATCATGCATTGTAGCATCCCGTAAACCCCTCTGTTTCAGCCCTGTTTAAAAAGTTCTGATTCTCTGTCTGTTACTTTAGATGAAAATAAGGAGCCCCTCCCCACGCCCCTCTGAGAGATATTTGGTCAAAAAGAACACAATGGTGCTCTAGGAGGAGATTCAGGTGATAAGGTGGGCGGGTGTTAACTTGGTTGGTTATTGGCTAATGGTTACACAAGCCAAAAAAACATTATGACATCATAAAGTGGCCAAAATCTCTGCATTTTTTAAGAATTGTTCTATAACCCCATAATGTTTCTCTATGAAATAAAGGCAAAGTATGCATCACGTTCCTCCACCTCACTTAGGAAAGTCCTGGACCTGAAAATCCAATAAACATGAATTACAACCAGTAAATAGAAATTAAACTGCGGAGTGCATTCAAACATTATTTCGGATACATCTGTGCAGACTCCCAGAATATAAACTTAAATTGCATCTTGAAAAAGCATTTGGTCACAAAGAAAGAAGGTTTGCTCTCACCTGCTCAGACCAAGGGGTAGGTGGCTCGAGTAGCGATGCCGCACTGGTTGTGTTTGTTCCTGCTCATCTTGATGTAACCCTGGTCTCCCCACCCGAGGCCCCAGCTACAGAAACAAACACATTACCAACAACATTCAGCCCCACTATGTAAAGAACTACAATGTAAGTACCAACAGCAAGTATAGACAAATTATTGTTTTACTGATGAAAGAGAAATTATAGTAGAAATGAATTTTAAGTTAAGTTGAAGAGGTTGACAACGACCTGAGTTTGACTTAGTTTGACAGCTATAAATAAGACGCATAACTGCAGCTGTTTGTGGAAACAGGAACTTTGTTAATCCACTACTAAGAGATAGTATACGGTCCATACATTTAAATATTAGTACCATATTTTGGTATTTACCTGTTCTTCACCAGCCAGTAGTCATGTCCATTGTCACTGCCGTAACCCACAGCCAGTACAGCATGGTGCAACTCTGAGCTGCTGCATTTTGGCTCATCGTACAGTCCTAGAAACACACAAAGCCACATAAGACAGACATAAGTTTGAGTTAAATATATATAATATTTTCTGTCTGAGAATATACGTGTTTAGAACTGTTCACCTGAGTGATACAGCTTGAAGGATGCATGAGAAACATCAATGGACACAGACACAGGTCCCACGGTGGCCACAGCGTCTTTCAATGCAACTTCGTCTCCTTGGTTCACGCGGACGTAGCCTGTGCATGTGGCAGCGCTAAGGGCAGGGTTGTGATGGCATTCACCATCCTATTTGAAAGAAAAAAATCAACAATTGACAAAATGTGGAAATGTGGAAATGTCTTACGTGGAGGGCCAACATTTTGAAAACATTATAAATGAGTTGAGTTCCATCAGGATAGTTCCTAGGCAGGATTATGACGGCATATATAATCCTATTTGAAGGGAATTTTTTTACAATTGACCTTCTTTCAAAAAAAAGTTAAGAGGTAAACATAATCTTAAACAAAGGGCCAACATTTTGAAAACATTACGAATGAGTTGAGTTCCATCTTCAACTACACTTTTTAACATGTTAATGACACATTTCTGTCTTACACAGGATGCTGTACATTCAAAGAAGAGCCAAACAGATTGTGTTTACAATAGCCTGATAAGGGTAGGAGTTTTCCGTTTCTATCCCTCCGTTGGCTTCAATGTAATTGAAGGCGTGTTTCGTCAAGCCCCCATTGCAACCAGAATTCCCATAGTCACGGGAGCAGTCCACCAGCTGCTGCTCGCTCAGAGACACTAGCTTCCCTGTCTTCCTGAAGTGCTGACCCTCCAGCGAGCCAGTCTGAAAGATACATTTGTTAAATGAAACCAGGGTATATTGATGTAAAGTTTACTGTATTACCAAAAGAGAGAACAACAAGTAATGTTTGTACATACTGCACTGAAGGCCCAGCAGGAGCCACAATCCATCTGGTGCTTGACTTCAGTCACATATCCCTTATCCCTCCAGTCAACATTGTTGGGCAGATCGGTTTCTCCAGTTAGTCGGAAAAAAGCAGGACCAGTTTGAGGCAGAGAAGTGTTGAAGAAACCGAGACAACCCCTGGAAATCAGGTGTCTGTACTCTTCATTCTCCTGATGAAGAAGAGCAAAAGTTTAATTTATTAGGGTCTTTAACTAAAACGCCATTCACTGCATCCTCACATGCTGATTACAACCAATAATAGCAGTTTTTCATAAAAGTTAAAAACAAAAATACTTCAGAAACTATTTTTTTTTTTTCTATACATACCATGTCAGCGAATTTGGTCATGCCAAGGCGGTAGGACTTGATGCCCTGATCAGCCATGATGTTGTGCTTCTGCACCAGTCTGCGGTTGTTGAGCCAGATTTCCATGCGCTGAGCCTCCTCTACCGGGGAGTTGTAGGACCTTCCTGCCAGCAAATTAGAAACAAAAAGACTGATTCTCCAGTAAACAGATTTCCCTTTATTAGCTGAATAACTAAAGTGTATGCTGTAAACTTCTTAACACGTGGGCAGATCACACATTGCTTTACTTTAGACGTTTAGCGGTGTTGTGTGTAAGTGTGAGTATACATTTAGCACACTCCAAATGTAAGCCTCACAGGCAGTTTTTCCAATGAAAACAGATCTACTGTGATTGACAACAGACAAATGTCACCAAATATTGTCTCACCAAACTGGACTTTCCAGGCGTGGAACTCCAGGTCATCTGAAGAGATGGAGGCACAGCTAGCCACGGACAGAGCAGCAGCAGCAACCAACAACAGCTTCATCCTGACTGACACACAAGCAGAAAAAGCAAATAGATCCTTTGTTATTTACAGAAAATCATACAGGTTGAGATTAAACTCTTTCACTTCTACTTTTTCTCACCAACAATGTATCTATTTCCTGTTTGCTTTGAATCTCTGTTTCTCTTCCTCATACTCTCAACTTCATCAGTCTCTGTTTATTTGAATCAATGTCCCTTTACATAACCTTACATGATTCACTTAACAACTCTGAATCTGTTCTTTGGATAGGTGAGCCATCATGTTCTGGTTTCATAATGGTTCTGCAGTTCTTGGTGTATGTGCTGAAGTAAAGTACACGAGAGGACACCTCTTGCAGACCCAACACTGAAAAACACTGTTTTATTTTTACATTTAATTATAATTCCAATTAAATAGCAATGTGAATTCCTTTAAAAAGGAAATGCAGAAATCAAAACATCACATTATACAAATATTCAGGGTGTAATATGTTTTACATGAAACCTAACCAACTAAATTATGCCAAACGTGATGTTTGTACATACTGCGCTGAAGGCCCAGCAGGAGCCACATTGCTTCTGATCCTTGACTTCAGTCACATATCCGTTATCCTGTCTGTCTGGCAGATCAAGTCCTTCAGGCAGTCGGAGAAAAGCAGAGCCAGTTTGAGGCAGATAAGTGTTGAAGAAACGAAACCAAGGGAACCCTGGAAAATCAGGCGTCTGTACTCTTCATTTTCCTGATAAAGAGGGGCAGAAGTTTCATTTATTAGGGTCTTTAACTAAACCGCATTCACGGCATCCTCACATGTCGATTTCAACCAGAGACAATAATAACAGTTTGTCGTAAATGTCAAGAGTTTAGAACAAAAAATATGCAAACACTATTTGTGTTTTTTTTCTTCGTACCATGTCAGCGAATTTGGTCATGCCAAGGCGGTAGGACTTGATGCTCTGATCAGCCATGATGTTGTGCTTCTGCACCAGTCTGCGGTTGTTGAGCCAGATTTCCATGCGCTGAGCCTCCTCTACCGGGGAGTTGTAGGACCTTCCTGCCGGAAAAAAATAGAATTTATTTTTTAAATGTTCCACTCAAGAAATTTCCACTGATAAGATGAAAAACAAAAATGTATGCTGTAAACTTGTTATCATGTAGGCAGAGCACACATTCCTTTACTTAGACCTTTAGCTGTGTTGTGTGAAAATGAGTACACATTTAGCACACTCCAATTGTAAGCATCACAGGCAGTTTTTTCATAGAACAAAGATCTACTTTGTTCGACATCAAACCACAATAATTAGAAATAGTCGGATAAGAGTGTCTCACCAAACTGTAGTTTCCAGGCATCAAACTCTGTCATCTGGAGAGATGGTTGAACAGCTGGCCACGGCCAGAGCAGCAGCAGCAACCAGAAACAGCTTCATCCTGACTGACACAAAGATCCCTTGTGACTTGCAGGAAACCACACAGGTCGAGATTAAACTCTTTCACTTCAGCTTTGTCTCATAAACTTTCCTTTATTCAATGTACCAGCTATATTGCCTGCTTCCTTTGAATCTCTGTTTCTCTTCCTCAGACTCTTTCTGAACTTCACCAGTCTCTGTTTATTTGCATCAATGCACCTGCAGTACAAATAGTGTTTGCGCTTGTCTATCTCTGTGTTCCCTATTATTTCTGCTGTGGTTGCTTACCTGCCTCTATCAAATGGATGTCAAGTTTGAGGTCTGTCCGCCTGTAGGTGATGTAGGGCTCTGCATCTGTACTTTGGTGAGTCATCATGTTCTGGTTTCAAAATGGTTCTGCTGAAGTAAATTCCATGTACAGCATACAACACCTTAGACCGTCATATCATACAAGGAGTTACTTCCAAAGAAACCCCAAAATAAATGCGGATAAAACGGAAGAAACCTTCGGAAGAGCAACAAAGGAGGGATCCCTCTCCCTGGAAAGACAGACGTGCAATAGATGTTGTGTGTATAGATTAATAAATAATCATTTCGCCACAAACACAATTCATGATCCAGGTGTAACCTTTAATACTGACAACCTGCCAGGTGAGAGACTCAAAAACTCTGAGGATGACGCCCTGGATGCTAAGTTAGTAACCTGCATTACTACATGCATTTATGGGACATGAGTGCATACAGATGTGACATTTCCTCAACAGTATAAGCCTATAGCAGCATAATAAGGAGCTGGTCCAAGGCAAGCCTGAGCCAGCCCTAACTCTAAGCTTTATCAAAAAGGAAAGTCTAAAGCTTACTCTTAAAAATGGAGAGACAGTCTATCTCCTGAACATAAACTGGAACCTGGTTCAACAGAAGAAGAGCTTGATAGCAGAAGGCTTTGAATGTAATGTCTTCAAGGCATTCTTGAATTGTAATTGTGATTGATTGATATAACTGAGTACCATTTGTCGTGAATCGGCACAATACAAATACAAAAGGAACACTTTAGTTCACAGATCAAGGTTTGTGTGTGCTTATGCGCTCTTGAGAAAGAGGTTGGCATGTGTGGAGTACACACCTAGATGTTCATGTGCATTAGTGTGTGTAAAGTTACCGTTAAATTGTTTGATTCTGCAGACAAACAGAACACTTGGTTTTCAGAGTTTTCCACCACCACAACTCCAACATTATTTGCTTTCTCTTGACCAAAACAATACACAAATAATTCCTTCTAATTTAACTCTGGATAATAAGCACACAAAAAAAAACGGATGGAAAATGACACAAACACGGAATGGCTGCTTTTATAGTCGTTTTTTAGCCAATATACATTTTGCCCAAAAGATGGCGGTATTGCACATTGGAACGCCAACATTTGTAATATTGAATGAGATGAGTTCCATCTGCCACTAAACTTTTTGCAGGATAATGACAAATATCACTAAAGAAGTTTTCAACCAAACAGATATTGTTGGTAACACTTTATTTTGATAGTCCATCAGTTGACATTCATCAACACAGTTTCAACAGACAAGTAACATGCATTCAACTAACTGCCAATAGAATAAGGTACATCTCAAGTGTTGATCTATAGATTTTACAAAAAGTGCCTGTTGACTGTCAACATGTTTTTTTGCAACAGGTTATTAACCACTATTCAACATTACGATCTGTAGATTGTGTCAGCCTCTTCAAAATTGACAATCAACTACTCAAAATCAATCTGTCAGTTGAAAGTCAACAGGGTCATGTCGACTATCTGTTGATAATCTGTTGAGTCAAGATGTCAACTAAAGATTACATTAAGCATTAGTTGATGATCAACAGATAAGCAACTAAAGTTAAGTTGACGATCTGTTGATCGTCAACTAATCTAGAGTTGACTATCAGCATACTTTTAGTAGGCATTCTCCACTGAGTTTGTAGGCATGTGTTAGGACTATCCAATTAAAGTGAAAAACTGTTGAGAACAGTAGAACGTCTATAACCTATCAACAGAACACATACATTCATCCACTAATTATATGCAACAGACATGGGAATAAAGCGAAATTTTCTGAACAACTGATCACAAACACTGGATAACTGAAGTCAATACCAGGTTATAAAGCACAGTAAAACAAACACTATATGCAGCATATCAGAGAAAGAAGGCTTTTTTATTTTAAGAATATATACTACACATATAGTAAAAACACTGAACAGTTCTGAAATGGTAAAAATAAAGTTTGAAACAGATTATCTATCAGCTGGTAGTCAATACCAGGCAAACGAAAATAAATCACTGCGCTGCAGATTTTTAAAGTTTAATAATTATAAATAAAATAAACAACGAAAATTGACCAACAGAAGAACATTACATTATTGATCTACCCTTAGACCAAGGTCAATCTTTAAAAACAGGAAGACCCCCCACCCCCACAACAACAACAACAACAACAACAACAACAACAACAACAACAACGTTCAACCCACATTCAGAATTTCCTGACAGAAAAGGGGATGAGCTGTTTGTTGCTTTTCATTTCAACTTTCTTTTCTGCCAGTTCACCAACAATTTTTTTCTGAAAAAGTTGTGCTAATTTCAAAATTGTGTATTTACCCTTGAACTGGTCTAGGACACTTTTATCCACCAGGAATACTTCTGCAATTGCTGCAGTGTCTTTCACAGCATTTCTTGAAACTCAAGCTTTCTTGAAAGCTTTGGTCATCCTGAAGCCTCTCTGCACCAGTTTAAGGACACGCCGATATCTTCTCACCACATCCGAGATGGAAGAAACTGAAAAATAAAGAATACATTAATGT
Source organism: Notothenia rossii (assembly GCF_949606895.1). Classification (NCBI taxonomy): domain Eukaryota; kingdom Metazoa; phylum Chordata; class Actinopteri; order Perciformes; family Nototheniidae; genus Notothenia; species Notothenia rossii. The sequence goes on along the minus strand of NC_136905.1, from coordinate 72,621,376 downwards.
CAATAAATGTTATGGCCCCCCAAGGATTGTTGTGGTGCGTGAATCGTGTGCAGTGTCTTAGTTGCAGGGTGAGCCATAGTGTTTATTCCATATTTTCTCTTGAAAAGGGACTACAACTTGGATGAATGTGTGTGTCTTCCCGTTTGTTTTAGAACATGTGTTGTATTTCATAGTAGGTACTAGGTAGTGCCAGTTTGTGGCAGAGAAGTGTTGAAGAAACCGAGGCAACCCTGGGAAATCAGGAGTCCGTACTCTTCATTTTTCTGATGAAGAGGGGCAAAAGTTTCATTTATTAGGGTCTTTAACCAAAACGCATTCACTCACATGCTGATTACAACCAGGGACAATAATAACAGCTCGTCATAAATGCCATGAGTTTTAAACTACTACTAACTAATACTGCAGAAAGTACATTTGTGTTTTTCTTTACATACCATGTCAGCGAATTTGGTCATGCCAAGGCGGTAGGACTTGTTGCCCTGATCAGACATGATGTTGTGCTCCAGCACCAGTCTGAGGTTGTTGAGCCAGATTTCCCTGCGCTGAGCGTCCTCTACCGGGGTGTTGTAGGACTTATCTGCCAATCAGAAGAAAAACAATCCATGATGAATAATTAACTGAAAAACAAAAGTGTATGCTGTAAACTTCATATCATGTAGGCAGAGCACACATTCCTTTACTTTAGACCTTTAGCTGTGTTGTGTGTAAATGAGTACACATTTAGCACACTCCAAATGTAAGCCTCACAGGAATGTTTTCCACAGAACAAAGATCTACTTTGTTCGCCAACAAACCACAATAATGAAAAAAGTCTCACCAAACTGAAGTTTCCAGGCGTGGAACTCCAGGTCATCTGAAGAGATGGAGGCACAGCTGGCCACGGCCAGAGCAGCAGCAGCAACCAGCAACAGCTTCATCCTGACTGACACACAGACTGAAGAAAAACAAACACATCCTTAGTGACTTGCAGGAAACCACACAGGTTGAGATTAAACGTGTTCACTTCCACTTTGTCTCACAAACTTGTCCTTCCTTCTAGCAATGTATCAGCTCTATTTCCCGGTTCTTTTGATTCTCTGACTATTTATCAACAGCAGTACAAATTGTGTTTGCGCTTGTCTGTCTGTTTTAGTGTTCCCTATATCTGCTGTAGTTGCTTACCTATCTCTCTCAGTTGATGTGGCGTTTGAGGTCTGTCCACCTGTAGAATATGCAGGGCTTTGTTAGGGGACCTTCTTATATAGCTGACTGCAGTTCATAAATAAAATCTGAAAAGCACGTAATGAAATATTGGAAAATTGCACAATGCACTTTATTCGGGAAACATACAACATGGTCATCAATTCCTTTTCTCAACAAAGTTATACAATAGAATAAGACACCCTCTGTCCTCAGACCCTTACATCAGACAAGGAACAAACTCCCAAAGAAATGTGGGCGGTCCTTTGTGATGTATTTTATTTCTACACAATATAAATATTTGTATCATATGGGTTTAGTGTACATAGTTTGTCAAAACAATAGTTATATGATAGTACCTAGTAAGTTTGATTCTGAAACCATCAAGTAAAATGTTACTTTATACATACTAAAGTGTGAAAAGTACACTCCATACAATCAAGCATTTACATCAACAGTCAGGTGACAAGAACAAGTCATCAATCGATCAATCCAATTTTACTTCACAAAGTACACATTTTTTTCAGGGACCTTTACAAAAAGTGCAGCATTCGACACCCCCTGTCTAGACCTTTGCAGCAAACAGGTGTAAACTCCCATAGAAACGCCACAATTAATGAAGAATTATTGGGGAAATGATAAAATGAGGGATCCCTCTCCCTTGCCAGACACATGAGCAATAGATTTTGTGTATAGACAATAGACAATCAGAATTATAAAAAATGTAATAATGCATCATGGAGGACGTCAACATTCTTCAAGGTGCTGCCAAAAACAATAATGTAGGCGTCAGGCAGGAAAACGGCAACAGGTGCAGCCACGACTCATGATCCTGACATAAATAATACTGGCAACCTGCCAGGAAAGAGATGGAAAAACTCCTGGGATGACGCCCCGGATGCTAAGTTAGTATCATGTTTTTTTGGGAACAGGAAGAGAGATGAGAAATTAAACATGAAATTTCCTCGACAGTCAAAACCTATAGCAGCTATCTATAAGCGTCATTAAAAAGAAAAGTCTTAACCCTTACCCTGGCTTTCATTGTATTTTAGGCTGTATAAACCATGAGTAACCATACATTATTGGATGCAATGCCCTAGTGTGCCTCTACTGTGACATGTTTACATGCTTTGATGTTTGAAAGCACTTTATTTATTTTGGTTAGTGATTGTTCGACCGTTCAGATATGTCCCGCCTTAAGTCTACCACGTACAATGTGTTGGAGCGCTAGCCAATAGAAGCATGGGTGTAACGTAATGATGTCACTATGTTACTGAACTAAACAAAGGATTCCAATCCAGGGCGTTTCAGAGAGAGGGGCGACTGTGTTGGAGAGAAACCTCCTCTGGCGTGATCCTTAACACACTAGAGAAAAATGAGAACCCCCAAAACTATTATAACCATAACATTGAGCCAGTTTAGAGCAGCTAATACAGGAGTAATATGGTCTTGTTTTCTAGCTTTTGTCAATACACATGCTGCACCATTTTTGATCAACTGAAAAGTCTGAAGAAGCATTTGGGTACAACCTGAAAAAAAGGAATTACAATTGTTTTGAGGTAGGATTTGCCTTGTCTATGTAATGGTACAAAGTTGAAAGAAGGAAGCCATTGAAATCAGTTTTTTAAGGAAGTTAAAGGACATACCCTGATAAGTTGTGCTGGAGGCCAAGTTATTGCCATCCACAGTAAGTATGTCATTACATGATTTGTTTCAGAGTTGTTTGGGGCCAAGATAAATATGGTCAGTATTGTCTGTGTTTAACCTTAAAAGGTGGGGTTCATCAACTTTTGTATGTCCTTAAGGCCTTTCTTGAATTGTATTTGACTAATTGGTTTCATTCTGGCTGGTTTTATAGATATAATTGAGCATCATGGGTCATGATTCCCCACAACTTCCTCATTGTGGATATCTTATTTTGGTCGCATGTCGATGTCGTTTTATTCGTCTGCATCGGCTTGAACATGACGTTTATGACACTTAGCTAATAGCTTTGGAAATAAAATGTGAACTGTCTGAAATGAAGGAAACAGCTTTTTTACATCATTATTGCCATGGTTACTAATAGTCAGCTACCAGGCTGCTCTTTAGACGGCTATTGCTTCCTCTTGACCCAAAACATACACATCAACAAATTCCTACTAAGATAATGGTGGACAATAAAAAAAGAACAAATAATTTAAGTATAATTGTTTATTTTTAAATCAGTTTATTTTACGCTACATTTATTGCATTTAAAGTGCAGAAAGACACTGTACAACTAACATCCATGAAACAACAATATGACATATTTTTCCATAACTCAGTTTCTTTATTAAATGTAAGCAAAATCTGCATCATTTTCTTCCACCTCATTTGGGACTTTTCTGGACCTGAAAATCCAATACACATGAATTACATCCAGTAAATAGACATTAGGGTGCATACACGCATTATTCAGGATACATCCGTGCAGAAAGCCTTGTTTAAATTGCATTTTCAAATAGCATAATGAGAAAATAAACTTTGCTCTCACCTGCTCAGACCAGGGGGTAGCTGGACGCAGTAGCGATGCCACACTGGTTGTGTTTGTTCCTGCTCATCATGATGTATCCCTTGTCTCCCCATTCTAGGCCCCAGCTACAGAAACAAACACATTACCAACAATATAAATCTCCTGTAAAGAATCACAACAGTGGTAAAAAGAACAGGTAGATAAATAGTGATTGGTTTTCTGATAAAGATAACTTATAGTGGAAATTCATTTTAAGTTGAAGAGCTTGACAACTGTCTGTCCACGTGTAGGTGCTAGCATTAAAACAGTTCAACATTTCAAATATGAGCAACATTTTTATTGTATTTACCTGTTCTTCACCAGCCAGTAATCCTGTCCATTGCCACTGCCGTAACCAACAGCCAGAACACCGTGGTCCAACTCTGAGCTGCTACAATCTGGCTCATCATACACTCCTAGAATCACACAAAACCACATTAGACAGACATATCTTTAGGTATAAAAAAAGGAATACCCTCTAATACTTTATATATTTGATAAGTATATTTTCTGGCAGTAAAGGAGTATTTATTACTGCTCACCTGAGTGATACAGCTGGAAGGATGACTGAGAAGCGTCAATGGCCACAGACACAGGTCCGATGGTGGCCACAGCTTCCTTCAAAGCATCTTCGTCTCCTTGGGTCACATCAACGTAGCCTGTGCAACTGGCACCAACCATGTTAGGATTGTAACGGCACTGTCCATCCTAAGGTAGAGAGACAAGTATTTTGTAATTCACCAACTTTTTCTAACTAAAACTCTGACCTAATAAGAGATGGATTTCTTAGTCACAAGACTTTCTGTTTTAGGTCACGATACTTTGGGCTCCAAGATTGCAGTACTGCGCATTTCTTACATGGAGGATTGAAATTTCCATCTATACTTTTTTTCCCATGATAATGACAAATTGCTATCTGACATCTAGATGTTTCACATATTATATATGTTTAAACCAAACTGCTTGCTGCTTACCTCCCCCTCATAAGGGTAGGAATCCTCTGTGTCTATCCCTCCATTGGCTTTAATGTATTTAAAAGCGTTGTCCATCAGTCCTCCATCACAACCATAATTTCCATAGTCACCGGAGCAGTCCACCAGCTGCTGCTCGCTCAGAGACATCAGCTTCCCTGTCTTCCTGAAGTTCTGACCCTCCAGTGAGCCAGTCTGAAAGACAATTTATTCCAATTTAAACCACAAGACAATTGTGTAAAGTTTCCTGGACACCAAGTAATGTTGGTACATACTGTGCTAAAGGCCCAGCAGGAGCCACACTGCTTCTGATCCTTGACATCAGTGACATATCCCTTATCCCTCCAGTCAACACTTTTGGGCAGATCGGTTACTCCAGGCAGTCGGAGGAAAGCAGAGCCAGTGCGAGGCAGAGAAGTGTTGAAGGAGCCGAGGCAACCCTTGGAAATCAGGTGTCTGTACTCTACATTTTCCTGACAAAGAGAGGCAAAAGTGTCCTTTATTTTAGGTTTTGACAATGATAACTGATTGTGACAAATGGTAAAAGTTTTAAACTAAAAGCAGAAACCACATTTGTGTTTTTCTCTTCATACCAAGTCAGCAAAGTAGGTCATGCCAAGGCGGTAGGACTTGATGCCCTGATCAGCCATGATGTTGTGCACCAGCACCAGTCTGCGGTTGGTGAGCCAGATTTCCCTGCGCTGAGCCTCCTCTACCGGGGAGTTGTAGGACCTTCCTGCCAATCAGATAAGGAAATATTTAGTGATAAATTATTAATCCACTAATTCTGTTCCAGCAAAAAGATTTCTCTTTATTGTCAAAAAACTATGTTGGCAGATTACAATTCCCTTTACTTTAAACCTTTAGGTGTGTAAATGAGAACACAGGTGCATTCTAAGTAAGTAGGTAGACCTTTTCCCAGTAAACAGAAGAATACTGTATTTGACAACAGGCCACATAAAAAAAACAAGTCTGATAAAATAATCTCACCAAACTTGAGTTTCCAGGCATGGAATTCCAGGTCTTCCAGAGAGATGGAGGCACAGCTGGCCACGGCCAGAGCAGCAGCAACAACCAGCAACAGCTTCATCCTGACTGACACACAAGCAGAAAAAGTCAATCATTTCCTGCAGGTTGAGGTTAAACTCATTTACTTCAGCCCTGCCCACACATTCTCTGCCCGGTTTCTTTGAACCTCTGTTTCATCTCTCCATCAAGGTCTTTCTCGCTGAGTCTCTGTTTCTTATTTGCATCAATGCACCTGCAGAACACAGGAAGTGTGTGTGCTTGTCTGTTGCATGTTTCCTATTATTTTTGCTGTGGTTGCTTACCTGCCGCTATGTCGAGTTGATGTGAAGCTTAAGGTATTTCCACCTGTAGGTGATGCAGGGCTGTGTTAGAGAGACATTCTTATATAGCTGACAAGTTATGACTTGCCGTTTGTCCAGTCAGGCGACTGTCAGCTGCTCATAAAGTGAAATAGAAAAGGAAGAGAGTGTTAATCATTGAAAAAGGGAACGGCAAAGTAATGAATTATAAGAACATTGCATGATTCACATGTTTTGGGAAATATATATACAAATCCCTAAATGCTCTTTTAAGAACTCTATTAGTTAATCATCAGTTTTGTTTTTGGGAATCACACCATCAAAGAAGGGGAAACACAGCCTGTATGTGGTTTAGCATGACATCTATTAAAACATTGTTGGGAATTGTTTTTCTGCAGTGCATTCTGATTTTAGTAAAATAGTGCTGGCAAATCTTCTGACATTTTTTCAAAAAGACACATAATGCAATAACATTATTTATGTGGTAACCATGTTTTACTGGAAACCTAAACAACCAAGTTATACCACACTGGAAAATGTGTTTGTAGCAAGCAAAACATTTCTTGTTTCCGGTTATGTATGTGTTACTTTAGCTAACTCCCACTATGTTTCTTTGAGCAATTTTCATAAATGATGTTGTTTAAATAGTTTTCAACCATAATTTCCCCTTAAAAATACTGTAAAGTGTGTTCTCATTCTTTATTTATTAAGATACACAAACAAATGGAACCAACATTGTCAAAAACGTACACATTCTCAACAAATATTCGGAACTTTAAATGTTTCCCTTTAACCGAAAGGCTTTGGGAGATTCTGAAATACTTCAAAGAAATATCTACAAAAACATTCTGATAAATGACACCAGCACTTGCTAGTGTTTGTCTCATGATTCATTGGTATTTCCATTTACAGTTGTTCAAGACTTCCTTTCTGTTTCCATACACACATCCTCTTTTTAATTTGCATATAAGAAACAATTAGTTCAAGCAGAAATCATAGTTGGGAATTGAATTCATTAATTTGTTTCTAAGTCATCAGATGATGGCAACCTACATATGAATTATTATAATCTCTTTTTTACATTTTGTAGAGGCAATATTCAATCTTTATTTCAGACTCAAGGTCCATATCACATACAAAAGACAAGACACACATCAATAAATAAGATAACAATCTAAACACAAAACAGATAAAAACAAACAGATAAAAAACATAAAATCAGTCCAATCACAGCTAGCCACACATGCTCACTGTCTGTATAGGCTATTGCGCCAATGTCTCCAAATCATGGAAGAGAACAGAGTAGAACTCTTCACAGGGTTAATTAAAATCGAGATAACATGATTTTCCGAGTCTTCTAGGCGACACATGAATTTGTACATTAACTTTTTTAAAAGGGCTTGACAAGTAGGTACCCCCAAGTTAAATGTAATCATGTTATTGTCTTTGGCAGTTCAGATTCTCTCTCTGCCCCGCTCTCGTGATGCCTGTAGTCTCTCTATCTCTGCGTGTCTGTCCGTCTGTCACAAGGCTTTCAGGTCAGCAGGACTTAAGGCAATAAAGATGCCTTGAAAAAATGGAAAAACTCTGACCGAAGCTAAAAGTTTACAGATGTCATTAAACTCTATGAGCTTGTCTCGTGTTTCTGCCTGTTTGTGGGCAGTCTCTCGGACATGGGTGAAGTTTCAGTAATGTTTGTACATATGTTTGGGTTATTTGCAAATATTTAATTCATTTGGTAATTCATATTACAGCACTAGTTTAATTGTATTATATAACACTTTAATTACTTGCTCATAAAAATAAATAATAATAGAAAGACACATGAGCATTGGTGGAAAAAGTACTTGGAACATTAATACCACAATGTCCAAAAGTTCAAATATTATCAGCTAATTATACTTCCAAAGTAAAAGGACTAATTCAGCACAAATATGGCATTTGTGACTATTCAATTAGACATAGTGATGATGAATAATACTGACGCAACGAGGTGTGAGTGGAATTTGACTGTTGTAGCTAGCTCTAACCCTTTTTTGGACTGCAAATGATTGAATACTTGTACCCAGGTTGAGAAGATTAAGGTAAAAGGAAAAAGTTAATTACTCTTTGTTGGCACTTCTACAACTCGTAATGTGAGGAAGGGCCCCAACTAGACACTGCACTTTTATTAGGCCTAGTCAGAGACTCATCTGAAATGTATTTTCTGTTGAACAGTGGCGGTTCTACGCCAATTTTAATGGCGGGGCCAGGCTGGGGCCAGTTATTTAATGTTTCAGTAGTTTTTTTTATTTAGAGTATTTGTTTTAGTAACTTTAAGTGTACAGTATTTGCTTTCATATGGTAATGAACCGTTTAATCTCCACTGTACATCCGGGTCTCTGATTTGATTTAGTTCCAATAAATCTTAATATTGTAACCTTTTATTTGGAGGGGGGCCACAGAGGGGTCCCTGGTCAGTGTTAGGGGGGCACTGGCCCCTGTTGAAGAACCGCCCCTGCTGTTGAAGCAAACAAGTATCAAGTAGATAGTCAAGTAGTTTTAAATGTACTTTAAAATGGTACAGTTATTAAGTAAATGCACTGAGTTACTTCCCACCACTGCAGTTGAGCAGCAGCTCTTGGCAGATCTTTCAGCTACTTTTGAGGGCACTGATCCCTATAGTTTCATACTGAAACAAAGTGATTCTGTATTCTTAAATCACATTCTGAAAACCGCTAAATGTGTGTGCGATCCTTTGTAATGTTTTGTGTTGCAACCCAATACAAAGATGTGACAAAACTGGGTTTTGGTGACATAGACTGTGAAGAAAAAGTTTGGCAAAATGCTGGCCCACATATTAAAAGAGCAGCTTGTTGGATTTATTGTGTAGCCAAAAATTCAAAGTGTTACTTTATACAGGAATAAAGTTTGTGATGTGCCTTGCATCCTATAAAGCATTTACAACAGTAGTCAAGTGACAAGAGTGGGTCATGAGTCGACACAGATCACATCGAACAGAAACACTTCCTAAGTTCATAGATCAAGGTTTTTGAGTGCTTATGGCCTTGAGGAAAAAGTTGAAGAGAAGCATGTGTGGATGTTTTTTCATACAGAGTATAACTCCTAGATGTTTACGTACATGTGCATTTGTGTGTATAGGTTCTGATTCTACCAGCAAACAGAAAAAAGTTTTGAGTGTTTTCCAACACAACCACTTCCACATTATGGATCACTTCTTTCGGTGTCATGTCATTGTGTTGTTTCCTCTGCATCAGCTTGCACATGACATTTATATATCTTAGATAATAGCCCTGGAAATGACATATTAACTTCCTGAAATGCAGGGCACAGCTTGTTTACCACTTTTACAGTCAGTTAACAGGTTGATTGTCAGAATATAAAAATAAAACGTTACATTTCACTGCATTTATTTTGGCAAATGTAAGAATGTATTATTTCTCAAACGAATGTGTCCCATATCATGTGACTGTCAACAATGAACCATCATGTGACTCCATATCTCTGGTTGAGAACTGGGTAATGTTAAGGGTTTGGCTTACTGTAAAATGTTGACTGTACAGTAAATCTGAGTGAATCAGCTGTTCTCAGTAAGTGTTGCTAAAGATTGTCAATGTTAGCTTCACTTCCCTTTATCGAAGTGAACAAAGGGAGCAACACCATCAACGTTTTTTCCAAAACTACTTCTGCTCAAAATCTAGTAAAGCACACTGCATGCATAATTAGGGTAAGGACCACAATTGTAGGCTGTACAGATTAAAAAGACACTTGAGGAAAATGTGTAATTTGTTATATTGGGCTGTATGAATTCAATTGTATTCCTTGTTGATGATCATCATTCTTAAAAATACATTTACACGGAGTAACTCCTATCAATCCCATTATTATCATCATTTTAAATCATATAACTGTCTGCAAAATGTGTGGACTGCACTGTTACTGAATTTCTTCATAAAAACAAAATGCAGTAGGCCTTAACACATTTGGCAGAGTTGGAGTTAAGACGCAAATTACAATATATACTTTTTTTTTTTTTCCTCAATTTTCACATCATATTAAAGTTAATATCTTTGGGTTTTGGACTGAAAAAATATATATATAACCTGGGAATTTGAGAAACTCTCAATTTTTCCACGTTTTATGTTTTGTTTTTTTAACAATAAAATAAATGCTCTATGTTTATCATCTGCTTGTTTTGTTTTTGTAAATGTTAGAAAATAGACTTGTAACATCTGTACTGTTAGAAAAGAAAGAGTGTGCCATGGACATTTATAATGTCCGTACTCCATAGTAACTACAACCTGGTCGCAGTTTTTTTTTTTAAATCGTAATTTTGTAGGTGACGTTTTAGAAAAACACCAGGAGAGGGCAGCATTTCCTTAGACTTTGCTCATATAGTACTGTGCGGTAAATTCCCTCAGCTCCCTCACGTTTCATTAATAAAAAAAATATGCAGCAGTTTTTCTCTTGCTTCTTCAGAACACTCAACATACTGAATGAATCAGTACATATCAATTGTATGATTAGCATCCGTAATTATTACATTCACCCCACACAAACTGTTAAATTATAATGGTTATCATGGCAATTATAAATGCTTTGAGTTTATTGACCTATAAATAATATATGGTGACAATAGCTGTGGGTACACGCTTGGTATGGATAGATATTTTAGGATCTGGTGTGAATAGGAAACCCTCATGCCCAGTGACAATACAAGTGTGAAAAGGCAGAAGGATGCTCGGCATGAGAAACTGAGAGGAACGCTAACTCGGTAAACTCTACTAATTTCATTACTCTACATGTATCCCCAGCTTAGAGCCAATCATATTGTTGGCTGCTATCTAGTGGGGGGTCACACATAACAGCCGTTAAATTGTGACAGTGGCCCAGACTGGCATACCTTAGCACATAATCTTATTATCGGATCAATAACACAGCAACATTTGGTGCATAGCTGAGATGGCTGGCTTCTTCTCTGGTTACACATTGCTAGCATTCACCACTCGTTCCCACTTTATAGGTGACAAACTGTGAATGAGGGCAGGAATTCAAATATAAATCCTTTTAAATGAGAGTCGCATAGCACATCCTAGATCACATCTGGCTGTGCTACTGTCTCTAAAATGCATAAAGCTGCTAAATTATCAACACTCTATCAGTGTGAAAGTTTCCACAAAACCTCCATTTCAACAAAGTGATCTCTTCCCAATGCTGAGTGGTATTTCATGCTTTAAATGAGTTATAGAACAGAAACAATTACTCATAATGCCATGCAAGTTGAACATTGAGGAGATGCGGAACTTTACCATAAAAATATTTATTGATATCACAATCTTCTTGGACAAATGAGAAATTACACACAAAGAAATGTCCCAGAAATATTCAGAAATCCTAAATTCATAACATCTAAGAATGACACAGAGAAATTAAGAACTAAAAAAAGAACATTTTCATCAAATTGAACAAACACAAGCTTTGAGTCTGTTAGGAGCAAACAAATAATTTTATAAGTGAACACATTTTTGTTTTTTTCTCCAAAAATGACCTTTATTTTCCACAAAAGATTCCTTCATGGATAAATGAGAAAGTCCACCCGAAACAAATGGTCATCTTATCTCTCTTTAGAAAACACAATAACACCATATTTTAAAACACTGGCCTAACCAAACATTTTTTGAAATACACATAAACACCAATAAATAGAAACACTTTATTTTAGAGAGCAAATAATAATAACAACAACCAACAAATCCAGATAAGTGGATGATGACAACCACTGTACCAACAAAGAGCATGAAACCAAGATAACCAGGGACGTTGGAGGGAATCCCTGCTTGATGCTTTTCTCACCTCCTGTCCCTCCACTCATCCCTCTATCTCTCTGTCCTCTGCAAAAGTCTGTTGTGATCATGTCTGTCTCAGTCCAAACAGGTCACTGTGGCTCACACCTTGCCAAGGCCTGTGCTGCACCGGCAGCATCAGGAGAGATGGAGGAAGAGAGATGCTGAATAGAGAGAGAACAGCAGCACAGATTATAGCCACTCGGTCTCTCTCTGCCTCTCTCTGCTTTATCTCCATGGTGCACACACGTCGACCTGGAGCAAGGCTGTATACTGGCAGGGGACGCCAGGAGCAGAGAGAAGGGGGTGGATGGACGGGGATGGAGTGTGTGGGGGGATAAAGGGACACGCTGCTTCAATAGCGGAGCAGGTCCAGGGACTAATTGGATCTGGTAATGGCTGGTCAATGTGACTGAGGGGCTCGTTAGAACCAATACAGCTCCTTGCCTTTCTTGTGCTGCTGGAGGCCTGAGAAAAAAAGAACAAGGGGAACAATGAGGAGAACAACAGCGAACAACAGAACACAGGTTGTCATGGAGCCTACTTTTGCCAAACATCCTGTTTTAAAGGGGGGAAAAGAGAGCTTCTTTAATGATTAGGATGTTATTATGTGTGCATGTGGGTGTGTGTGAATGGCTGTTTAAATCATAGTCTGTAGGTTTGAATGCATATGTTTTTCTGTGTTTGATTAAGTGTAATCTATATTCAATACCTGGAGTGAAATGTATTTAGAAATGAATGGGACCAATAAAACAAAATATTCACCCTGCAGAATTTCACCGTGCTCAATATGCTCAATTCGATAGTGTTTCATATTCTTTTATCCATAAATGATCTATACTTTCCATTTGCATTTGTTGAACCTGAGGTCTGAGTGTGTTTCTTTTCATTTTCTAATTTCCATATCTGATTTGTACACTGACTGTAAACAAAGGAACACTTTTCCCATATTGTTGTTGCTGATGCCTGACACGGTTGAGTAGTAATACCTGCATCCATGTTGAGGGCCAGCGACTGGCTGAGTTCTCCTGGTGGAAGCAGGCTGGGCCAGGAGGCAGTGGGGTCCAGCTTGCTCACTTCATAGTGGCTTTGCAAGGTAAGGGGATGAGGCGGCCTCACTGTGGGCATGAGCAGGGGCCCGTAGTGGGGGTCCAAAGCTGACGGTGAATACAGTTCATGCAGTGGCCTTGGGTGGCCGTAGGCTTGGGCCTGGGGATATCCCCAGCTCTCTGGTGGGTGATGATGCGAGTGAGGATGAGCGTGTGGGTGGGGATGAGCGTGTGGGTGTGGCAGCCCTGGGTGTAACGTTGAGGCGTATGGGTCCATGGAATAGGAAGGCGCACTCGTCTCACAGTGGGAGCGGCTCTGAGGCGGGGAGTAGTTACTGTCCCAGAAGGATGGGGGGAAGCTTCGTCGACTCCTGCTAGGCGACGGAGTATCTAATGGGAGAGGGAGACAGAGAAGGGAAGGAAGATAAACAACAATGACATTTAGGCCAAGTCACAAACTGTTGCACAACTCTGTAGTGAATCACTTTGATTTATAGAGACATGTGGTAAAGGCTTGAGCTTTGCGAGAGGAGCAACCCGTGCTAAAACGTAGATTTCACTCACATGACTGCTACACCCTCTAGCCCAGATGTCTTCCCCATTGGATCATACTGTCACACAGCCCAAGCCCCCAAAAGACACAGAAATAAACACAACCACATTCTAGCAGACGGAGGAAGAGAGAGACAGAGAGGGAGACAGAGAGACAGGTAGAAGGAGAGATGTCGTAATATCCTAGGATTCTATATAAGGTAGACGCTCTGACCTCGACGGAGCCCAAGAATCACAGATTCCTAAATCACTCGCTGTGGTGACATCTCTCACTCTCATGTCAGCCCAGTACTTCTGAAAGTCTCACAACACACTCACGCACACACACACACAGACACACACACCAAACTCTTTGGCCCTGTACTTCCACCCGCCGGCCCTCTCCAGTGTCTCCTGCACCCCCACCTGTTGTTTTCTCTGCTCCCCCCTCTCCTCGCCCTTGACAGAATGTCAGCGAGCCATTATAAGTTTTTAGCAGTATACTTATAGATATTCCTCTGAAAAAAGAAACCATGCGACACCATGAGAGCTAGTGTTTCCCTCTGCCCCTATCACACGGACCACAGCTTATATAAATCTGACCAGCATGCGGGCAACTGACTGAGCAACCATTGTGGGGCGAGAGCTGGAGTGATAGTCAGAATGGCAGCCGGAGAGACGTTTGAAGGGGATACGCCGACGAGGCTCTGCGCTTACAGCCATGTATAAACATAGCATCTGTTGTGAGGCAGGAAGCGTGTGTTAGTGCCGAAATGAAGACGTCCGACTGAACTAGGAAAGACACTAACAGTGGTAGCAGAGAGAGTAGGGGCTAGGCCCTATATGGATATTAAAGGGACATCTTCAGGCTGCTGGTAGAAAGGGATTTAGATGCTTCTAGAAGATTTGCAAAACACTAAGTTTGTACTTTGCAATACACATGAAAGCAAAAACCCTTATAATGCATTTTTTTTGTAATGCTTGTCAGGGTAACATTTATGTATGTGTATATTTTTTGTAAACATCCAAAAGTGTTATCATAAATTACAATGGACTATAATTAGTAGTTCTAAAGTGGCAAGTTTTTCAAGCGTGCCACACAATATAATGATGCCTACACTAACATTTTCCCAAATCTCCAATCCAATGGCACAGCATGCTTTCTCTTGCTCTTCTTAAAAGTGTTACGCTAACCAGAGTCAAAAAGTCCCTTTGGACTCTCAACAGCTCCTGGCCTTTGTGACCTCTGAACCCGACCCCCCGACCTCTCCAGGAACAACAGTCCCAACAAGCAGCTTTTTATTCCTGTCACATGATCACATCACCTGTCTGTCCCTCTGAACTGTCAACTCACACTGTGTGGCCTAAAAATCCATCTCAAGACATCACAAAGACAACTGTGGCACAGGTGCTCACATAAATAAATGGATATTATAATGACGCAGTGATGTAGTGGAGGGCAAAAAAACACCAAAACTCAGTTTCCCCGGAAAAAGGCTGACGTGAACCTTCATGAATTAAATGTGATGTAAACATCTTAGTGAGTCAACAGTAGCATTCTGATTGGAACCCATGAAAAATAAAAAAGCAGTATTCATTAAAATACATCAGCGGTTTTTTGTATGCTGTTCTGAAAATGCAATGTTTTTTACTTCTCCAAAGTCCACTACGTTTTGGTTTTTCCCACTATTAACAAAAGGACTGGTGGGTGCCTTTTTTATCATATTAAAAATGTACAAAGTGGTATACCTGTGCCTGGTTGGTCTGCTGCCCGCCGTTTGCCCTCTCCATCCATGTAGGAGCTGAGGGCCCTGGAGAAGTGCTCGTCCACCACGCTGCTGATGTCTCCCTGGTAGTAGCTGAAGAGAACACAGCGAGAAGTCAGGTACTCTGCCTCAGGGGGCTCCTGCTTCTCCTTGGGGCCCTCCTCTTGCCGTGAAGCCACAGGCGTGAAGGAGGAAGAGGAAGAGTTGGATGAAGATGAAGAGGAAGTTGATCCTCCAGCGCCTGGGCCCCCAGACATCCCCTCGGGACCCCTGGGAGTGTCCATAAAATCCCGGCAGAGAGGAGAAGTGCTGCTCAGAGCAGTGGGAGCCTGTCAGGGGGGGTTAGAGGACAAGCAGGGGAGGAGAGGGTTAAAACAGGTGTTCGAGAGGACAGTCCTGGAGCTGTCTATGACACATTTTGACATAATGTTTTTCTTTGTGTGTGGCTGCGCTGGCATGTGTGTTCGTGCGCGCAAGCAAGTGAGCGTGCGTGTGTCAGGATTTTAGTTTTGTGTGTGCAGAACTACTTCTGTGCTTGGTAAGACACCAACAACACTGCTAATTTAGATATTCGTGAATTACTTATGCAATCAAATACTCAAATAACAAACATAAAATTAAAAAACTACATTCTTACGATCTATCAGGTGTCTTGCTTTTACGCACCAGATGCATACATTAGCGGTGCCTCACATCAAGTGTCCCCATCACCCCGTTAACACTGAACAAACACTGAAAAACTAAATAATTATTACGAGAACATTTTCATTTTTGCTGGCGTCCTACCTGTAAGCTATTGATAAAAGCAGTCGGTGCGTACGGTGCGTAATGTCCATAGGCTGGGTACATAACATCCAAACAGCTCATGGTAAATGAGCGGTGTCTTCACTGCTCTGTGGAAACCGACCTTGTTGAGAGAGCGAGTGATAACATTCCGTTTTTTTTGCCGAGAAGAAATGAGCTCTGTGATCGCTGATCAGTGTGAGAAAGCCTTGGCCAGACTCGACATAGTCCCCCCAGAAGGAGCGCACCTCTCTGCTCACTGTGTGCGCCACAACAGCTGCAGCAGCAACGTGTGATGAGGTTTATGGAGTAAGCATGAGGCTGTCCTGTCCTGTACATCTCTGTGTCAACCCCTCCCACCTTTACCAGCCCTCCACCCCCAACATCACCACTACCACTCCCACTTCCACAACATTGTTTGCTTTGGTATTAATAATTAATTGGCCGTAATCATTGAAATCCTATGATAGGAGGAGTCAAAAGTAAATGCAGAAATCACGTCAAGGTCTGGGATTATAATATCTCCATTTTGACATAATATACTGGCAATATATAGGGATATACAGGTTTTTTTTTAAACTGGGAGCATCCGGTGACTAATTATGGCACAACAACTTCTTAATCCTAGTGTAAAATAAAGGTTAAATAGAATGTCATCTAGTTACACAAATAGAGTTGGATGAAGTCATTGAGTTGTATAACCACATGACAATGAACACATGATACTTGTGATTAAGTGATGTTTTATTTCTTTCCATGTACTGGGGGTACATAAAAATGTTGTGCTCAGTCCAAACTGAAAGTGTATCCGTGGTCTTAAAACAGCCATCGGTTGCCAAGTAAACCTTCAAGTCATCTGAACTATTTAGTGCGTTCCGAGAATGACACATAGGTGTCAACTATAGGTTGCATACACTGGCCATACCAACATAGAGGAGAAAGGGACTCTGCACAAATCTATGACAAATTATCACCTATCGGCAGTGCAAACAAAAAGATATTTTCACACACACACACAAACATACCTGATGACAATCACATCCAGACCCTGAAGCACAGGATTCATCCCTGACTATTTAAAATGACTCAAAATGCATCTTCAAGACATAAAACATATTATACACCAAGCTGGAAAGACTCTCCAGAAAGTGTAGTATATTTCTCTTGCTTTAAGGATTTATCAAGGCCTTATGTTTGGGCATGTCAGTCTTTTTGACGAGCACTTCAGAATGCCTAGGAGAACAGTGTTGAAAATGTGCAGAATTCCATGTACGAGTGTCAGATGAGGTGGAATGTCTCTGATGTATGCGAGTGGACGAGCTCCTGGGGAAGTTACATCGTCCCTCTGCTGCGTTCTCTAGATTGAGAACATGACCAACATCTTGCTATGCATACATCACACATAGTATGAATAACTAGTGGCAGGTTATTGGCATGCTAATGAACAGACTATGCTCTTAAATTGCAGTTGATGAGGCTGATGGGCAGCACTGGAGTTCTCACTTTGACGTTGTCAGGCATTACTGTGTTAATAGGAGGACTTTACATCATAGCACTGAAATCTAATACTGTGA
>NC_136905.1:72318819-72601319 GCF_949606895.1 Notothenia rossii | reverse complement strand
GGATCACAGAGACAATGTGTTGAATAGTACCAGGGTCTTTTTTTCGTGAAAAATATATCATCTTTAAGATACTGAAAATATTTGTAATTGGTTGACCCTAACCCTTTACTAGTCTTGAATGTTAAATTGCAGTTCAATTAATTCAGCATTTCTTTCTTTTGTTAAAAAAATACCTAAATGTATTTTGTGATAATATACATGTTATATTTATTCTATGTTTGATTAGTCTATATCACCCAGCCTTAATTGATTGCTTTATGTGTTGTTTGATTTGAACTCTAATCAAGCATGTTGATTTTAATGACGCACTGAAATCAACAGTGTAGTCTGCAATAGCTGTGTCTCCATGCATGCATTCACACACACAACCCTCATAATGATGCCTCCCACAACAGTCTGATGATGATGATCAAAAGTTTTCAAGGGGGTGGGGTTAATGGTTAATGGTTTTGGCCTTTATATATACATTCTATGGTTGGGCCATGGTACATAAATCCGTTGAGAAGTTCTGCACCTTTTTGATACAGGCCACTCTTTCTGCCACGCTTACTTTCTGCCAATTGGAATTAACACAAACACCAATTTTCACACCCTCTCAGTTAAAACTTTTTAAACATGCCAAAACACTGGTTTAGCACTTACTGAGTTCTTGTAGTTCTGTTTGAATCATGCATTTTGTCTGAGAATGTGTGACAAACAATGGAAGCAATCTTCACTCTTTATTTCACACACACACACACACACACACACACACACACACACACACACACACACACACACACACACACACACACACACACACACACACACACACACACACACACACACACACACACATAGCTTGCGTACAGGTACACACTCTGAATGTTGACTGTGTATTGATGCTAACCCTCTGAAACGGACAGAATGTGAATTAACAGCATCCTCCGAGAGGCTGACAAGTGCTACATTCCTAACATCCTATTACCGAGGGTAACCTGCTGCCACACTGCCACTGGGTCACTGGAGTTATGCACACACAATCACAAATTCACACACTCACATATACACACATATAAAGCCAAATGAACACATACAAATGATGAAAGATGCACACAGAAACACTGATCTGGACATGTGGGATTGTCACCTTCTGCCTGAGATTCCTGTTTTAGTGAGCTAGAGTGAGAAGGGCACTGCATAGAGGTGTGTGGAGGAAAAGAGATGCAGGGGGTGGACGAGAGGGCAGAATCACAAATTTGGCATGTCACATGGTCAAACAGAAAAGATTTACGACTGATCAGGTTCCACATCGGCAGCATGGTGTTGTGGCTTCAGAATGCCAGGTATGGGAGTGAGATCAGACTCCG
Organism: Notothenia rossii; assembly: GCF_949606895.1. Lineage (NCBI taxonomy): Eukaryota > Metazoa > Chordata > Actinopteri > Perciformes > Nototheniidae > Notothenia > Notothenia rossii. The sequence continues at coordinate 72,599,970 of NC_136905.1, read as the reverse complement.
GCTTTAGACTGTGCACCCTTTCTGGCCACTGCAGCCATGTGTGACTGGCTGAAGATGGCAGTATTATTGGGGTTTGGCGTAGTGAACACAGTATCTCTTTTTCAGGTCTTTGACATCTTCCTGTTTGGAAAGGTTAACATGCTACTAAAAGTGCAGATGTTACAATATAGGAACACGGATGGATCAACTGGTGCAGAAATCTGATCCAGGATTGTAGTGAAAACAAAAAGACAAAAAAATCAGTGTTCTGTGAAATTAGGTAAACCAAGGGTGCAACTTAAACAAAAATTAATTAGATTTCATGTCATTTGTTAGACACTTTTATCCAAAGCGACTTACATACATTCAGTACCGTGGACAATCCCCACAGGAGTAATTTAGGGTGAAGTGTCTTGACACAACGACATGCTGAATGCAGTTGGACTCGAACTCGCTATCCCCTGATTTGAAGTCCAGCACACTACCCACTGAGCCACAGCCTCCCTAATAATACAGTTGATCTTTCTTTCCCTCATTTCAGATCCCTCTCTGCAGTCAGAAGCTATGATTTACTTACCGGTGACATCATGGAGACCACAGCTATTTTTATTGGTCGGTAAATGGCCAGCTCTTCTCCGTGCTACGCCACCTGTCCAATCCGCACCAGTCAACAAGCCCCTGGGAAAGAAAGTCAAGCACCCAAAAATGATTGAGAGTTGAAAGGCGGAATATGATACATGCATACCATGCTACTGTTCTATGCATGTTGCACAGGTCAAATGTCTTTTCACTGCTACTGGGTTCCTATCCCTACTTGCTTGCATTATTCAAACGTGAGTACAGTCCACTTTTTCCTAATTAAACTCATACACAGCTATCTGGTTTTCAGTGTGTGTGTGTGTGTGTGTGTGTGTGTGTGTGTGTGTGTGTGTGTGTGTGTGTGTGTGTGTGTGTGTGTGTGTGTGTGTGTGTGTGTGTGTGTGTGTGTGTGTGTGTGTGTGTGTGTGTGTGTGTGTGTGTGTGTGTGTGTGTGTGTGTGTGTGTTTGTGTGTTTATGTGTATGTGTGTGTGTGTCTAAAGGTGGGGTTATTCCTAGCCGTGAGCCGTATGTTCTGAGGTGCAATTTAGTCACATGCCATTTGACCAACCCTTGGCCTTGAAAAATGATAAGTACAGTGGGGAGGGGGTCATCACCTAACCCCACTGCCCTGCATGATGTCAACTTTAGCACTAAAACAGATAATAAGACATGTATGTAATCACAGTGTTCATTCAGGGTTAAATCCAAATAATTTAAATGTCAGTTGGAAAAAGAAGCTATTAAGAAAAACTAGCATTACAAAGGTCTTTAGATCCAAATCAAATTAGACTTGGAGAGTCTAATGTATTCTTTTGTTATTTTATATCTGAAGGGTTTTTGAATTAGCAGGTATGGGATTAGGGCATTTATAAGTTATGCTTAAGTAACTGAGACAGTATCATATGGAGACACTTCTAATTAGTGCCAGCGTTGCCTTAGCTCAGATAGACACCAACAAAAGCACTTCATAAATGAATACTCTGTAAACTAAAATATAACACCCATGAAAGGATCTGCTGATAAAATGTATTTTTTCAGTGTGGTTCATAATAAGGGGAATAAAGGACAAGTTGCAGCTCACATAATCTACTCTTAACGTTAATTGCCTTAACAAAACCACAAATCAAAGACAGTGACTAGTAGTCCACCTTGTGGCAGCGGTATGAATGGCAAGTAAGGATTTATTGTAAAGAGCTCCTGAGGACAAGAAATATGTTCTGTGAAACAACGCTAGAGGACGCTAAAGGGTTGGAATAAGAAAAGAAAATAGCAAGAAGCTTTGCTGTCTTCCACAACTTTATTGAATGGGAAATATACCTTAAATGGTTATCAAGATGTTTGTTATTCCTTCAGTGAATAATAAGGTTGGTACATTTTTTTTTTTTTAAACGTTAACTGTTTATCTAAAAAATGAAAGTTTGTCCAGAACAAGTTAACAAGTCAATACATTCAACTAGTAACTATAGTCTTACCAACAATCGAAATAATTAAACTCTTGTATGAACAGCATTTCCTCAATATAAGTAGACATTATTTATGTCACAAGAAATTACATCAAAACAAAACAAAAAATAAAGAGCATAAAAGTATATTATTTCCAGCTCATAAAATGCGAGAAAACTGGATAATAGCTATTGCATCATAGTTTATTTCTTTTTATAAATGTATTTTTCCGTCCGATAAATTAGGGTTGATCCTAATCCCAATCAGGGTCCCAAACTCGATCTGGACAACTGCAGGTCTGTTTGAGAAAGCTAAATTAATCAAAAGTCCATCAGAAACCTTTTTATAGTAAAATAACTTTATAGTTTTTAATATTCTAATATGCTAAGCTCCCATATCGTATTACATTTAAGCATGAGGAGAAGTTTGTGTGGGAGTTGTATGACGTAGGCTATTTAATTATGTATTTTTTATTATTGAAATATTACTATTATTATTTGTATCTATTCTGAACTCATGACCTATATTATGTTTCTCTGAGGGTATATGGTAAACCGTTTAATATTATTAGACACACTGTCTCTAGTGAAACTCAATTTTCTGACGAATATAATTGATAAAATAACATTCCATAATCATGTTTAAATTGTGTTAAGTTAATCAATTAATAATTGTTTATTCAAGCATGTATTAGACTGTATTTTTATACTTAAATTGCCTATGTTATGCTATTTTTGTGCACACTCCATGTTAATAATATCCTACGTCTATATTTTGTTAGCTTTAATCGGCCCTCCATATTTGACAGACAGTCTTCTGATGTCTCATTATGTATATATTTAACTTTAAAGTTCTGCTTTTATTTTCTATTTTGTGATGTTTCTTATTGTATGTTTGTTTATTTTTCTACCATTTTTATTTTTAAAAAATATGCGCAATGCCACTGTTTTAACATGCTGCTGTGACGAAAACATTTCCCAATTTGGAATCAATAAAGTATTAGTATATCTTATCTTTATTTTTATGTGACAGGTAGTGAGATAAACCTGGCTCCTCCGCGCCATTGGGGGGCGCTTGTCTGCTGTAAATAAATGCCATCGTTGGTTGACGAGGGCGGCCCAGCCATGTTGAGGAGTCTGTCAAGCAAACTGCAGCCCGCCATTGTGTAGAAACCAGGCTCAATAGAGAGATTGGGGCGCTTGGGTGAAACTCTTTAATATCTGGACCAATTCCGCACCCTGTCGCTTTATTTAGGAGTAAATACAATTACGCAGGCTCCGGGGGGGAAAGACATGTCAGCCAGCAGCCTTTTTGAACAGGTAAAGAGAGGAATTTTCTGAACATTTACGAGGGCCATATTTCTCAGCATCGCGACGGCTAGCTCGGATAGCTTAGCTCAGAGGCAGCGGCTGTGGCTCAGTAGTTCAGTAGGCCTGACCACCTGCTAAAGGAACTGACTGCTGAAAATATATCTCTTCATCTATTTTTCCCCTTCCTCTCTTCTCATAAATCAAACCTTCATGAATCACCTGGACCCAATCCAGAGACCGAAAGGCCAAGCTAATAAAGGTAAGGACAGATATTGTCTAACATTATGGCTCTGAAGCTGAGTGAATGCGGATCTTTTTACGTGCGGTGCGCTTTGAAAATCTTACGTGCGCGGATGCGATAGCTTGTCTCCTAGCTGCTTTGGAAATAGGCCTGCCTGATTAAGTTAGTACTATTTTTGACGATAGGTTTTAAAGGAGTGTTTTTAGGCCCTTTTTAATCGCTATACGTGAGCGTTCTAACATCCCTGAAATGGCTGTTGTAGGGTTAGCATTAGCTATCTCTTGACAAGCTAACTTTAAATGGCAACATGATACACATCAGCATCCTTTTCCTGGTTGAACTTGCAACGCATTTTATGGCACTGACAGATGCGAGCATAAACGCTTATTGCTCAGCATCTCTTTATATTGTTTCCTGTCAAACATGTTTGCAGTGTTAAGCTACAGGTGCCTTCCTTTCACACTGGCTACTCGGCTAATGTTAGCAAAGTCCGTCATGTTGAAAGGACTCTTGGCGCTCGTTAACATGGAGACGCTGCGCACTGCATGCAGCTAACACACAGCTAGCATGCTTACGATAGCACGTAGCGAAGTAAACCCAAATGACACGTCTTCCGAGCTGGGCTTCGTGTGTCCAAATGGGCCTAACTTTCCCGTTACAATGTTGTTAATATTGTGGTGTAATTTAGTATGTATTTAATAATCTCTTAGGGTTATGATTAACATGTTCCCAAGGTTTGAAATGCTGTGAGTCCCATGTCACCCAACACAGCATCACCAGCCCTCCGAAACTTGTGAAAACAAACCACAGAACACGTGTCCACCTGCTAAATAAGCATCAAATCTGCTTTTAAACAGATCAATAAGGCCATACCCTATCGTAATTATCAATGTGTCTGTTTTATGAGAATCCAAATGTTGTGTTATATTGGTAGTATGAAACCAGTGCCAAGTGTTTTCACTTCTTAACCGTGGGTGATTCATATATGCAGGACTATTAAGTGTAATCTGGAGTTTAGTATCTGATTTATTATCAAGCCAATCTAAGTGGTGTTTCGTGTGTTGCTAATCAATAATTGCAAGGAGTGGTTGTGTTATGTAACAAGTAGTGAGGATTTGAATGTGAAATGTGCAGATAAGATCTCTCACCACTCACATTTCTTGATCACACAAACCTGTATCCTCTGTTTACATCAGTGTTGTTTTCTTTTCAGTGCAAAACGGAGCTGTGACCCAAAAGGATACTTTGAATGACGATGAGTTTGAGCCTTACCTGAATACTCAGGCCAGACAGGTAATTATTTATGGACCGATGTATGAAAACAGGTGCTTGCTTCTCAGTTAACCCACTGTCATTATCGGAGAGTACCATCAAAATTAGTGTTAAAGCAGGAAATCGTTTTTTTATTATCTCTCTGTATAATCACGGTGGAACTCATGGATTAAAAATAAACTGGTTAAACTAGACTTGAAGTGTTTTGATTAGTTTATAGCCTGAATCAGAATTGCCTTCACGGGCCAAGTAGGTGTACACATTCAAGGAAATTGGCTCAAGTGGTTTGCATTAGTTTGTATGCATACAAATCTTTCGTAAACAAAGCTGTGCAAAGATAAAAAAAGATAGACGGGGCATTTATGTACACATGTGTAAAATGTTGTAAAAGCTGTATTAGTAGTTAACAGTAATAACAGCCTTATCTTTAATACCTTAAAATGTACCGCATAAATGATTGCTACTTTTGCTTATCAATATTTCAGTTGACAGAAGACTGACTTTCTGAAGTGGTCTGTAGAGGAAAAAGAATGAAGCCTGAATATGCCTCCTATCAGATTAATGCAGTCCTTGTGTTAAAAAGACTGTTACACTTTTTCTTTAGTGTATACTACATTGCTTTGCATGTACAGATCAGGTAGGCTGAAATGCGGAGGGATACCATGATAGCCTCATTGTTCTGTACTTATGAAAATAATATTCACATTCAATGCATTTGCTCATCCTTTATCTAACTTTTTCAAGTTATAAGAAAAATATGTAGACATATTAAAAAGAAAATTATCTTAACAATAAATGTTGTTCAATAATATTCAATTATCAATTAAGTTAAGTATGTTTAAAAAGTACATTTTGTTATATTGCACTATTGGTCCCTAAAACAATTTTGTTTTTCCATTTAGAACAATGCCTATACGGCCATGTCGGACTCGTACATGCCCAGCTACTACAGCCCCTCCATAGGATTTTCCTACTCCTTAAATGAGGCAGCATGGTCCACAGGTGGGGACCCTCCAATGCCTTACCTGGCCTCCTATGGACAGTTGAGCAATGGGGAGCCCCATTACCTCCCGGACGCTATGTTTGGCCAGCCAGGCCCCCTGGGGAACAACCCTTTCCTGGGTCAGCACGGTTTCAACTTCTTCCCCAGTGGCATCGACTTCTCAGCATGGGGCAATAACAGCTCTCAGGGACAGTCGGGGACACCGCAGAGCTCTGGCTACAACAGCAACTATGCCTATGCTCCCAGCTCACTCGGGGGTGCCATGATCGATGGACAGTCCCCGTTTGCGCCTGCTGCCAATGAGCCGCTGAACAAGGCGCCTGGTATGAACAGCCTTGACCAGGGCATGGTAGGGCTTAAGATCGGTGGTGCGGCTCCTGGTGGTAATGGGGACATGGCCCCTAAGGTGGTTGGCTCTGTCTTACCTGGTGGGGGTCCCCTTGGCCCTGTATCATCTGTAGGACCTCCCAGCATGCCTCCTGTCTCAATTGCCCCTGCCAAGCCTGCCTCCTGGGCCGATATTGCCAGCAAGCCAGCCAAGCCTCAACCCAAGCTGAAAACCAAGGGTGGCATGGCTGGTGCCAATTTGCCTCCTCCGCCCATTAAACACAACATGGACATCGGCACTTGGGACAACAAGGGGAACATGCCTAAAGCTGCCACCCCTCAGCAGGTGCCACCTATTCCCAGCAATGGACAGCCGCCCAATCAGGCTTCACCACAGCCTGGAGCTACTTCTGTAGGGAACCCTCAAATGCCCCTCAGCAATGGACAGATGGTACCTGCTGTTTCCCAGATGGGGCAGCATCAGCTTCCACCCACCGGACAACCAGGTATGGCTCAAATGGCCCAGCCCCCTCTCTCCCAGGGTCCTCCTCCAAACCAACAACAGCAACCTTCTCAACCTACTCGTTGGGTCCCTCCACGGAACCTAGCCAATAGGTTTGGGGATGGCAGTGGGGGTGGTACAGGCCAATCCCCTCCCACTTCATCTGGTGTGGGTGTGGTTCCTGGGGTTCCTTCCGAGCCTCACCCAGTCTTAGAAAAGTTGCGCATGGTCAACAGTTATAATCCCAAGGACTTTGACTGGAATCCCAAGGCGGGCAGGGTGTTTATCATCAAGAGCTACTCCGAGGACGACATCCACCGATCCATCAAGTACAACATCTGGTGCAGCACGGAGCACGGCAACAAGAGGCTTGATGCAGCGTACCGCTCAATGGGTGGCAAAGGGCCGCTGTATCTTCTGTTCAGTGTCAATGGGAGTGGTCACTTCTGTGGCGTAGCAGAGATGCGCTCGCCCGTGGACTATAACACGTCTGCTGGCGTGTGGTCACAGGACAAGTGGAAGGGTCGTTTTGATGTGCGCTGGGTCTTTGTTAAGGACGTTCCCAACAGTCAGCTGCGGCACATTCGGCTGGAGAACAACGAAAACAAGCCAGTGACCAACTCTCGAGACACACAGGAGGTACCACTGGACAAGGCCAGGCAGGTGCTTAAGATCATCGCTGGATATAAACACACCACTTCCATCTTCGATGACTTTTCTCACTACGAGAAGCGTCAGGAGGAGGAAGAGTGTGTGAAAAAGGTAACACAGTTACTGTTGAATACAGTGAATGATAACACTGATGAAAGAGTGCTTTGCTTTAAGTTGAAAATGGTGCTGTATATGAAGCTGGTTTGGATGTGTGTGTGTGTGCATGTACAACCTTTCCTGATGTATCACAAAGAAATCCAGAAAGAATTAACAGCTGGATTGATCATTGGGATTATACACAGTGGGATATTTTGTTTTTGCTTCAGTTTTACTGTGGTGTTTTGTGTTTTACCTGTTACATTGCTTTTGATTTAAAAGAGAACAACGATGAATGAACACTAGAAAATGATTTATAGTATACTCACTGATTATAATTCTATCTATTCAGTTTATTACATGAGAACATATCTGAAATTGATATTTAGTGGATAGTGTTATGTTTTAGTGCTCCCTTTTTTATACTCTGATCAGGATTATCTGTTGTGTCAACGCATAGCCAGTTCTGCAGCTTTCTGAATATGTGACATGTATTTTCTATTTTGGTATCGGGGGGGGGAAATCTGTTAATTAGATTTTGTGTTGGACTGCGACCATCAACATGGTGAACACAAAAAGAAGAGTAAATATATGTATAGCATCTAATATAATGTAGGTATACTTGTATGCATTTCTTATTGTAAAAAGTTCATGTTTTCTGCGGCTTTGGGTTCCTGCACAGCTGTATAATGTTTTCCATTCTGTTTACTTGATGGGGACACATTTAAGGGCAACGTATGTCAAGGCAAAAATAATATTAGCTTGCCTTGTTTGACACAACTGCTCATTACCTTAATAACCTTTATTTGTTTACTTGCTATTACATTTTTTATGATGTAGATGTAGAAAGCTTTATCTTCCAGTGTGTTTGAAGTGTATTGCTTAAAGGCAACTCCTCAAAATGTATTATACAGAAGCTTCAGAACAAATTCATTTTAAAATATTCAGTTCAAATTCCATATTCTGTTAGGAAGACTGACTTATCTGCTCGCTCAATGGCGAGCAAGACATCTGTAAACGAATGAATGTAGAAACTACAGTTGACATTATTATTATTTTGCATCTCTATTCAGGTATTCATTCAAGAAATGTGAGAAATTGTGGCTATCGGAGGCATATGCATGTTTTCCAAAACGAGTGACTTGTATGTCTTAAGCGCTGTTATATTATCAACACCCAGAACCTTAAGTGACCGGATATTTGAAAGCATAGTGTAATAGCTCTCTTAGTGTTTGCAATTTCAAAAAACCTCCTAACTCATTTAACTTCAAGTTAAATATATGTTTAGTTGCTTCAGGTTAATGTTTGTTAAAAGGTATTCAGTTTTAAGATTCGGCGTGAGACAGACATGTCTGTAGGCAGAGTGTATCTCTATCATCTCTATTTCTAGCTTTTCATCATGATAAATGCAAAGCTTCCAGATTTGTATCAAAACCTTCTGATGTTCTAGAGAGTTTGATAGCAATCTTTCTGGTAACATTTGAGGACAAGATCTGATTTGAAGTAAAGTGACATGTGTGTTTCAGTTATGCTCAGTTTTCACTCCTCTGTGTGTGACAGGTGGAGGTCCAAGGCACTGAGCCATATCCCAGCAACCCCAGCAACCCCAGCAACAGGAGTCATTACAGGCTGCAGGTAACTTTTCTCATCTCTCACGTTATGTAGAAGTATATCATTGTTATTTAGCATCTTGATGGACACTGCTTGAAATCTTCTCAAATGAAGTTGTTGGTGATGATTGTTGATCAGAATTTCACCTCTATGTCTTACTATATTTTCATTAAAAGTTGGGCAGCTATTGCAAAAAGTATTTTAATGATGAACAAATAAAGTGAAAGTGCTAAGAGTGGCACATCTGGCTTCATCAAAGAATGAACTTGTAGGCATCCTGGACGAATGTGGTATGAAAATACAAGTATTTGTAATATTGTTTGTAACTTGTCGTATTTTTATTTGTGTTTTTTAGGAGCGCCAAGGACGAGTGAAGTAACAGTTGGTGCTCTGGTGCAAAAGACTGCAATGGCCCCCCCTAAAGCCCTGTCTACCCCATTACATCATCACATCCAGATCTCTAAGAAATTCTAATAGGGGTGAAGAATTAACCGAGGACAAAAAAACTAAATGAAGACTTTCTTGATTTCTTTTGACTTTAAAGACTTACTTCGAACTTGTAGTAAAAGAAAAGGAAACGATTATTCATAGGACTACAACTTAATGCATAGCATCCTTAGGTGAAATCTTTTTTTGCCCCACCCCATTCCACTACATATGCTTTTCCCTTGTATGCTGCTTTCTCCTTTTAAAATGAAAGGATCATCCTCTGTTTTTATGGTCCAAGAGCAAGTCTGTAATTCTCAACAACAAACACACAAATCCAATAGAAATGTGTAGTGTTGGCTTATACTAGTGTCCCAAAGTCCAGAATGGGAAGTTTGTCTCATTTTCTTTGTAACAACCCCACGCTCACGCTCCTTTCTTCTGAGAATGCTCACTTCTTCAACCAGGACCGTGTGGAGTTTCCTCTTCAGTGGATTTTCATCGTAGAGGGGTGTCAACTACGCCTGCTCCAAAATCTTGTTTCGTACATGCTTGCCATGTTTTTGTTTGAGAGGTCTGCAAATTTTCACAATGGCCCTCCTATTTTCTTTTTGCATGTGTTGGATGGAGTGTGTGGGGAAGGTAGAGTATGGAGGATCTGGAGAGGAAGAAGAGGGAATGGGGGTCAATAGTTTGAAAGCAGAAGAAATGTTAAGTTGATGAGCATTGCTCAGTGTATGATTTTATGGTCTAAAAGAATTGGAGCCCTCTGTTAACAGTCTTCATTGGACTTTATTTACCCTCGATTTCATTCTCTTGGACAAGTTGATTCATCGTTGCTATGGGCTGCTTTCTTTTTTGTTTTCTCTCCTTCCTCTGTTTTCTAAAGACAGTGATGCGAGTGGCCTTGCCCCCACTCTTTCTATTAATCAGTTCCAAAGTAATAAATGTGGTATATTCAGCAGAACTGGTGTGAATTCCCCTTGTTTGACTGTAAAGCAATTTTGTCATGCAGCGTGTCTGTGCATTTTCATTCATTTCTTTTCCCACATGGGTATATGAATGTTTTTCTGCCTACCTTAATACTCGCCCCGTCCACGCCCCATCCTGACTTCTATTTCTACCTGCATTTCTTGCCTCTGTTTTCCAAACCCACCCCTTTCCTCCTCACACTCCCATTTCTCACTGCTCAGCCACCCATGCATACTATAATATCACGTCAGCTTCCACCATTTTCAGAATGTCATTGTTGGTGAGTAAAAAAATCGCAAAGGTCCTCTTTCAGAACTACTGGCTTTTATTTGTGGCATAATAAAGATGCTCCACAAAGTGGTGTGTGGGTTTTCCTCATTACATAGATTGTTTTTCTTCAGTCACATGAATGGGCTATTATACCTGTCTACCTGTGTTGTATGCCCTGAACATAAACCCGTTTTGATGTCCTGAACAAGTAAATCTGTTTTACCATGCTGTACTTAATTTGTTTTGTAGTACTACACCACCTCATGAATTAAGTTGTGTACATAGGGAACTATGCTATTTATATATCCGAGTAATAGTAAATTCCGAAAGTTGTCATAATGTGCTGCAAGCGGGAAAAGTGTAAATGCTTATATTATACGATATTGTATACCTGTCTGTGTTCTTATTATACATCCATGGCGTGTGTGTGGGCTGCAATCCGCCATTTTCTTTCCTCTTCGGTGAAGTTGTACTGTTCACAACAGCCACAAGAGGGAGACACAGCATCATTTACTGCGGTGATTTTCTGTCCTGTCGAGAGGACTTCAGCCGGGGTACCATCACCAGGCCTCCGGTAGGCTACACACGGCAAATAAGTATGTTTTAGTATCTTATTTATTGTTTTTTCCCCTCTAAAGCTGCCTCTTATCGACACTAGAAATGTAATCAAATATGTCTTAGTACAAAAGTGATAAGCTGGGTATTTTTAACTTGTTACTTTGTTATTGATTGATTGGTTGATGTGGCATTTTAGTGCAGACCCTTATGAAACTCACCATGGAGGAAATGTAATTAATTTCGGATTTACTTAACCATAACATTGACCCCATATCTAAACGTGTAAACATACAACCAACCTTCTTAAAGTTGAAAGGACCTTACTATCGACGATTCTCATTTAAAGCTGTGTGGTGTTAGGAGTGTTTACATTGTTTGCGAGCATTACAGATTATAATACAGGCTATAAACTGTATACAAATCCTATCCATGATATGAATCTAGACTACAAGTTAAAGATGTAGGAAATAAATGCGCAAGGCTCTAGATGCATTATCAACATTTTGAATAATTCGAGAATCTGCTATAAAGCAGAGACTACAAATATTGCACTATCCCAAAATGGTGTCTGCCTTTTAACTCTGTAGCTATTCTGCGTTCTTATTATACATCCATGATTCTGCCCGGTGAGCCTACTATGTAAAGCTAGTGGAACAAGGCCTTTATAACCAAAGGCAGCATACACAACGATGACCTTAATATATTTTTGCTCGACGGAGTATAACAAAGAAAGTCCTTTATGAAAAGCAATTATTTTGCTGGTGATGTTCTGAGGGTAAAACGAGCCAGCATCACTCAGCTTTTTTTGTAGCTGAAGCGCAGGTCTGGAAGGTGTGTGTGTGTGTGTGTGTGTGTGTGTGTGTGTGTGTGTGTGTGTGTGTGTGTGTGTGTGTGTGTGTGTGTGTGTGTGTGTGTGTGCGTGTGTGCGTGCGCGCGTGCGCGTGCGCGCGCGCGCGCTTGAGGTTGTCGAGAGGGGGGGGGGGGGGGTCGACGGCACGTGTCGTGTCTGCGTTGAGGGTGCGTGGCAAACACACTGCCTGCCTCGAGGGGATCTCCTGTGACCCTTATCTGCGCGTCTCTGGGGACGCCTTTCAGCCCCTCCTGGGATGCAAATGAACGGCCATAAAAGAGAGGCAGATACAGCCACCGAGACGATGGAGGAGAAGAAAGGGAAATGGGACCATGGGGAGAAAGTGGAGGAGGAGGTGGGGGGTTGAAGGCGAAGAAGAAGAGGAGGTCAGCAATCACATCTCAGAACTCACATCAAGCTAAAGAGGAGATGGAGAAACAAAATAAGTTGCCCTGCAGTGGTGACAGGAGAATTCCTGTGTGTGTGTGTGTGTGTGTGTGTGTGTGTGTGTGTGTGTGTGTGTGTGTGTGTGTGTGTGTGTGTGTGTGTGTGTGTGTGTGTGTGTGTGTGTGTGTGTGTGTGTGTGTGTGTGTGTGTGTGTGTGTGTGTGTGTGTGTGTGTGTGTGTGTGTGTATATATATATCGAATGAGGAGTTTCTTCCTCATGCAGTCAGTAGGCTGTCCTTCAGTATAGTCCATTACTGAATATTTGAGAAAAAGAAAAAAAAAATGCCTGAAACTGTTCCTGGGTATCCTTTTTTGAACTCAATTATGATGTTTTACTTATTTAGCTTTTTAAATATTACACTTATTGACCTTGCATTTCTCTAATCCTATAAGGGAAATATTTAAAATGTTTATTGTCACATATTGTCACATATTGTCATATTGCGTTGTGTCTGTGGGTTCATATCACACTGCAAGGTCATGGTTCTGCTTTATTTCCCCCCTCATTATCATAAGGCATCCATCTCTTTCTTTCATTAGTGACGCTTCACCATGTCGCCAACCCAACCTGTTTTTACATGACTAAATTAGATTTCTTCTCACTTTTCTGGGGGTTCTGTTTCTGAAAGCCTGTCTCTAGATAGAATACAATAGAAAAACAATCTAAAGATTTAAAATGCAGCTGCATATATCATGTCACTTCATACCTTCGGAATTACTAATAGCAGCTTCTGTAGGTTCCCTTTATTTTTCATTTTTGACATGGACAAAAAAGCCCCTTTAACATTATCGGCCTTTAATTCCACGCTTGTCACCAATTTATCAACATTATTTTTGCATCAAAACGAAAAGCAGTTGGACCTTAAGAAAAGGCTATTAGAGAATTGTATATTTCATGATGAGTGTTTTTAGCACGTGAGGGGGCTTGCATGGGGTCACCTGCTCACTATCTCCAGTTGTCCTGCATTGCTGACATATTGAGTATTCTCCCCTCATTTCTCTTAGTGTCCCTCTATTGAGAGTTTTGCAAATGCATAATGTGTCACAAGGCGAAGGGGCCTGAACACAGTCGATGACCTCTGTCTCAACATATGTGGCACACTTGCCCTCTGCACTTATTGTGTGGGGATGACAGGCGATGAAATGTCATCCAATGGTATATAAAAACTGAAAAACGCATACGGGTCTAAAGAGGCAGGATACTCTCGGGGGAAATGCCGTTTGTGTTGTATTAAAAACACACAAATTCATTTTTAAAAAAAAATACTATTGTTAAAGATTTTAGAATTAAGCGCTAAGCGAAATAAAACCAAAAAGTCTGACAAAAAAACGCAATTTTTGTTTTGTTTTGCATATTCGGGCTCTACCATCTAAGATGTAGGTCAACCTACATCTCTATGGCCTACAGCGATTTACAGCTTGAATCATTTGATGCAGCTCTGTGATTATATGAGTAGAAATGAAGCTCATTATTTAAATCACATTATGTGCTTTGGGCCTTTTTTCCTTGATAAGAAACACTAGATAGTACAAATAAAAATGTAGTCGATGAAGTCACTTCTTTATTGAGAGTTTTTGCAGGACAATTATACAAACAAATGTGTGATATCGAAACCCAAAAATAAGACCTTTTTTATTTAATATATAATTTCAATGAAAGTGCATAGCCACGGTATTGAGGGTCATGGTAATGTGTTCAGTTGAACTAAAAATAATTCAGGAGGTTATTTCTGTTTATAAGTCCTAGAACAGCACATCATGCTCTTATGGCATTATCACCCTGTTTTTCCATCTCCCTCTCTTACAGGGCAAGGGCACACTCATGCGTTAACACACAGACCTTTGAAGTGGCCCTCTGTCACCACATGGCGAATCCTCCTGGTGTGATCCCTCTGTCCATTTGGCCACCGGTAGGCTGCCTGTCTGTTCTATCATTATGGAAACCAGTATATCACCGCGACTTGTGTCTAGTGATTCTGCTGTACTTAGCCCTACTATGTTGGCTGTGCTTCCCTCCTGTAGATTACTCTGGCTTGCATTACCTGATCTGTGCACATGTCTTAGGGTCACGGCTCTGTAACCTCTTTGCTTAATGCTTCTTCCCCTGCGTCTCTGTGACTATTAATGTCATGGCTTGTTAATCTCATAGGATTGTAGCGAGCGTCCATCTGTGCCGTTCACAGGCTTTTTCGCTGGTCTCTCTCAGGTAAGCGAAGACTGTGGCTTCTCTCTTGGCATTCACCGCGTGCCTTAATTGTATTGAAATTAAATCAAGGTCCACTGTGAACACAAAGAGCTCAAAGCCAAACTTCCCTGAAATGTTTTCCAGCTTGTAGCAACACTTTACGTCTTTTGTACTCACATTCTGCAGCAATTTTCAACATGCACACAATTTGCTAAACACTGTCTGTCACAACCTTAGAGGTACATCCTCATGTTGTATTGTGTCCGTCCATCCCTGCTTGACTTTCTTTTTCCTTTCTCCTCACCTGTGATCTCTCCTCACTGTGGGCTCAGAGGCGGCTATGCAGTCCTTTCACACGTCAAAGTACATTGCATGCTAATCTCACACCAGCATTTCTATACACACAATACAGGGGGAAAAAAAAAACATACATGATAACAGCCAATGACATTGTGATTCCAGCCCAGCGTGCACAAATACATGCATGCATTTGTGGATGTTAAAGGAAGGGTTTCCAGCAACAACATGTGAAAGGAAATACATTTAGTGAGCATTAAATAGCATTTGTATCATTCCGGCATTCTCTGTATACACACAACATGATTAAAAACCACCACAGAGAGAGCGCAGAGAAACAGGGAGTGAGATGGAGCGAGCGAGCGAAGCTACCTTTGTTGCACCATAAAGAGAGCAGCAGCCCAGCTACCTGACTGCTACCATTCCTGCAGACCATCTTCCCCTCAGAGCAAAACAAAGGATGACGACTCGATATGTATGAGTACACAGTGCGATGCGCAGCTATGCCTTATCCTTACCATACCACTGCCTCCGCTGCTCCTGGTAAAGAGCTTGGTATGGTTTAATCAGACCAAGCAGTTCTTCATTACACTTGGTAAAGCTGTGTCGTTATCTCCCCCTTACCCTCCCTCTCTCCCTCCCTCCTACTCTCCATCTCTTCTCTACTGTTCTCTCTCTCTCTCTGTGCACTCTGCGCATGTAACCATAGCCATGTACAGGCTGCTAAACAGGATCTAAATAACAACAGGCTCCATCCTCTGATTAATAGCTACATAAACAAATAATTTAGCAAAGAGTAAATACTGATTTTTAAAAAAGTAAAAAGAGAAGGAATTTAGCTTCAACAGTTACGTTTAAAAAAAACCTTCCTTACTAATGCGTTCAATGCCTGTTTATATTTTCCTATAGAACACTACTGTAGCACAAGCAGATTTGCGTTTGCTCAGATCAAACACATCGTTTCTCTCTAAAGACGAGGCAAAAATTGCACAGGAGCTGCAGAGTATTTCCTCCTCCAGGTCCTCGGTCCTGGTTTTCTTGTTGCTGTAGTTGTAGCTGTGACTGCGCTCCATCCTGTGAAGGTCCTTGTGGGTTAGAAAGAGCAGGGTGCAGGCACACAGGGGTTTTGGGATGGCGGACAAGGGAGCTGAAGGGACGGGAGGCAGGCAGGCAGGTGTCACGCATGCAGTCAGGGGATAGAGGAGAGAGGGTAGCAAAAAAAAAAAGAAACTCAGCTAAATTCTACCCAGTCACCACCTTTTGGAGAAAAAAAATCCATTTTGATCTGCTCAAGACAAAACCAAAAAGGAAGACAAAAAGTCCAAGATGGTAAATATACATATATAAGCCAGGAAGGTATATATGTATAAGGATCCAAGGGAGAAGGAGAAGGACAGAGATAAGGGATGGACGAACGAGGAGGAACAGGCAACTGGCTCTCACACAGACACACTGCGCCGAGGAGAACGCACAGGCTTCAATTTATGCTTTCTGGTCGACACCACCCCCCACCTTACACGCACGCACACACACATGCAAATACACACACACACACACACTCACTTGGAGCGTCCCGCCCCTATCTGCCCCTGTCCCTGTCCTGTCCCGTACTGGATGCGTGGCCCAGCTGATCAGTGCAGAGGGATTAGCCAACGGGGCCAGCTGGCAGGGATTACACAGGCAAAGTGGGGGAGGTGTGTTTGGGGGGGGGGGGACGAGGGGTGAGGAGGGTAGGCCTAATACTGTGGGGGTGGGGGGATGGGAGGCCCTGTCTTGTCCTGCACACATACACACACACACACACACACACACACACACACACACACACACACACACACACACACACACACACACACACAGATGTGCATGTAGACACTCACACATTTTGTTCACATGTGCAACACACACATTTCATGCACATGCACATATGTGTCATGCACCGGTGCCTGAAACGCTTTACAAATATGGCTCTGCGATTCAGAGTTGCAGCCAGGCGGCAACGCATGTGCTGCATCCTCCCGCCCGGCGACGCTCAGTGTTGATAAATGTATGTAAATGTGCATGAGGCAGCAGGGGGATGGATGGAGGATGGGGGGCCGAGGTAGGGAGGGAACCCCACGGGAGAGCGGGGGCCAGGCTGACAATGCAAGGCTTTGACCCTTGACCCCTCTCCGCTCCATCATCCTCGGCCATCAGCTGATCCCGCATAATGGACAGCCACAGTAACACCCCCCTCCTGTCCTCTTTTCCCCTTGTCATACAAACACACACACACAGAGGCTCGTCCACTAACAGCGCTGAATATAACAAGGCCCGACTCACCTTCTTTTTTTTTTTTTTCTCGCCATTCCATTTCCATCTCTCGCTCCCTGCAGCCCCTCCATTGCTCTCTCACGTCTCATGCCTCACTTCACCACTTAGCTCGCTCCGAAATCCTCGCTCCTAATCTTTCCTATTATTTTGAAATGTGTCGACATCTACAACTGTCATATCTGTGCAGGAAGAGATCCCTTCTGTATCACTATGTAATTTGTATGTGTTCATGTTTTGACTGGTCCCATTGTATTGAAACATCTTTGGTTATATTGGCTGTCAGCCTTCATTTTACATTTTCTTTTAGAACTGCAATATGCCACACCGATCCTTACATCCGCAGTCCTGCATGTACAAGTTCAGGCAATGACATTTTACACGGGATTTTAAATAAATCTCTCTCTTCATCAATGTTTCTATTAAATCGATGTGCTTGTAAATAATTCTTTGATGAAGAGAACCCTCAAATTAGGCAAAACATTTGGAGGTGATTATTCTTTTTTGTGATGGCAAATAGACAAGTTTCTCACAGTTTTTTGTTGTTGTTGTTTGGACAGATTGTCGTCTTTTTCTTATGTTGAGTTTATCTGTTTTGGTGACGCAGTGTTGGAAGTTTGAGTCGTGTGGTTCTGTCGCTGCTGGTTCTATGATATTTTTCAGGCATTACAAAACCATGCAGGCTTAGCGGCTGCATGTCTGTCGAGTAGCGATTTGACTCAAATGTACTTCCTACCCTTTGATGTTAATTTTTGTAAAAGCGTAACATATCTATTTTAATACCATGCATAATTACATACCTGGATGGGATAAAATGTCCAAGAATTTCATATATAATTTTTCATAGAATACACTATCTGTCTTTCGTCTGTCACCAAATCTGTAAAAACTGCCAGGTTTGCAGGATAATTCACAGACACGTTCACTTAGTATTAGTTGCGTCAGGTGTTATTTTGTGAAAAGCTGAATGTGTAAAGTTTCAACTCATAGTTTGAGCTGCAGTATTTAGGACAAATATGCGGCTCAAACACATGAACACGAAACCATGTATACACAGGAAAACACACGCACAAAGGCAGACGTAGAGTGATTCTGTCAAATCAAAGAGACATTTCGTAAGGGCCTCGCAGGCAGAAAACAGCGGCAGTGTTTTATAGTTAACATATAGAATCAGACATGGTTGATGTGTGACAAATAGGACTTTAGTTTAGATCTGTTTACATGA
This sequence comes from Notothenia rossii, assembly GCF_949606895.1. Taxonomy (NCBI): domain Eukaryota; kingdom Metazoa; phylum Chordata; class Actinopteri; order Perciformes; family Nototheniidae; genus Notothenia; species Notothenia rossii. The sequence continues at coordinate 72,581,415 of NC_136905.1, read as the reverse complement.
AATGCACAATACCATTGCAGCAGAGCTCTGAGGTGGAAGAATAAAGACAGTTTGGCCTTCCATTTCTGAGAAATACAGAGATGTATTTAAGACAGAATGTAAGTGAAGGCAGTTTGAATGGAAAAAAATGTATTTCCCTTCTCCATTATTTGTTTTTGAGGAATACACTTGTCCAATAATTTGTGTCAAACATTTTTTTTCGTCGATTTCTTGAAGAAAGGCCGAAACCGTATTATTTATGGGCATAAATTACATGCCATAAATTTCCCGCATTCAGTCCTGTATATGTTTGTATGGAGTAGGTTATGTTTACCCTTGCGCATGTTGGCATGAAGATAGGACAGAGATTTGTGATTGCATTTTGATGTCCTGCTACGCCATTCACCATTTTAAAAGCTAGTACATGTTGGGATGAGAGCGGGCGAACGGGCAGGCAACCTTACTCGCAGAGAGCGAAGATCACAGAGAGGCAAGCAAAGAATTTTTCTATCATACAGAGAAATGCAAAGGAAAGAAGCGGGCGGCTATACAAAGGGACAAGCTGGGAGAGACAGACAGGCAGGAAGACAGAGAGAGACAGGCCGAGACAAATAGACAGTGCTTGTCCCTAGTTCGGTAATCTGATGGAGAGATTAGCAAGCAGGCAGCATTTGGGTCGGATTATCGAGTCATTAGAAAAGACTGGTGCTCCAGAGCCTCTCTCATGTGTTAATGTGGCTTTACAGATCCTCCGTGCAGTCTGCGCAGATTGTCCAGATTGTGTCGAGAGTTCATGAAGATAGTTCTTCAATATGTAAATAGGGCCACAAAAACCCAATGCCCGGCCCACGGGTTGATTTGGTTGTAAAAATGTGTACGATTTATATTAAATACTTAAATCTTTATATGTTATGTTGTATTTGTTTAATTATAATTTTTCTTTTACAAAAGAGCAAAGAAATTGCAACATTTTTACTCAATTAAATGTTTTGGGATGAGGAACTTCGGCATTGTAACGCTGCAGAAGGGTTTTTAGCAGAACCACTTAAATGTCCTCTAAATGTCAGTGAAACTAATCAATATAATGAATAAATGTATTCTGATATTATCTTTGTTTTTATTTGTATTATTGCATCATCTGAATCACTTAAACCTAGTGAAGATTTAAGTGATTATTTATTTTCTTCCCTCTAGAATTTTCTATTTAACACCCTTCATCAGAATTTACTTTTATGTCAAACACTTTTTAGCTTTTATATTGAAAGGTTGTTTTTTTACAACAAATTACGCCAGAGTTTTCAGGAATAACACACAAATTCTGGCTTAAGAAAAATGAAGGAGTCTTTGCATCTGCACAATGTTTAACGGTATAGCTAGATAAGCTGCAGCATTTAGCGCTGTAGGTCAGAGCATAGAGGGTATGTGGCCTGTGTGCGCCTGCAAATCATGCAGCTATGATGTTCAGTGATGACGGGGTTTAAACCGGATCAGGAGGGAAGCCACAGAGCTTATGAGTGGTGGGTGTCTGTGCAGGGGAATACATGTATTTACAGTGTAGGTTATGTGGATATGCGGTGTTTACTCTATAAATATCAGTGGAGATACACCCAGCAGTGTGTGTGTGTGTGTGTGTGTTTAGTTGTGTCAGTTGTTGGGGGTTGCTTGGCAGCTCATTGACAGCTGATCAATGCTCACACTCTGTGTCAGATGTGCCGATATAATCCAGTGACCGCAATATCAGTTTCAATTTCACCAGAGTGAGCAATGGAGCTTCCAATGAGTGTGTAATATGTGTATATCCTGTGTGTGTGTGTGTGTGTGTGTGTGTGTGTGTGTGTGTGTGTGTGTGTGTGTGTGTGTGTGTGTCAGCAATAACAAAAACAAATTCAATTCCTCACTGAGCAAGCACTTCTTGAATGATCCTGTAACTTTACTGGCAGGTCCTAAATAAGCGCTCTTTTGCACCAAAACACACACTATCTGATTTGCGTTCCCAAAAACCTTCCCTTTTGCTGCTGCCTCTGCATACACCATGCCCCAGTACCCCACCCCCATCCCTTTTTGTCAAATAAATTGCTATGTGACCTACTTCCCATTTTGCACCATTTCTGTCATGTTCAGATATTATTGTTTAAACATGAGTGATTTGCTTTGGGGCATACAGTTTGAAAGAAAACATGGTGTATATAATATGGGGCATATTGTACTGTAAGTGTAATAAATGAAATGTATTTATTTATTTTTTAAAGAAATTCGGAAGCGTTAACATCAGCATTGACAGTTTTTTTCTCTCCCGAATTAGAATTTGGTGTTGTTGCAGCGTGGCAGCTTCTTTTAATGTGTGGGCAACTCGGGTTTTAAAGGCTTTTGTTTTTAAAATTGCCCTTGTACGATTTGTAATTAAAATACATGGTTCACGTATTTTCTGATTAACACATACAATAATACTCACAGCCCTCATAATAACAGGATGTGTTTGTGATGGTCATAGACTGGGAACATAAGGTAAATCAATTTTGCAGCCTAGTTAAGCAGAAAGCGCAGTGGTAATTCTCAGTAATAAGCATGGCTAATTCATTGGACCACATTGCATTTATAACCCAGTTAGGTCTGCACTAGTGGGCATCCAGCATTCTGTTTGGACTCGAGGTCAATTTTTGAAAAGTTCCCCATGATCTTACGGCACGGCACACCGGATCAAAAATCTCACATGAATGCAGATCATATGGTTGTGTTAGGATTGCTACTTTTATTTAAAATGTCTGTTAATTTATAAACTTTAATTTTTTGTATCTTTTGTTCCCAACAATGTATCTATTGTATTGATTTCAGAATACAATAGATACATTGTATTTGCACATCTTCATGAACAAAGTTACATCTGATCAAACATTTTCTCCAAATGTGTGTGTTTAAAACGTGCATGAATAACTGTTGTATGTGTCTATATTTCTGCACTAACATGCATGTGTGTGTGTGTGTGTGTGTGTGTGAGTGTGTTTGGATGATATCGAGGCTCCCTCTTGCCTTTTTCAAAACCATGCAGTGACGGCACCGGAGACCACACTGACCCTGATTTATTGGGATCAGAATCCACATGACAGCAATTAATTTACATCCATTAACTACATCGCCAGTTCTCTCTTTCTGCTCTCTGTGGACATTGTGCACTCTTGCACAATCCCTTTGAACATTCTTCGTGTTGCCCCTCACTCTCCGCTTTTTTCCCCGTTTCTCAGCATGTTCTGTCGCTTTCTCGCCTTTAATCATTCTCTCCAGCTCTACCAGTCACTCCTGCATTTCTGTCCTCGTTTTGATAGCAGGATTTCATATTCATAATCCATTTAGGAGATTTTTAGCATCCCATCCTACCTCTGTGAATTAAGGTCTGCTACGTAAACGTTAATGTCATCAAGTTCGTATTACGAGTATGAGTGTGTGTTCATGTAGTGTGTGTGTCTCTTGGAGCAACCTTCGACTGGCTGGGAATCCTAAGAGTGAACTCTATAAATAATCCTTCTGTTACTTTAACCTAGTCCTTTTTAATAAGCAAACACACTATCTGTGTAATCAGAACAAATTCAACAGTGCTCAACAAATGGGCTGACTATTGCTCAGAGATTTTACATCAACATTATAAACTCAGCATCTTGTGATCGTTTCCACAGATCCTCCATGCCGTTTTCTCATTAAAGTGCCCAACTCATGCAGGTTCTCATGCTCAAGGGTCTTTCCCTCTGCCCCTTACGATAAGACACTTTATTGCTGGCCTACTTCCCTCGTTGCCTCTCCACCTCTCACTCTCCAATTTACCAGTTTCTGTCTGCCAAGTGCTTTTTACTAGCTTTTCAACTCAAGAAAGGAGAATTTGCTTGAGGGGGAATTTGCCATTTATATCGGAAGACAAAAAAATGAAAAGGGATTTTAGCACTTTGTATCTTCTCCCCTTTTTGTCTTCATTCTCTTCACATCTTTGCTCTCCGCACCATTGTGTAGTCTCTTCGTCCAACTAAGGCCTCCGTGCCTTCACTCTGTCCTCAGGCTGAGAGGAGCTGGAGAGCACAGCGGACCAGAGGGGGGGGGGGGGGGGGGGTGATTGGGACAACTGAAGATTATTTTTCTACTCAGATAAAAATGCACATACACCATTATACCATTGCATGCACACAATTATGACAAGTCCTTATACTGTACACTTTGTATGGATAGTCGTGCATTACAGCATGCTCACATGCACATGTACAAGCAAGCACTTCACTTCTGCATAGTGCATGAGCCTGCCTAATTCAAAATGTATTCTAAAGAAGGAGACAATGCAGAAATCCTTCTCTTCACCAACATAGCTTGGGGACAGGTTCTATCAGTATCTGTTTAAGGATTGGCTGAGGATGTGGTGCGGGAGGAAAAGTTGCAATTGGCAGCAGACAGAAAGACACTGCAATGGGAGCGGGGGTTCACAATAAAGGATTTTAAACCAAAGCCTCTTTGGTAAAGAGGAGGGAGAGAGGGAGGGAGGGGGGGGGAGGAAAGAATGGGGCTGAGGGGGTGGTGGATAGATACAGGATGACACAAGGTCCAGATTAACCCTAATCTCAGGACTGGTGCTTTAGGTGAGGCTGAGGGACTAGTGGAAGTTATCCCATGCCAGGTGGCCATGAGGAGGTTAAAACTGGGAGAGGGTGGGGGGTACTGGGGGGGATGAGGATGGGACAGGGTGTTGCTAGGGAAGGCAGAGAGAGACAGAGGTAGAAAGAGTTGCGAGGAGAATTAAGTTTTTCGATATCTCAGTATAGAAATAAAACCGAAAATCCAAAATGACCGACCAAAAACAGAGACAGGGAAGATGTCTGGGTGGGGGGGGGGGTTGCACAGCTAGCAGAACAGCAGGCACTGTGACGGTGACTGCAGGGTGATTGGGTGGTTGCTGCATGGTGACAGTGGCACATGCCCTGGTGCATGGGATTAGAGGGACAGTCAGTAATCTGCTGTTTAGGCTGTATGTAGGGCAAGAGTGGCTTAGCCCATCCACTCTTAGCAGGGGTGGAGCGCCGGTGCGAGAGGAAGTGGACTGGCGTTATATAGCTGCACTCTGCTCGCTCAAATCACCTTCTGTTTTCTCTGTGTAGCTATCTTCTCCCGCTATATAGACTCCTACAACAGAAAAAGTTCTACGTGCCACTTTGGAATGAGTGAAAACGCAACTAATGTGCGAATGAGAAGTGGTGATGATTGATAGTTTGGAAAAACAACTCGAGAAAAATCCGATATAAAAAACTTTATTTAAATACTTAAATGTTGGGTTGGGGGATGTGAATCAGTAGTATATTTGTCCTAGTACAAAACAAACTTAGAACTTACATTGCTATATTTTATTTAGTTGCTATTCTGCTAGTTTATGATATATACCTCATTGTTATAGGCTCAGGTTTTTATATATCATGGAGTAGTTTCACAGTGTGGCTTTGCCGCTTTTAACTCAGTAAGTTATCTGCATATGTCTTCCTCTTTGACTGCTGCTACTGTTTACTCGACTTCTATATACAATTTGGTCTGAAAGTGAATGCTCTCAATCAAATGCATCGGACATTTGATTAAGTTAGACACAATTGGTAATAAAGAAACCGTGTAATTTCCCCAACAAAGTAGGAAAAGCAGTTTTTTTGTATTGAATGAACAAACATTCAACAGTCTGAAGGGTCCAGTTAATAAAGAATATTTATGTAAAGCAGAGCTTTTTATATTCTTCTATTGAGAAAGAGATATTGAACTGTAATTCTATCCCTAACAATCCCTACAATACTTTATAAAGCCCTTAGTTGTAGGAGTGTTTCAGATTTACAACATAAGCACCCCTTACACTGCAAACATTGTACAATGAACCAAAACCACTGAACAAATTCTAATTATTTGAACCACTGAAATAACAAATCCAAAACACACAAAGTAATATGTTACGTGACTCTCAAGAGGGACAACAAATTGGCAAATCTTTCAAAAGCAGAGGCAAATCCCACCCGAGTGTAGACTCAACGACCATCAAAGGAGAGGAATACAAAATGAAGTGGATAATGAAATGTCCTTTACTGTTGAATTTTCTCAGTTAAAAGAACACACTTTACAATCATCTGTCATGACTAAGAGTATTTGTCAATGAGAGCAATATATAGGTTGTTCCCACAACATGGTATACGCTTCTGTGATTATAAAATGAGACGGACATTGAGGTTAGAGCTTAAAGGATTATTCGTTTAGTCGATCGACAGCATTATAATCTGCAACTATTTTGATAATGGCTTGGTCTAAATGCAAAAATGCGAAAAGAAAAAAGAATCAGTTTCAGCTTCTCTTAATGTGAATATTTGTTGTTGTGGACAGACATTCCCAATGCTTTTTGTCTCATTTCCTTCATGACTTGAATTAAGATAATTGCTATTGATTCTATACTTCTCTTCAGTAACATTGATTGAAATGAAATATAATATGTTACATAGCAAGGTGACCTATCTAACATAGGATGACCTAGACAGAATGTGTCTATAGATCCCTGGAGAAGCATACTAAAAGACACAACAACCATCTTGGAAAGGTACCACCATGCAAACAGCCTTTCTCGTCATTCCAACAAACCCCCCATTTCCTCTCTCCATTTTCCAATAAGCAAAGTAATTTATGTCAAGTGAAGTCAAGCATGGGCCAGCATATGAATCAAAATGTGTCAAGTTGGCTTTTCCAACTCAGGTCTATGAATTGATACGGCTTAGTTTTAAATATGAATCCCCAGAGAGAGCCACGTTGCTTTTAACTGACTTTAGCTTCAACAGAGCAATCAAACCCTTTGTTTTTTCACACCAACCCACAATCCCACCTGCTTCTGCGAGACGATGGAGAGCCCTTTGAATACAACGAGGCGGCATGATTTATTATTCTAATTAGGCGAAGTGAGACTTTAGCAAAGCCACAATTACACTAAATCGCCAAAACAGTTTTCTGGTTGGCTGGCTGCTGTTTTGTTCAGATGTTAATCAGAGGCAGCTATTGAGTCAGGGTGCAAACTGCTTGTGTGAGTCACACTATTGCTTGGTAATATCTTCCACAAACAAACAAACACTAGAGTCATGTATTGAATTACAAATAAGCATTTAGGTTTATTGAATAAAATTTCATTTAGCTGTCTTTAAAACCAACATAGACATAGAGCTTTGCAACCACCTATCCTTCACACAAAGGGCTTAACATGCCACGATGCATGGTTAAAAGCTACTGCAGTGTTTAATTCCAGGTCATTTATAATCTCTTTGATTCTCACTCACATCTGCACATCTCTTGCTCTCACTCACTGACAATCAAACAGCTGCAAGCTGGCATCCTCACTAGATCCTCCCGTACAACACACAAACCACACACACAAACATGCAATCAACCCGCCACATGCACACACATACAAGCGCCCATTAGTGATCCTGCAGACAATGGTGCATACAGGTTCATATACCCACATGCCTATGTGCGCAGAAGCACCCAGGCGAAAACACTTATGCATGCAAGTACACACACACACACACACACACACACACACACACACACACACACACACACACACACACACACACACACACACACACACACACACACACACACACACACACACACACACACACACACAAACACACACACACACACTCACACACACACACACACACACACACACCTTTCTACTCAACTGCTACCACATTCATGGAAAAACCTGGTTTTATTCAGTACAGATTTTCTTCTGAATTAAAAGTCTGCCATCGTAACATCCGGCAGACTCTGGAAAAATACTGAATTAATTGATCATTTGCTAAAGGAACGTATACATACATTCACAGTCGCACGCAGGGAAGAAATTAACACACACCGTATGTACGTGTGTTTCAAATCAATCCTTCGCTGCTCACTACCTTCTTGTCCCCTCCTCCCCTTTCCTCTTCCTACATCCCCACACACCCTAAAACGCCCCAATCATCCTGCATCAACAGGCATGTGAACCCAGTGTTCAGTTCATCTCTTCCTCTTCCTCTCTCTCTTTCTCCCTCACACTCTTCCTCTCCCTCTGCTTGCTCTATTTTCATCTGTGAGCTTCCACTCTCCTAGCTTTCGGGTAATTACCTGGCATTTGCATTGCAAAGTCCCCTGTGCCGCCCTCAGCTCCTCTGCAGGTGATTGAGCTTCATTTCCCCGGCAGATAAGAGCCAGAGAAAGGAGGAAGAGAGAGGAAGAGAGGGGGAAAGGAAGTATTGCAGCAGGGTATGATGTTATTCTGGCTTGCAGGATATAGGAACAATGCCCTGGATTCTTTGTTACTGTTAAATTGGCTGGTTCAGAGCATGCACACGAAGTTCTCACATGTAAATAATCGTCCTCAATACTATCACATTACTGCTCTGGCTCAATCTATAACAGAATGTAAAGCACACCCATTCTTTTGATGACTGAGACACATCCAGTATTCAGTGATGTTGTCCATATGATTGATACAAGTTGTTTAAAGACTTTTGACTGCATATTGCAACTTTCTGCATGTTTGAACTACAGCAAAAATGACAAAGCATGTTGTGTTGGGATTTTTTACCTCAATGTGTTTGGTGTACGCTATTTTAATATACAATCGACTGGCTGGGTTGCTTAAAGGCATATATATTACACATTTAAATGTATTACTTTTCCATTGGTCTACTAAGCACTGACTGACTGATAATCTCTTGTATAGAGCAAGAAAATATAGTCTCCAAACATAAAACATCTCACGTTTAGACAGTTTCACCCCACATGACCACATGGCTGCATATCATGGCACAATATTATTTTAGGTTGCAAAAAAATAAAAAATAAAAGAATCTTAGTAATGTGGAGGTTTTGTATTGTAGCCTACATCGAATGGAAGCCTTTAAATGCCTATAAATGCAATGTAATGTAATGTAACATCGTCACCAGAATGTTTTAGGATGTGCTTAATGACAATTTAATTCAATCATATAATTCAATCTTTCTATTGGAGTCACAGTGAGACCAACATGGTCTGTTTTTTCTGATGTGTCTCATTTGCCATCACGGATGCACTTGCCAGCACCAGTAGCAGGTTGACAGTGAAACCTGTTATTGTAGTTACAACTCTTTTTATTGATATATGTCATTTATTTAGTCTCTCTTTGAAACTCTCAAACCAGAAAGTGTTGAATTTATTTTTGTTTGATGATATATATTTTGTTGCTGTTCAGTTTAAATGTAGTGTTTTAAAATGATCAGTGATGTATCTTGTTTGACTGGAGTTTGGCGATCTGAGGAAGAACATATTAATTTTAGTTGTCATGTTTCCATTGGCGTTCAGAACAGTAGCTGATAAAAACCAGTGACTTCTGTAGTCATTTGTTGTGGAAATGGATGTCTATTGTAATCTTTCCAACTAAAGGCACTGTGTGAGTGTGGGTGTTAGTGGGTTTGTTTTTTTTGAGTGGGAAAGGGGCTCTAGTTTCACTTAGACTGTACATGCTATAGCCTATGCACTTTACACGTTTGTGTAACACATGCAGGCCTGCAGGACTCAAGCCACTTTGCAAGCTATTAGTGGACTCTTGAAGCTGTTATTCTTCAGGATAAACCCCACACACGCATTCCCTGATGTAAAATAAACCACAAAGGGATACCCAGCATCCATACATCCATACTCCAAACTGACTTTACCAGAAGCACCTCCCACCAAATGAGAGCTGATAATTGACGCGAGCTCATTTGCATGCGGAACGGTGTGGATATTTATTTAAATTTAATTTCGTTCCCGCACACGGTGCACTGTGGGCTTTTGTGCCAAAGTCATATTAACCCCTTGATTAGTTAATATGCAGTGCACGACGTTGCCCACGCACGATGAATATTCATATCGGTGCGTTTTTTCTCCGCCGTCTCCCCTCCCCCTGTCTATCCCCTCCCCGCCGTAAAACGCATCTACCTGATATGGCGTTATCCCGGAAGAGACTGACATTTTCTCAGTTCTTCTCACAAACACAAACCGCTTGGTTTCTTTTGCTTTCTGTGTCGCTCGCTGCCACTGACTCAATGGCAGATAAGACTCAGCTGCCGAGCAGAGACCGCTGTCTGAAAGGAAGAGAGGAGAAAATGGTCGTAGCAGGTAAATAACACTCGGTGACAACAAGCTGTAACAACATGATGGAGGTGATCCCCAAGCTGAGGCATAATAAATAGTCCACGTGCTTAAAATATGCGTGTCATACGCTACGCAGGGGGATGAGCTCAATAAAGTTCACGTGGTAAAGATAACAGAAAAAATAAATGTTTTTGAATAAACTAAAAGTTTGCGGATATGCAGACATAAAGCCAATGTGTACACCCACATACTCCTGTTTGTATGACAGGATATAATGTTCAGCCGGCTTTCTCTGTACTGTACTGTACTGTATGTATGTATGTATGTATGTATGTATGTATGTATGTATGTATGTATGTATGTATGTATGTATGTAAGTAACAAACAAACAAACAAACAAGTATGTATGTATGTATGTATGTATGTATGTATGTATGTATGTATGCATACATGCATGTGTGTAGTGCTTTATTCTATTTTGAATATCGATTCAATGTTTGCATTGAATGAAGGAGATTTTTGAAGAAACTAAAAGTATGCTGATATGCAGACATAAAGCCAACAGTAGTCTGCACCCACATACTCCTGTTACACATAACAGGACATAATGTTCATCCGGCTTTCTCTGTACTGTACTGTACTGTACTGTATGCACGCATACATGCATGTGTGTAGTGCTTTATTCTATTTTAAATATCGATTCAATGTTTGCATTGAATGAAGGAGACAATTGACATTTTCTTGTGCAACCCCTGCAGGAAAAAACAAATTCCTTGAACATTGATTGCAGCTAATGTAGATACCCAAGCACACCTTCATCCATACATGATTGCCAGTTGGTTATGGATAATTTCGGATATACTTGCCATTCGATGTCTGAGATCTGGACTTTGGGCAGTAAATTGTACTTTGTTGTTTAATTTCTCGTGAGTTTTGCTCAACGCTCTTCTTCTAAGTTGTGGATTGCCTACCCTCGCCTTAATGCTTAGACGCTGAGTTTTGAGGGATGGCCTTGTCTAGGCAGGGACAAGGTGGTGTATGTTGCAGCTTCCACTTCTTTTAAAATATTTTTTTAAAGTTGATGTTATTCAGAATTTGAATGAGAAGTGCATATACTGTTGTGATTTCTGGCACAATACTCCCTAACAAACAGTGATTTTCTCCCTTTGAGTTATGGTGATGGACAATTAAACTAGCATGCTTTTTAGCCTGTTTGGTATTTGGATAAGGACAACTTTGAGTTAACAACTAAATGTATTTTGCATCATATGAATGGTGGTATTTTGCTGCAAATATGTGCTGATTTAAATCAAGATAATTACACATCTTTATGAATCAAGTTCCCAGCACTGTCAGAGACACACTGGTGCTCACAGGAAATATGATATTACTATGTCGATGTTGTCTAAAGTGAAGATTTTATTTATATTTAGTTGGTTTCAGGGCTGTGAACATTTACGCCCTCTTTTGTGTCCTATTTATACTGTTATCTATCCTTGCAATGCAGAACCAAGTAAGGTGTGCTTTTATCCCTTAATTCAGGTTTTCATAGTCATATTTTGGGACTGTAGGGCTCGTAGGAGTAAGCGAAAAAAAAAAACGAAACATGGTGCGATTACAGCCTACCTTTAGTCTTTACATACTCAAATTGAGGCCTTCGCAAAGTGCATCGTGGGAGCTGTGTGTGAGGGCATAGGAGGAAGTGGTGCCGCAGTGTCCAGGGGCCCATCTGGGCATTATGCGCATGAAGGCTCCGCCCCGTCGTAAGTTCCTGCTCCGTCTGTCGAAGCAGCTCGGAGACACCGCATGGCAGAAATCTGTTCCTCCCCTTTCACCGTGGGGGGCAGCTTAGGTGGGGACAGGGTTGTTCTTGTGTGTGTGTTAGAGTAAGCATGAGTAATTTGGGGATTGCAAGGACTGTCACCACATATGCCCTGTGCTGTCCCAGCCTTGTGTGTGAGTGTACACATTTGTCCTCTCTACAATGAAGATCACTTATTTAGAAAGTTTCTTCCACCCCTCCAGCCTTTTAAAAGAAGCTCCTTGTTCCATGTTTAGACGTCCCGGTGTCCTGCCGTCCCTCCTTCGCTCCACTCAGTATAATGTACTCTGTGACCTTGGCGAGAATGATCCAGTGGCAGATTGCTACATGGTAGGGGCACAGTAGCTATTATTTTGACTCAGTGCAGGATAGACTGCCAATATTTCTTCCAAACAGGATGGGGGAGGTCAGCTGACCAAAATCAATCTCTTTTACATGCTTCACTATAACTCTTCAAAGCAGGTTCATGGCGAAGATATATTTCTGGCATTATTGCTCTGTTGTTTTCCCATCTCTGCTGTCTCCAGATGCCCTTGCTTTTTTGACTTCATAGGGGAAGGAAACATATGATAGAAATGTGGAAAGCATTCAAGTTAAATATATAAATGGTAAATAACTAAATTAGACATATTTGCTCATGTACAGAACGTCCTTGCCCCACATGAAACGCATCCACGTGGGTCAGTTAGGTGCATTTTAGTCTTTATAAAGTGTATCCTGCATCTTGCCCAATGCATGTTGGGATTGACTCAAAGAGCGTAGAATGTAATTACATTTTTATGATTTTCCTTTACCAAGTATTTAAAAACTAGCCTCATTTATGCTGACCGATTGGCCATCATTGGTCATCTCCAGTTGTCCTTGTCAGACTGGTGTTTGAGTAAAAAAAAAAAGTAAAGCCCCAACAGGATGTGCCTCCATCTTGCTGGAAGGGGATAATGGAGCCAGTGCTATAGTAGATACTCTTCTCCATAGCAACTGTTTCTGTTGCTAGGTTACAGTATGTATGGAATGCATGGATGACGGCTTCAAAGTTGTACTCTTCAGAGTCTAGACAGATTCCCGACATGATCAGAGGAAGGTTTCAATGTTTGAGTGTCTCATTACCAAGTTGTGTGGATTCCTTTGAGGCCACAGTGGCATCTTTTCTTTGACTTACCTCGTACTGATATTGAAAATCGACCACTTCCCACCAGCCTTTCCTCCCCTCCCCTTCCCTTCCTTTGCCCCACTCTTTCTCGCCCCTACCCATCCTCCCATTCAGCAGAGGGTAGTTGGCACCAGTATAAAGCTTCAGCCTCCTCCGACGACTCGTGCCTGACTCTCTGCCAACCTGTGTGAAGCTAGAAAGCGGAATAGCGAGAGGGAGGGAAGCGGAAGAGAGTGAGAGGGAAAAGGAGAGAATGGATTTTTGGAAGGAAATAAACAGAGCAGCCTGGAGATCGACCTTTCCGTCACCAGTTGTGGCATCCAGGGATAGCACCTCTCCCGTGTCTCTGTATGAGGGGGCAGCAGCGCTTGGACTTCAGTTTTACGGGTGAGAAACACAGGACCATGGGTATAATCAAAGGGTAACAAAGACCACATATCATCCGAAACAAGTCAAACTATTCTAGTTATTACAAGCTATTAAGCAACAGATAGATTGTTGTGCCCTTGACAGCGGCAGGGTCCGATGTTTTGGTTCTGGTCCAGCCACCTACAACCGCCATGCTAAAAAAACAAAAGGTGGCCAACGTACTCCGCTTCAGTCCCGCTGTACTTTAAAGCCTGCATGTGCTTTCCCGATATCCTTGAAAAACAAAGGTTCACAAAAGAAATTACGCCCATTTCTCATCCAAGTATGAAGGAAAAATCCTTCATGAATCCTTTCCCCATATTCAGCCTGTTTTTCTTCTTTTGTAAACTCAGTCAGTCACCCTCCCTGCTTGTTTTTGGTCGTCCTCAGTTCTTTCTTTTGCTGGCGTGGTGAGGCAGTGTAGTGAGGGTATTCAGCCAGTTCTTTCTCTGTGTTAGTTGGGGTAATTCTGGCAGAATGGGGTGTGGGCGCTGGGCTGGCAGGGGGGAATGCGGGGCTAGGCACAGTGAAAGGAGCCAGCCTGGCACCAACTGGACCTCTGCCAGCTGCTCCATGGGAGAAATACCCTCAGCAGAGGTTTGTGTGCGAATGACTGCGTGCTTGTGTGCAGAAGGGTGGGCACGTGTTTGTGAGAAGGGATGATGGGAAGGTGGTGTAAGGAAGAGAGTGTGAAGCAAAGATGGAAAGCAGCTGAGAGAGACGTGGACGTGGGGGGGGGGTCTTGGGTCGGAGTTGTCTTCTCTGGACAGTGCTTAGTCGGCGTGTTCTTGGCTGTCTTCATTTTTACCTCCCTTTTTTTTGTTTGTTTATTTGTTTGCTTGTTTGTGTTCTCTCTTGGATGAAGTGCTAGGGCTTTTGTTTAAAGCGCCCAAAGGCATGGTGGTCCGTAAGCCAAAATAATCCTTCACTGCCTCTCTGCTACCCTCATCTGTTGCTTCTCACTGGCTATTTACTCCTTTTATTGTTTTGGCAGGCTGATCTCTCCTCCTCCCACTCCTCCTCCTCCTCTATCGCACACTTGTCTCTCTCTCACTCTCACATTTTCTCCCTCTGTCATTTGGCAATTTCAGTACTTTTTATCTCTGTGGCCAGAAAATGCAGGACAAGAGGGTGAGAGTGAGCAGAGGATGGAGACTAAACGCATTCACAGAAGAAGGATGAAGATTTCTTGTGTCAGCCTACCACCTTAAGTCACCCCTGTGGACTGAGACTATTAAGCCGGTACAGTCACTGACACAGATGCATTTTGATTGCAGCCGACTGTGCCAGTGACATGACCTCGTAGTGCCAAACAACCTGCTGCTAAAAGATAGAACTGTTGCACAACAGGAGGGCAGGAAAGGACTGCCTGAAGGCATCCCAGGCCTCTGTGACATTTCAGGAGTCCTTTATGCTCCTCCAATCTGTCACTGCACAGAACAACTTTGTCTCACATCAAGAAGTGTTCTTTAGGTGGCCCACCAGGATAATTGATCAGCTTGAGTGCTGTGATGCTTCTTTTGCTCCCTGTATTCTTCAAAACACTTGTTAATCTCTAAAGTACAGACATGGCCCTGTTTCTTCGGTATGCTTGAATACTATCTGTCCTTACAGTAATCACTCACTAGGAAGTCATCTGCAGGTAACTGGTCTTTGGCCTGTTGTCACATGCGGGAATCATCCCAGGCCTATCTAGGAAATGAACTAGTATGTCTATATCAGATTAGAGATTGTTTCTATTCAGGTCAATGTCACACATCACATCTCTTAGCAGCCAGGGAGCAATCACACATTGAACTAAGAGCGAGCGTCCATTATGGGTTTGGCCTAAGCTCTTAGTGTGTCCTGTGGCCTGTTTATCTGTAGACTAATATTAGTGGTTGCAGCACAAACCAGCCTTGCTTAGTGGAGATTTGCACGCTAAATCACCTCAGTCTTCTTAAACCCTAATCCTCCTCATACATCTGTGAGTTACACACACACACACACACACACACAGGCATGCACACTTCCTTTTTAGCACTCTAATTCCATGCAGTGCAGTTGGCAGTAGAGTGCCACCCCCCTGCCACCTCTCAGCACTCCAGTTTGTTTTACTTATCGGATATTTTTAACAAAGTGAAGGGTCTAATTTGCACGGCCCTCCCCTGCTCCGGAGGTTATGCAGGTGCGCGTCCCTATAATGTCGTCATTGGTTCGCTTTATGGACACCCAACAGTGGCAAGACTAGCACTTAAAACACTCACATTAAAAGGCATATACTAGTAGAATAGGAAAGATATCAGGAATAACTGTGTGATCCTGTTTATTTGTGGGAATGGACGAGACGACAGCAGGGATGGAATGGCTGTCAAAGCCGTGTAATCTCTTAAATGTCTTCCAGTACAGAATCCTTTGGCTCTGATCCGCTGGTCTGGGTCATCCTGTAAAGAAGTGTTGACCTCTGAGGGCTAGTAAAGGCCGCTAATGGGCCCCTTTTACACTCACACACACACTGTGATTTGTGCTATTGAATAGCAGTGTTATGATTTTGTTTCCACATTTGTACACTGTTTTGCTTTGCAGACAAGCATGCTGTCAATGGGAATCCCACTGTGGAGCCTTTTCCAGAAGGCATGGAGACCATCATGTTTGGTGAGATGCTACAATTGCACATTTGTATAACCCGTTACGGAATCCTTTGTTACCAGTTTGTGGTTACTGACACCATTTGCTAAAATGAATGGATGCTTTGCTATCACAGAAGCACTAAGCTGTGGTTGTTTGTGTGTTTGCTTGCTGTCTGTATGTCCAGGTTTGGGCTGTTTCTGGGGAGCTGAGAGACTTTTTTGGCAGCTTCCTGGAGTCTTCTCCACACAGGTTGGCTACGCCGGCGGCTTTACACCCAACCCAAATTACCAAGAAGTTTGCTCAGGTAATACACTCTTCATCTCATGTGTATTTGCACATTTTCACATATTCATGCCCTCCACTTTTTGATATTTGTTGCTTGATCTAGCTTCCTCCCCTTTAAGGAGGTGAAGTTGCTTGGTTGGATATTTCGCTGTGAATTCCGGGTCCAAGTAACCAAAAAATGCAAAGGGAAAAGATACAGAGTCATAAAGGGTTTTTTAAAGTACGGCAGTCTCATCCTCTCGCCGCCTTCCCTTCATCTGCAGTCAACTACTCAGAATGCACTGCTCCAGATGGGCTGCACCGCCCGTCCCCACCCCCCCATGACCTACTTGTAAGGATTGGGCTCTGTACTGTGATGTACTGCGGCGTTTTTTTTTTTTGCCAACAGAGGTTACTTTTATATGAAGCGCCATTAATGGGCTTCTTAACCCGTAACTGTGATTTGGCGAACATGATGTCGGAGATACAAGCTTGATTACTGTGTATTTGCTATCTAAGCCGTTCAAATTAGTTTCTTTTTCGTTATCCTCATTTTGAGTTCAAATGGATTCATGTAGGGCGTTGATATTTAATTCATATGAAGATGTCTAGCTCTGTGTCTTTCTCTGCGCCTCTCTTGTGTTTTAGGAGTCGTGAGCACGTTAGTTTGGGGCTCCTCCGTTTCAGAGGCTGCATCATTACAGGCAGGCATAGAGTCTAGGTGCAGGCGCAGCATGGGGGACATGGAGAGGAGGGAAAATGCGCTTTGGGCTTGGCTGGCAGACTTCCTGAGCAGAGCCCTTAAAGGGATTGCATGTTTCCTATCTGTCTGCCTACCAGTCTCTCTTTCTGTCAGCCTTCCAACAACACGATGGTCAGCTAGCTATGGAGGGGGAAAGAAAAAGAGAGACTGCAGCAAGTGAGGAAACGGGTAAAAATAAACTTTTGCGGGGGAAATAAAATTTGAGGAAAAAGTATGAGAGAGAATGGTTGCCTGTCCATCGGCTGAGAGAGTGCAGGCGTCGCTCCAGTGGCCATGACGGAGCAGAACACTGCGACGGCATGAGACCGAGGAGCTGTCAACACAGCCAGGGCAGGACAGACAGCTGGACGGACAGACAGTCGGACAGAAAGAAAGGGCTGATGGAACTGTCAGCAGAGCCAGGGAGGGATGGACGGACAGGCAGATAGATACTGTAGGTGTATGGTCTGACAGACAGAAGTGGGAGAGGTTGAGGTGCAGTCAAATTTGTCTTGGAAGGAAAGACAGCTGAGAGATGGATAGGAGATGTCATTACCAATCAGCATATTTTATCTTGACTAACAGTGCACTCCATTTTGCAATGTTTGAAGTACAGAATCTAGAGTTGATGCTGTAACCTTTTGTGGTTTAGCTCTACAGTGTTGCAGGTGGTTAAATCCAACACTCGTCAAACCCAATTGACACAAGAGGTTATTAGGTTTTCAGCCACTTCTAAAACAGCCTTTTTTATCGCTCCAAAAACAACTCCTTTATGTATTTTCTCCTCTGCCACAGTTTAGGCAACTAAAACTGTTGGTACAGTTGCGGTCATGAAACCAATGTTGCCTGTTTGTGCGGTACTAAGCGTTGACTGCTGTCTTCTTTGTTAATGTAACCCCTTTTGTTGACCAAACAGACAACATAAAAAGACCCTAACTACACAACCACAAAAGGAGGCTTACAAGAAGGCTTGTGGCGCAGTGGATAGAGCGTTGGTGTTTGGATCAGGGGAGCACAGGTTCAAACCCCACTGCAGTCAGCATGTCGTTGTGTCCCTGGGGAAGACACTTCACCCCAAATTGTTCCTGTGGGGATTGCCCACAGTATTGAGTATGTAAGTTGCTTTGGATAAAAGCGTCTAACATGTAACATGTAATAAGTAAAACATAGAACATTTTAAATGTTAGAACAAGCGCCTAAGCCTGCTCTTTTTATGTTTGGACTTTCTCTTCATGAAGTCAAGTTTTGCCAATGTAACCAACAGAACAATTAAACAAAAAAGGGCAACACAATGTCATGATCATTTGGGAGACCAGCTTCCCCCAGAAAGCTATTCACTCTGCTGAAGTGTCCTTCAACCAAAACATTGAATCTCTAGCAGCTTTAGTGGCTTCACATTTTAGACTTTCACCCCCTTTTAGATGGGACACACGAGAAAATGCATTGCATATTCACATTATGTCTTGACATCTAGTTTTAACTGCATTACTGCCTCATACTGCGAACCCACAACCAAACTTGGTTCTCGTTCTAACCAGAGCAAAATGTGTGCATATGATAGGCTGAGGGTTGTGTATTGTATACTGTCCTTGCCAACCTTGGTAAACAATTGGTCGAAAACTCACCTGGGCTTCGCTCTAAAGCTGGCACATGTGCTTCCTCTTGCTTCTCCCTCCCTACAGCTGATGTCCACCCTGCAGCCTCCTCTTTTTGTTTAACACATTCAACACATTCAAAGCACATGTTTCACACAGCCATGCATTGCTTTCAAGCCTAATATTGCTAACTTCCACTCCCTGTTGTTCATTTGTTTTAACCTGAGTTTTAATAAATTCATTTATTTTCCTCCAAACCAAAAATGGACTTCCGTGTCATCACATTCTTTGAGCCAGTTCGTGAGATCATGTACACACGAGAAAAGTTGGACACACTGATAATGTCCTTATTACATGTTGACCAATGTGTTCATTAAAAAAGGGTGCCGCGTACTCTGTCTATGCAGTCATGACAGAGATTTCTTGATTTGAGTTCAAATACTGTTTGAACAGGTGAGGTCTTCCGTGTTCATTTGGCACGAGGTGATACTTTATTTGCCAAGTGTTTCCGAGTGAGTTTCAGGCCAGATGGCAGCCCTTCTCCCATTGTCTGCAATGTATCTGATGCATATGGGCATATGTGTGTATATACTGTATGTGTACGTACACACCAGGGAATGGCTGCTATTTATTCAGCTTAAGCTAACACCTCTGTGTTTAGAATCTACAAAATATATATGTTTGTGTTGAGGTGTGTAAATTCACCTTTTCTGCTTTGAGTGAGTGTGTACTGGTGTGTTTGAATGCCTGCAGGCAGCTTGTTGAAGCTTTGGGGTTCTGGCAGCTGCAGACTGGAGCGAGTGTCTGTGTGCTTTTGGCAACTTTTTCACTATAAGCCTTAACCTTTACCGCGCCTTCTCTCTATCTGTACCTGTCTTTACCACTCTCTCTCCCCCCCCTCTGTGCCATAAAGGTGGATTCAACTTGAATGTCTTCTACCTGTGACGCTTGCACTCAATGACACCTACACAAAACACTCGAGGGTGCTATTCTGCAATCTTTTCGTTCCTAATCGTTTTCACCATGAAATGCATCATTGCCATCATTGGTTATTTTTTTAAACGTCATACCTTGTGATTCTCCTTTTAGGTCTGACGGCTCACAATGAGGTGGTGAGGGTGGTCTTCTCCCCGGAAGACGTTAGCCTGGAGGTACTACTTAAACGCTTTTGGGAAAAGCACGATCCCACACAAGGTAGCAACATACACATACACAAAAAAATAAAAATTGCCCCTAAAATAAGAGCCATCCCGAGGGTCACGGGATGTATTAGAGCAGAAGGATGATGCCCAGACGTGTGGCTGCGTGTGCGTGGTGATGGGGGGAGGTCTCATGGGTGTAAGTCAATGCCAGACAGCGTTAATGTGTCTGAGATCCAACCATCCATGGAAAGACACACCAGCCTGGTGCGTGTTCTAACCATAACTGCAGAAAAACGCACTCTGTGTGGAGCATGTGCATGGCATGTACTTTACCTAATTTAACCTAGCTATTTGGCATTCACTTCATATAAGGGCTTTGACTGGTGTGATAGTTATGATTCTAAATGTGGTATTTTTTTCTGGGTTGTCAAAAAAAACTGGTTAAACTTTGCTGTGATAATTCAATAATTTGCCAATTGTTTTTGACTCGGGTTGGGTTCTGATCCATATTCCTACACTAAACATTGCATTGTCTTATCCAATCTCCTATTAAAAGACACATGGCTTTACCTCACCCGTCTCTTAGAACCATCCCCCACCCCAAACCCCACTACGAGGTGACAAGAACCCCATCCCCTATACCCCATCTCTTGATTCTCTTGCTTCTTGTTCTCTCTGCTCACTGGAGGAGGTGATGTAAGAACATTAATGCACCAGGAGGGTGTGTGTGTGTGTGCGCGTGTGTGTGAGAGATTGAGAGAGAGAGGGCGAATGGACAGGCAAAGAGGTACTCTGCTCACTCATATTAAATGCAGGGAGGGGCATGACAAGTTGGGAAGAGATGGATCAAAGATTCATAGGCCCGACCTTCAGCCTTTAAACAGGCACACACACACACACACACACACACACACACACACACACACACACACACTGTGACATTGCCCACATCAGCTCTGTCATCTCTTTTGCATCTGTCATGGTTGTTTCTGCTACACCGCGTGACCTACATAAACCGAATGTCGGCCATGTTGTGCGTCTATACCGCAAAAAGCTCACGTATGAGGTGAATGTAGTCATGCACATTCAACGTCATCTGTTCTACTACAAGTGTGTTTAAATAATTAAAAAAAAGGCAAAGATGGAAGTTACTATTTAGGTCTATCCGAGACATCCACATCAACTCTACCGGAGGAGATTCTTCGGTTCACTGTGGCCGAGGGCAGACACACGTCTTTCTATGGGCGAAGGCACAGGCAGAGCCGACGCGCCGAGGGGCAAAGGCAGTGAGGCCAGAAGAGAAGTCATGCATTTCCCCTGACTCACTGCCTTGTCTCATCTGATGTTTTATTAAAAGCATGCAGCTTATTGACTATGAACTTCATTATTATTTTATTTTTTTCTCTACAGTTAAAGCCAGGCGACTATTTCCGAAATAACCGCAAACTCCACTATACTTCTTCCTTTCTTTTTCTAGTTGTGTTACTCCTTGTGCGTGACTTAAATGTGAAACCCTGCCGCTTCTCTCTTCTCCGATTCTGGGTTCACGTGTAGTAGAAACTCCTCTGATTTGACAAATGTGGCGTGGAGTGGTGGAAAGGGGCCCGCTGGCTGTGCCTTCACGCATGCTTAAGCTCCAATTTATTCTGTCCACCTTAGAGCCAGGCTTAAAAGAGAATGGAGAAATTAAGGAAGTTCGCTCCTTTCCCTTTCAACTGCAGGGATTCACCGGAGATCAACACATATGGAGACGAGCCCAGGAACATTAGGAATTCTGTTTTCTCCTAACAAGATCAACACAGAGCCCATCCTGCTTTATATATACACTCTTATGTTGGAGTGCATGTGGAACTATCATGTGCAAATGCATATTCAGTTGCATGCAATACTTCCTTTTTAATGCGTGTGTGTGTGTATCTGAAAGTGTGTATGCACATGTGTGTGTATGTGTTTTTGAGATCTGTGCCTCTCTGCTTTGCCTCAGTTCAAAAGGGTTTAGTCCCGACAACGTGATGTCGGGCTGCGTCGGCTCCACCAATCCCAGCCTGGATAGCAACATTAGCAGCCAATCAGAAACTCCCAGCAGCCTTTGCTGTGTGCCCTCTTTCCATATTCAGCAACACTAGTCTCAATCTGCTGGCTTCCCTGGGATGTTGCATAAAGACCCCCCCCCCCCATTTTAACACGCTCCAAAATTATAAGTTTCTTAAGTCTGCAAGTCTTCATCAGCATACCTTCACACGTGTGTGCATGGGAACACTCGGAGCACAGAGGAACTCTCAACAGTCAAAGTGACATCTGCACGTCTGAGGGCAACAGCAGCTCCGTTTCATCGCTGGGGTTGAAGGGAAACATGATTTGATGTATTTAGATCACTGGTGAGATGCGAACACATCTTGCTGTTCTTTCACACACTGCAGATCAATTGTGCACACATTTCCATACACGAGCATACTGTTCACTTCACATTATGCACAAGTGCTCATTATGCCCGCTCATAGACAGCTTTACTCCTTTGTGTGTTAATGCGAATAGGCACAACACGCACAGAGGCTACACACAAAGCATGTCAGTCGGTTTAATGGATACTTCCTTGTTGCAGAACACAGGCCCTTTTTCACTCCCTGTTCCCACTGTCCACATCGCTCCCAGTTGAGGATTGAAGGGTCTTATCTTGCCACTTCTTTGCCCTACCAACCACTCCATGTTCTCTTCTGCCTCTCCCCAAGCTGCACCGCCACCCTTTGATCTGCTCCATAGACTGAACTCTGCTCCTTCTCTGGGATGTCCCCCTTCCTTTTTGCTTCTTTCCTTCATCAATTTTACACAATATTTCCCGCTCTCTTCCTGTCTTCCCCAGCTCAACTGTCTCACCTGCACCTAAACCCACCCCCCCCCTTCACCCCCACCCCTGTCCTGAAGTGCAAGTGAGTGAGCAAGAGGCCCCGGAGCCCGTCAGAACATCCTCAGAGCAGCGCGGTGAGTCGACCGTTCCCCGAGGCCGTCCGCTCATCACACAAACACACTCGCATCCACTCACTCCACTTTTATCTCTTAGTCACTCTCTCCTCCCTGCTCCTCATCCTCCCCCATCCCCCTTTTCCCTATTCGCCCATCTCTTCCCCCCACTCTGCCGCTCTTCTCCTAAACAACTGAGGCTTTTCCCCTCCTCTTTGTTTTCTACTCATCCCTTTCCCTCTCCTTTTACTTCCTCTTTCCACGTTCCCTCCATCCTCTCTATTTATTGAGGCCATGCAGTATTTATGGTGTAGGCTGCTGCTGATGCGTCAGGGAACAGCGAAAGACACAAATGCACAGCTAAGATGGCCGAAGCGGCCGTTCCTCATTTGATAACGTCGGCACGTACATGCACGTTCACCCCTGTAGGTAGACTGCAGTCACACGGTAGACAGGAGACACATTACAGGTACTTTAGGTGGTTAAGGGCAATTCCAAAAACGGTGATGGTGGCCAATTTTCTCCATTTATGCTTTTTCCTTAAAAGTTGCCTTGTGTAGTTGCTGCTTAATGGTATATACTCTTCAGCAACAAAAATATCCTAACACATAGAATATAATAATGGCTTATCAGACATGCACACAGACGTGGTCGGATCAGAAAATAGAGATAAATCAAGCTGTCTTCCATCAGCCAAGTCACGCTGGTGGCAGTTACTTTCTGACAATTAAAATTAGCATGAATATTCCTTATATGATATCTTCACCCCAGCTGGCTGCGACACACGCCAATTCCCTGTTGGGGTACCCCCTGTGTCACTACATCCCTCAATTTAGGGATGCCCCCCCTCCGCCATCTAAAGCCAAACCTTGCGGGAGGTGACCTTGACCCCTGACCTGTGACCTCTGCAACCCCCACACTTCTAACCCAACCACTTCCTCTCCGCTGGTTGGCTGAAAATGGCGTACTCATTACCAGGTGTCAGTTATTACGCCCTCACACACACTGACAGTCCTAATTTATGGAGATTGCGGCACGTGTGTGCACGCTGTGGGGGTTGAGTTATGCGTCTCTGTTTGAATATGTTGAAGATCTACGTTTTATAACTTGAACCTCTTTGTTATTTATTTAGTTTTGTTAGCTTAACATTATCAGCGTTCTTTTGTGCATTTGTTCACATTGCATGGAAATTAAATATGCTTACAGATAAGAACATCATTGAAACAATATAGGAGAAATGAGATTGAAACCGAGGGGGGGGTGTTGGTAGAGATAAGAACGAAAGAGCAAAATACATGTTAGAAAAGAGGAAGATGGTTTTTTAAAAAAAAAATGTAAGCATCAGATTCTAACTTGAGCTTATAGTTGATTAGAGTCAGACACCTCTCCAACGGTGTTCTGCATTTTAATGATTGACACCAAATAACACACAAATTCAAACAGAGCCTAAATACGTTCAGCATTAATTAAAATGTGTCAAAAACCGGGAGTCATTTGAGTGTTTATAAATTGAGTTGACATCACACAAATTAATTTGAACTGTGATTAAAATATTTTTGCTCGGAAGTTAGATGTTTAAAATCAGTAGCGTTTTATAAAAACATTGCCTTCAGGGAAGTGAAACGAGCTTTTTACCAAAAATTGAGGATGTTATTGTATATTATTTTAGTGATCTGCAGCTGCTCACTGGATAACATTTCTGTTGCATTCGAAATTATTATGTGATGTGTACATTTGATTTAGAGACAGATCCTATGGATTGAAGCATGCATACATATATGTGCAGCATGTGGGGAAACTGCTAAGTATGATCCTTATATATATTTTTATAGCCAAACTTTAACATATGATATCAGATATGGGGAATTTAACTTTGAGTACAACAGTATAACAAGCTTTTTTCGGTTTAGATGCAACTAAAAATAAACAGCGTAAGGGCCAGAGTCACAGTGCTCTGACAACATGCCCAGAACCATGAAGTGATCATGTTAGAGAGCACCGCTCCAGCAGAGAATAAAAAAGGCAGCCAAGTGGAGATATAACTGATTTTAAAAAGACATGACTATAGTTACCACAGTAATCTACATGATCAGCACCTAAGTCATGTATACAGGCACATGGTACTATTGCCAAGGCACACACACACACACACACACACCTACTGTTGGTTTAAGGGTGCCTTCGTATGTGTAGTGTCACCATCTGACAGCCAGCAGCGCATTGCTCTCTGTGTTGCCTTGGATGTTTGCATATGTCACATATTTACTCCCCTTAGAATATATATTCTGTGTTTGTGTGTGTTTGCACGTGCAGGCGAGTATGTGTGTGTCCACTGGGGATGCTCTCACCATCCCAACTCCGTACTCTGCCTCTTTCTCCAGCGCGTCAGGAGCAGCTTACATAAGAACAGGGCAAAAATAGCAGCTGAGAGGGGAGAGGAGGAGAGGGCTCTGCTGGCACGCACACAGTCGTAACGGGACCGCGGGGCACGGCACAACCCTGAGTACTATCACGCATAAACACACACGCATGAGCTGGAGGACTGCAGTTACCAGGCATTATATATCTTTCTGATTTTTTCATTTGCGGTGTACTTTTTGGGACAGAATAGTAGAAATAACGATAGTTGGTCAGACTCCATCAGTGTAAAAAACACCAAATAATTCCCGCTGATTTTTCATCTTGGGGGCAGGGTTTGGGTTTTCTCTCTAGAACTGAAGTGGGCGAACAAGTATTACATTGTGTGACAGTGTAGGGAAAAGGATGTAGGGGGAGGCATAAGGAGGTAAAATAACATGAAAAAAGAAACATCAGATTGTTCATTAGCGCTCACTCTGCTGCAGTCTAATTGGTACGCACTGCCAAGTGCAATGATTCCAAATTCACTTCAAATGTTTTTCCTCCAAGCTCAGAAGGATGCAAAAAGTCACCAATTACACAGAAACATCTTTTAATTGCGGGCTCTGACAAAAGCCTAACTGCTGACATTTTTATTCTTTCCTCTCTGTAATTAAATGTTATTTTTTGCCTTACTTGCAACCCTTTTCTTGTTTTACATCGTCTTGAGTGCTGAGATAAAGTAAGAATAAAGTAGCTGAATGAAACAGAGGGAAAGGAGGGACGGTACATAGAGAGGTGGAGAGGTGAGGCTAATCTCAGCTCTTACAGTCGTTAACGGATGAAGGATCGTTGTGTAAAAAAACGCCCAGGGAGAATAAGCCCGGGTCAGGCCACCGCTTCTGTAGAGGGGTGTCACACGCATCGGTACATTGCTCTTACTCTATGCCGCCTGATATTTCCGTCTCTGTCTCTTCGTCTTCTCCTTCCTCCTCTTTAGCGGTTCTTTACCAGCATCCCTTTTAATCTGATTACCGTCCCTTCTTACTGTTAGATCTACTTTTTTTTTTTTTAAGCCTGCAACTTAAAGACACAAGCTTGGCTTTGCTTAGTGCTTGCTTCTGTCACCACCCCTCGACACACTATATGTATATGTACACTATATGTATACACAGTGTGTGTATATATATGATATTTATATATAGATATATGCCTATATAAAAAAAATTGTGAAAGGGAAATAAGGAAAGAGCTAAAGACAAAAGTTGAGCACAATTTGCAGAAAGAATGAAGGTGGAGTTGGAAGTGGAAGATATGACAGGCTTTTATCCTCAACATGCTAGCAGGCACAAGCTGAGCTGTGCCATTTTCTGCCAGGACTAGAAGAGATTTTACAGAGTTGCTAGAAATCTCAGCGGGTTTAAACGCAACAAGCACAAAAAATGTATGCATGTACGTTTGTGTTCGCAGGTTTGTGCATGAACGTCTGCTGGAGAGAGCACCCACTCCCTCTGAGACTTGAGATACGCCACCACCTCCCACTCTGTCTGATTTTAGCACTTGTGTTGACGGGGCTACTTTTACATTTTCTTATTTAGGGGGGTATATTAATTAATATTTTTGGCTTTGTGGGCGTAGGTCAGTGACCCCGAGAGGCGGTGCGTATGTGTGTGTGTGTGTGCGCGTGTGACACGTAGCCCCTCCCCTTCTGTCCACCCCCCATTACCCTCTGCTTTCAGAGGCAAGGCTCTCATGCATAATGCAGAGAGAACAGGGAGGCTCTCATTAATAATTACTGCCGCCTTTGATGGATGGAGAAAATAACGAAGGGGGCTGTTAAAAATGGAGAAAGCAAGAGAGAGACGGCGTAGGCATAAGGGGGGAATCTTGAGTTTTTTTGGGTGGTATTTGTTGCGGTTGTTTGACTGAAATGCTTATGGGCATTGTTTTGGCCCTAGTAAAGACAAAAACTAGGAAGATGTTTTGGGTGGTGTTAATATAAACGGTGAAGGGATTTCTTAAGATATGATTCATCTTAATGGTCTTTGTGTTGGAAGCAGCTATTAGCACTCAAGGGTGTTTGTCTCTTGACTTTTCTTTGATATTCCATACCATTAACCATTTTTCTGTGATGTATTTGTTGTGTTTACTTTCTTACATGAGAAATGAAATGTCTACCTTTCCTGCAAAGTAGAAAATCATTGCATGATATATGATATATAGGTTTTCCTCTCATGATTAACAGGATTTGTTTATATATGATCTTGCACATGTATACACAAAATCGTTCCAGTTTGTGTGTGTTTGAGCTGGTCAGAACCTCGGGGTCAGCAGGGAAGGTCATAGGTAGTAGTAAAGCCACAAGACCTCTGCCAGCCAGCCAATCAGAATAAAGGCTCTGGTGGAGAGCCAATGGCAGAGAGGCTCGGTGGCCTTTGATGGAGGGGCCACCATTAGCCTCGTCACTGAACAACAGCGCTGGGGGCAAGATGGCCGACATCCAGCACTGCAGTGATGGAGAGAAAGAGGGTGAGGGTAGACATGGATGCAAAGACAGAGAAAGACAAATGAGAGAGTGGGTTGTACTGTGAATAGCGCAATGTAGACAATACATTTGGATTACATTTAAAAAATATATGTTTATGAAATAGTAGAATAAGAAATCCGATGTTTTAAGCCAAACCAGCAGCATGACCCTTTGGATGGCCATGGTGGTCGGTGACGTCCACCATTTTGGCTCAGAATAACATTTCTAGATGGATTGTCATAACGGATACTCAAGTGGCATTTGGATGATTCATTCTGAAGTGTTAGCATAAGGAACATTATATCTGCTTAACATCATCATATTAGCATTGTAACTGACATGGTAACTGGTTAAATTAATAGTTGTTGTGGCAAAGGAAGTTTGGGAAAACTAAGCCTCCTGTCAAATAATAATCGACCACAACATACACTTATTGCTTATGATTGCCAACAGCGAAGGATGCAGACCTTACATAAACCTTATGTAATCTCAAACTCATCTCTCACTTGCCGCATACTTGGGCCATTCAACTCTAGTCCTCGTAATGTAGCGCGAACTTAGCCTCCTGTTGTTTCCAGGAAATGTCAGCTGGCTCACGGCTGCTATTTAAGATTTCAAAGGTAAATTGCACCGTAGAAAATACTTTAAAGAACGTAACAGGATTCTTGACAGAGACTGATATAAACATTTGTTGGGGTTAATCCATACAACCTACTGTTTTATCATATTTGAACAACTCAACTATTTAATATTGTTAAGGACATTTTCAGTGAAGCAAATGAGTCATTCAGTATGTGTCGGAGAGCGGGCTACGTCTGCTTGTCGGCTCTGATTTGAATGAAGACTGGATGAATACTTATAGCCATTATATCAGAACAGACTGTGGCACAGATTCTTTGTGACACCATGATGAAAGGTAACATTTAATCTAAAGAGAACAAATTATGCAGATCTCTGTGTCAGGGAGATGCCGGAATGAAATTGTGAAAATCTGTTTTCACAATATAAAAAGAGAACAACATGGAAGATCTAGGTGTCACTTACAGTATGATCTTTGACTAAATGTCAAACATGTCAAAACGTATATGGGCAACATATACATTTTTTTCTGAGCTGATCTTACAGGAAAAAAACGCTTCGTCTGATGTGTAAAAAAAGGGAAAGCTTTTGCTAACATAGTCACAAAGTAAAAGTTGAATTTGTATTGGAAGATCAGAAGAAATGGACGCTAGGAGAACACAAACACAGTTATACTGTTGCGTAAAAGACACTGCATACAGTTTTGTTTTTAAAAGACTCAAGAAAATAGACTGCATATAAAAAAGTTCTTAGACACAAGCAGTATCAGTTCCTCCATTGTTGTAGCCTTTCATATATACCTCTGATCTTTGGCAATCGCTGAAAAATAGACAAAGTTTGACCAACTTAAGTGGCAGGGAAGACGGGGGGGGGATCTGTTGTTTAAGTGAACTAAGCCACTTTTGCTGCAGGCAGAAAAGCAAAGCTGTAAAAGCTTTAAAGAAGAACACACACGGCCCATGACAGGAGGGCCAAAGATTAACTAAGACAAGGATTTAGAAAAGGATAGATGAAGAGAAGAATGACGCTTTTCAGTGAAGAGAAGAAACAAAGGCTGAGTGGGAGACCGAGTAAGAGAGATAAAGGCAAACCAAAGCCTGCCATGGAGAGGTCCACATATGCCAGAGCTGCTCAGGAGTGTAGCCTCTGAAAAGCATAGATGTGATGGCGGCTGTTTGGCCCCCTAATTAAGGTACACTAGGCTTGGGCCTCCTCCAAACACACTGATGTAAAGCTGATGAAAATTCTGACAATGCCACATAGAAGACAAAGAAGAAGGAAATACACCCACCTCCTAGAGCCCATACACCTACACACCGCAGGCCTCCCTAATGAAAGCCTAAATCTGCTGTGATCTCTGAATTCATTCGTACTCGTGAATTCAAGATGCAGGATGATGACATCATTGTGAAAACCTTTTAAAAGCAAATGATATCTTGTCCGTGGTGATTGCTGTAGTTTTGCTTATTTGTGGGGTGTCTTATTTTCCCTTTGTGTGTGTGTGTGTGTTTGTGCAGGTATGAGGCAGCAGAATGATCGAGGTACTCAATATCGTTCAGCCATTTACACATCCAACCCCACTCAACAGGATCTCGCATTGAAGAGCAAAGTGGCCTTCCAGCAGGTATAGTACACACACACACACACACACACACACACACACACACACACACACACACACACACACACACACACACACACACACACACGCGCATCAATACCTCACACACGCGCATCAATACCTCACACATGTTTTCACTTATAAGCAAACCTGTGCCTGGAGTTTGAGCATCTGCTAAAAAGTGTGAATAATGGTTAAAAAAAAAAAGTGTATTCTGTATAGCTTCCCCGATTAGTTGACTACTCAAAGAGTCGATCAATGGGAGAAAAAAATCCCAGCTTTATTAACAATTGATTATTCTAACATTTTGAATGCCAAATGGCTTAAAATGCTCTTTTTAGCCCCTTCTAAATATTTCTGTTTGATATTATATTAAATTGAATATCTTCGGACATACAAAATAAGGCATTTAAAGAAAAAGCCTTGGACACTGGTCTTTAAAATGTAAGAAAATAGTAAATAAAATAAAAAATGTCATCCCAGTGTCTCAAACGATTTAGCCATTCTTTGCAGATTACTCGATAATGAACATACTTGTTAGTTGCAGCACTTATTCACCGTTAAGGCTTCACTTCTTTAATGACTTTCAGCAGTAGGTTGTTGTGTTTTGTATCCTAACGGTAACAAAATGAGGAATAAGCATACCCTCCTTTTGTCATCTCAAAAATAGTTTTTCCGTTAAACGTGGCTTGGCTGCAGTTTGGAGTTGTCCCAGTTATTTGAATAAGGATTCAAAGCCAGTCTCTGGAGTGGTGACCTCTCAGAGTTTGATGCTGTTTAGTCAAGCAACGCCACCTCAGTTGAGTTGATCCCAATCTACGTCCAATCGGTGACACCCTTTTTGTTTAACTTAAGAGAGGAAGAGGGTCAAGAGGTCATCAAAACTCATTTCTAAAGCTCGTCCTTTCAATGGCACACGCGTCGCCCTTTTGTTCTTTCATCCATCTGTCCGTCCGTCCGTTCTATTAGTCCATCTATCCAATGATCCCCGCATCACTTTTGGTCCGTTCGTCTCTCCTCGCTCTAAATGGTATTCATGGACAAGCTGGAAGGGGGCAGAGGCGAGCAAATTATGATCGTCATGGTTACTTAGGGGTCTCGGGGTCAGCAGTCACAGGCCACAGGGCTGCTCATGTTGCCATGGCGACAACCTGCCAACCTTGGCCTTGGGCTGGGGTCAGGGGTGAAAGAGGAGTGGCAGCTGAGACCCGGAAGGTGGTGAACGGGGGAGGAAAGAAAAAGAGGAAGGCAATCAGATCAGAGGGCCATGACTGACACACACACACACACACACACACACACACACACACACACACACACACACACACACACACACACAGTACAGGTTTATTAGCAGTGGATATCACAGTCTTTACACACATAAAACCACATCTGGAGTGGATGTGGCAAATGTGAATTAAATTAAAGTGCATGCTTCATATATGCATTGCTGAAAACACGATTTGGAAATGTCAGGCCCAAATATGTTGATATCAAATGAAAATGCTGCAAATAAATGTTGCCTTAAATACAGAATTTAATAAAATAGTTGCACTTTAAGTCAATTGTGTAGCTATGCTGGAGCTTTTAGCCATATTAAATGATCCTTATTATCAGAAAGGAGTTTTCTTCATTCTCACTTAATTGCAGTTCTCACCAATGTTGTCATAAAAGTTTCATTTTTAAATTAATTCTTGCCCCTGGAAAAAGCAGTTAATAAAATAATCTCACATTCTATAATATGTTATTTCATAAAAAGTTATAATACCTAATCATTGTTTTTGTTAGTAAATACATTTTTGATACAAAAATCTGTTTAATAAACTTTGAAACTCAACTTTTAGACAATATATAAAGTCCTCTGCAAAAGATCTGTAACAACTGAGGGAATTAAATCTGCTGATGACGATCCTGTGAAAATATAAATCATTAGCCCATCCATGATATTAGGTGAGATGAAGCTTACAATGCCCATGCATCAGTTTGCAAAAATATGCTGTCTGATGAAAACATTAGAATATAAGAGCAAATTATATTTGATGAAAATATATATTACATTTTAAAATAAGATATCCATAGTACCACTGACATTCCAATTGAAGCCACCTGGCCTTCCTTTTCTTTTTTAAATGTCTTTATACGTCATCCCTAGCTAATACATGTAGTGACTACACCATAAGCCTCAGTGTAAGCATTCAGTGTTCGATGGGTTCATGTTACGGCACAAAAGAGGCTGTTATATGGAGCATTATCTTCTTGTCGCCTTCATGCCAGGGAAAGGCTGAAACCATAACCCAGTTTGCAGCAGACGCTCCAAAAAACACACCCGTTTAGGAACATCCAGAGAACAAGCTCTCAGGCTCGTCTCCCCTTCTCTCTCCCCCCAACGCTGCTGACACCACCGATCTGTCAACCACTTCAGTGGCACCCCAGTTTCATCTGAGGGCCACTGGGACACGCATCTTCTCAAAGCAGCTGACATGCTCTGAACCAAAATGGCAGCTTCCTGCCCTGAAATGGTTGCCTTGCCGCATTGATGCTGAGTCTCAAGAACGCCCCGGCTTGAAAATGGCATCTCTACAGAGGAAGGGCTTGGTTGTGTGTGAGTGTGTGAGAGTGTGTGTGTTTTTATCCTAAAAGGCCAACGCTCTCTTATCAGGAAAAGTGAGTGCATGTTCAGTAGAGTGACAAGAGCGAGTGGGTGGAGGCGATCCAAGACGATCGGAGATAAGACAGGCATCGCAAAATCCAGATTTCACCCCACTGCCAGCCCATGACTCACAAACACACTCGCATGTACGTACAGACACACACGGAGACATACATTTGGCACATACACGCACAGCCCAATGAATAATTAACCCATACGAAGAGTCTCTTCTGCAGGGCTTTCAGTTTCTTAACTTCAGCATTGGGGGGGAGTGGGGGGGGGGATGAGGACGAGTGAGGCAGAAAAGCTTGTTTAAGCGCGAGAGCAGAGAGGGGGAGGAGAAGGAGGGGGAACGCAGAGGGGAGAGGAGAAGGGGGTTCTCTATAATGAAATTTGAAATTTGCAGAACATCAAAGGCTTCTGTAGCCAAGCCGCTGTGGCAGCAGAGCAGAGGAGGAGTGCATCTCTTTCTGTCTCCCCCGTCTCTTCCTCTCCCCTTCTCTCTTTTCCCTCTATCCCTCCCGCTCTCTTTGCTAAAATGTGTCTCCCCAGAGCTGGGTGAGGTGGGGCTGTTGGGGGTGAATGGAGGGTGAGAGTGAAGAGATGGGAAGAGTTGATTAGGAGGAGAGTGCAGGGTGGGGGTGGGTTAGAGATGGTTTGGAGAAAGAAATGGATGAACGGGGCTTCTATGTATGTTTGTGTGTGTTAGAGAGCGAGAGGAGCGTGTGCATGTATGAACAATAGGTTTTATCGAGCCAGCGAGGATATTGCGTGTGTGCGCGCACATGTGTAAGGCCTTGGAGGGGTGAGTGTGGCCTCTGATAAGGCATCCTAACTTAATGAGCTTGAAAGGGGGGAAGCAGGGGGGGGGGGGCGCACAGGGGTTCATATGATGGCTGGGAAAAGAAAAAAGGGGGGATCGTTTGGAGCTGGATGTCTTTAGGAGAAGCTCCAGGTTGTTGAAACGGGGCATGGCATTGAAACCAGGCTTCAAGTCAAATGTCTCTTATATTGAAAAGTCTTCAAAAGTCAGATTCGCCCTTCCACTTATCTCCCGCATTTCATGCCGTCCGCTTTAGATGACAATGTTCTTGCTGCGTGCCGTACTCATCGATCAGAAGACATCTAATAAGCGTAACCACAAGGCGCTATTGGCTAAGAAATAACCCTTAATAAAAAAAAAGATAAGAAGTATGTTGTTCACAAATAACTTTATAATTTCCAGGAGGTAAATGCCCATCCCTAAGTGAGATACTGATCTTTTAGATATTGAGTACAGTGCAGCCGAAACGTTAAAAAGGCGATCGCTCTTCTCGAGAATGCGGAGATGATCTTATGCGGGGGTTTTTTTTTTTTCGGTCTTCAGATGTTGAGCTACTTGTTGTCTGCCCTAGGGGGAAAAAATAACAACATAAAAAAAAAACAACGTAGGAGCGCACCGCCTCGAGACTGAAGTGTGTGCACCCTCTCTGCCTCTCAAAATGTAGGAGTGTTGGCTTCCTCGCTCACAAAATGTAGGAGCGCTCGCTGAAGATTAGAGCCAAGCTAAAATGGATGCCTGACCCGCGCTGAGAAGAGAAAGAGAGATGAACAGAGCAGGGCAGGGAAA
Source organism: Notothenia rossii (assembly GCF_949606895.1). Classification (NCBI taxonomy): domain Eukaryota; kingdom Metazoa; phylum Chordata; class Actinopteri; order Perciformes; family Nototheniidae; genus Notothenia; species Notothenia rossii. Next base: position 72,547,281 of record NC_136905.1, on the reverse strand, counting down.
GAAAAAAAAAACCTCTTCATCCTCTGTGCAGACACACGAAGGGAAAGCATGTCTTTTAGCTCACGCACACACAGTGGTGTTCATGAATGTGTTACATACAAGGCGTTGAACAAGAACACTTTTATTACATTCTATCGTTCATACTTTTATCCCCTCTTCACCACAGTGTGTTATCAGCCTCTGGATAATCTCCCATACTCTTCTTCATCACTTCCCTCCATCTCGCCCTGCGTGTCTCTGCACCATCTCTCTGTCTTCGTCCTCTCTCCATCACTCCCTCTCTCTCCCTGAGGGTCATCCAGGGCAAGCGCGGTGCTGCGGACGAGTCGATAAGTATCATGTCAGCCGACTTCATGTGTTTTCCGGCAGAGGCACAGTTATCTGTTCCCAGCTCTTTACCGCCGAGCAGCTTTCAGTTCGGCGGTACTCAAAGTGTATTTACATTTTTTAGATGTTGAAGGGCTTTCTATGCTCCAGGTGTGCAGAGGCAGTGAGTTACATTTATTTAAGGTTGGTGCAAATGAATTGCGGTACCATGCATACCATTTATTCTCTTTTGGCTTTACATTCTGAAAATGAAGAGATTTTCTACCTTTAAAGTGCTTTTATTTAAAGACAACCTTGAGGTACTTACTATTTGTTTCTCCTCGACGCTCTCTACATTTCATTATTTATTTTACTACATTTTTGGCTGCTTAGTTAAAGATCAATATAGTCGATATGAAACGTGTGATCATCTTTTAAAATATGTTGAATATTATGCCATATTATAGATGAAAAAAGTATAAATAAGCAAATAAAATAAAGATTTTAAAATAGCTACATCCAGACCAGCTACAGCATTAAACACTGCTGACACAGTATTTGCATTAATATTGATAACCCCCCGATAGTTCAATAACATGTTTGCTTTTACAGGCAACATTTGATTCTCTAATAACAACTTATGTACTGCAGTACAATAGTCAAAAATATATGCAGTATTTTTACATTGAGGATTTGAAATCTAAATACCTATCCCACTACTGCTAAACTATAATACATTTGATTTGTGAGCCTTGCAAACGTGCTTCGGCATGACTGTACTTAATTAGGGTAATGCCAATAGAGCAAATCAAATTTGCAATCACATTTGCGATGTCATCATCACCAAGAAACATTTATAAAAAGAGAGGAGAGGACCCAGAGAAATGATAAATGGCAGTAGCCCCACACCAGTCACGGAGTGGACTAACGAATGATTACATAAAGTCACAGAATTGAGGTCATATCGCTCTTCAAATGTCTTCACCATGAGTCATCGGGTGTCACAAACTCTATGTCAATGTGCGTCTCTTCCCCACCACTCTGCAGCCGTAGGCCTTCCCAGGGAAAAAACCGAGAGACAAGGCAGTGGGGTAGAAAGACAGGAGAGAGTACATTTTCCTCCTCCTCCTCCTCCTTTTGCTCCTCCACCTCCACCCTCTCTCGGGGTGTCACGTCCTATTTGTGTCCTGAGGCCGTCTCTGGCGATGGTGATGGCGAGAGGGGCTCTCTCGCTTGGCTGGAGAGCGGGGAGGACTTGGTAGCACGAAGCGGTGGTCTGTGCTCACATGGGAGAGAGTCAGCAGTGGAGAGTCAGAAAGGAGGAGAGAGAGATGCACGCGTTCAGCCATGCCTTTGACAGGGGAGTCTTTCCGACAGGCGTGAAGAAAGGAAGGGCTGACTGGGCTGAGTGAGCTCAGACTTCGACCCACACACACACAAACCTGTTTTTGTCACTAAAGAGGACATTGCATTGACTTACCTAGATTCCCTTGCGATTTAACCATAAGCATACATGCCTAATACCAACCCCAACATTTTACGGTTCACCTCGTTTGGACCCATTTTTTGTCATCAAATTGGATGTGAGTTCCAATAATGTGGCTCTGTGACTTGATTTGTGTCCCCACCGTACAATTTCGCATACAAACACACCCTAACTATACCTAACGTGTCCTGTATTCATGATCCTCTTTTTCCGTCCTCATGCACACTCACACGTATACAAAAACACATATGAACACATTTCTCCCGCTCTATGTAGCCATCATTTATACGTCAGGGGCAATCGAAATGCTTAGCTTAAGGACATCTCGGTTTTCTCGCCTCCATCTTTGCCGTATTCTACACTCCTTCCATCCATTCCTCTGCTGCAGTGTGAGAGAGGGAGAGTGAAGCCACATAAGGTTATACACAGTGGCGTCACGCTATGCATTCTGATTTATAGATCTAAAATGGCCGCCGTGTTGTGACTGCTGTACAGGGCTGGCTGGAGAACGAGAAAGGGGTGTCAGGGCGGGGGTGTTTTTAAAAGCAGACCTTTTCCTTGGACATTGTGTTCTCCTCACACGAAACGTCCTCTGCCCTAGAGGCTTTACAGTGGTTTGGTGATGACTGGTTAATTATGCCATCATCCAAAGCTGCCTTGCTTGTGTCGACTGGTTTACTACAATGGTGTTGGATATGGACAATACAACACGGGTTCTTCTGTGTCAGACTGCACAAAGTGTGTATTTTAAAATGTAAATATTTCCGTGCTTGTGTTCTGGCTGCAGTTTGGTTTGTGGATGTTGGTTCTTTCCTGCGGGGAGTTTAGAGCCCTCACATTGTAGCGGCAGCTCTGAGGACGTAGAGGTCAGCCGCTGCCTCAGCCTCTCTGTGGGGCGCACAGCTTTGATTTAGTGACTCCACTGCATCACCTCACACACACACACACACACAGACACACACATCTAGTGCCACACTGCCTCCATGTGGACAGAATGATACACTACCAAGCTGCCCTTACCTGGCATTGTTCCCTCTATATACTTGTGGTAATCCTTATTTGACGTCTTCTTAGATGCAAAGCTTTTTCTGTACATATCATTTATTTGGTTTGTCTGTTCAGCATCAGTAAAAGATGGGATGCCCCTGCGTAGCATGCTTATGGTTTATTTGGTTTTAACTCGGAGAGAGAAACAGCAAATCTGTATTATTTACCTTGCAAATATAAATGAGTAAAAGGTTAGTAGTGTATTCCTAAATTAATGGTCTACTAATACAAGGATGGATTTATCAATTAGATATCATTTTTAAGCAAAGACCAAAGCTTCTGTTTTTTCAGCTTCTCAAATGTGAGAAACTCATGATGGGGATTTCTCACTAGTTACTAGAATAAATAACTCCTCCAATCCAATTCAAATGACCTGAAGTTTGATTTATAATCTAAATAATTGTAATAATCTTCACTGGTTGTTTAACAGTTAAGATCTAAAAGATTCACCATTTAATCAATTGTCTCGTGTGGGCTAAACAATTAAGGAAAAATCATAAACAGATGCAGATGCTTACATACAAGTGTCACTGAATGGTTTCTTCAGTGTGGAAATCACGTAATGGATATGCTCTAGTCTTCGTAAAAATGCGTTTTGTGGCTTGTTTTGATCCAATTCTTTCTAATCACTTTCCTTCAGGATTGTCAGGCCTTCTATGTATTTTTCTTTAAAACTTCATTCATTTTTTTTCCTTGGTCACTTGGGGAAAGAAGAACACCTTTAACAAGACAGTCAGCTGTTTCCATTTGATGTAGTTGCGAACAAAGACTCCCTTTTTAGGAAATATCTGACTTTTTAGGTGCTCAATGTTCCACTTTGTTCTCCATGTTTTTTTGTTTTCGATAGGCGGATACCGCTGTGGATTATTTTTGCCTCACAGTTAAAACCTACTTACCTGTGCATGTCACGTTTTTTAAACAAACTACCTAGAAAAACATCGCTTGAACCACCTCCAGACATCCATTGTCATCCTTGCTGCATTTTAGGAACTTTAATTATTCATTTGAAAATGCTTTATCCCGTTTCTTTTCTTCAGTTTTGGCTCCCGGTAAAAAAAATATACAAGGACCAGCGACGGAAGTCCTTAAAGAAGATGAATACAATGATGGATTTGGTGGTCCCACGCATCAAACTCAGTCTTTTGTTAACGTTTTAATTGAGAGACCCCTAGTGGCGTAAAATAACATACTGTGCATTCAAGAAGAATGGAGAATGCCTGAATTTCTCCAACAGTATCCATGACAGCATAATAGACAGCGAGTGGTGTATACAGCAGCTGATAAGAACCGGTTGAACCCGGGTTGGATATATTCAGCTCCTGTTTCATGATGCTTGCTGAACCTTGCCAATCGACGCCCCCATAGAGCAGTGCGCCTCGCTGGTGCACACAGCTCTGAGGTGCTGCACGCTACATGCAACCTACTTGTTGCCCTCAGACACTCCCGGTACATCTCATACTTGTTGTTTTGTAATCTCTCAGGTGCACTGATCTAAAGAGGACTGAGTGCTTGTGTTATTAGATGGAGAAAACCACTCGGCTCAGCAGGTATTTGATACATCTGTGAGAAGTGTTTAAAGTGTGCGTGTGTGTCTATGTGAACTGGGTTGCTCTTTCTAGTGCGTTTGAAGCCCTTTCCTTGAGGTGTAAGTATGAAAGTGTCTTAAGGAGTTCTCAAAGAGAGCGGATACTCTTTGATGCTTTGTCCCACAGAGAGGGGCTTAGACGCAAGTTGAAATACTGAAAGAAAAATATGTTCCTTTCTTCTGTCACTCAATCACCCTGATTTCTAGCTGAGGAGCAAAAACTCTTTACTGTATTTGTGAGAGCTATTGAAAGTTCGAATTCACTACACTGCAGAATAAAACAACCATTTGAAAGAGTTATGTTCATTTTGAGGAAGTTACGGAGAAAGTAATGCTCAATGTGTGTCAGCGGTGTGGTGATGGAAGCTGCCCAGAGAACACATGAAGCATACGAGGAACTACCAGGAATGTTTTTATCACATAGATGTCTATCTGAGGGGTTTTAACCTTTTAAAAGCACTGCTGTATTTCAAGTAGTTATGTATCTCATCAGATGAACAACCTTAGTTATAGTTTATTTGAAATGCATTCTGCACTTTTTTCATTTTTCTTTCTTTAGTTTTGCATTAACTGTTGTGGGTTTTGTTTGTTTTTTGTCTCTAGGAGCTGGATAAAAAAGGCTACGGTCCCATCACCACAGAGATTCTGGAGGGGCAGCAGTTTTACTACGCTGAGGACCATCACCAGCAGTACCTGAAAAAGGTACCGAAAGGCTACTGTAGCCTCAAAGGCACCGGAGTGTCCTGCCCCATCGGAGCCGGGAAGGATGAATTATAGGAATGTGTGGTGAGAGAGAAATGAGGAGAATTTATGAGGCTGTTTTTCACATAAAAATGTTCAGCCTTAATCTCATTTAGTTTTAAAAGTATCCATAGTTAAAAATGTCCTTTTGGCATATGTATTAGTATTAATAACAAACAAATAATAACCTATTTGTTAGATTGTTAATACATCAAAAGGCTTTTCAATAAGAGTTTCAGTTTTGTTTCTACAAAGCAGTCTTGTCAGCTATGTAAAAACAATAATGTGTAAAATGTATTTGAACACTTAAAGGGTATTCAACTCTGTGTTGTTGTTGCTTTTAATTAAGTCGGAAAAAGACAAATTGCTTAAAACAAGGACAAATGAATTGGACACAGATATAACATAAACATGTAACTACTTTGCACAGATGTAAAAATATATATACAAGTGTATGTAAAAACACAATAGTCTGCACTGTTCTCTATACAGTACAAACACGAGAGCAATGTCAGACTTCTGCATTTGACATCAAATGCATTTAAACAGTATTAAAAGAGAATATGAAGGTAAACGAAAAACGGGAAATACACTTGAAGTAGTCATGCAGCTGTGGCAGTCATGTTTGACTGCAGCAACAGTGAGCTTCCACAAGGTGGCAATGTTCCTCAAAGAACACAGTAAAGCCCCATCAGGGTTTCACTTAGCTGAGAAACCATGAAACCAACACTTTCTCTTCCGAAGTTGGTTCATTGGGAGAAAGTAAACCTACTCAGCGGTTTTATTATCCAGCAACCTATTCTTTTTACATCCATCTTAAAGCTTGAACACTGTGACCCTGTTTAGACTTTACTGTCAGATTTCTTGAATATAACGTCTAATAATACAATCAGCTTTTTAAAAGGAAAACCAGCATATCTTTTTTAACACACTGTTTTTTATATTCCTTTGAAAAGCTGTTCATGTAAACAAGTTTACATTGACCAAGAAGACCGACTGAACACTGCTTGTCTCACTTATATATAAATAAAGTACATCTTATCCAACCTTCTGTTATCATGCATATGCTCGTTTGTGTTCTTCTTTTCATGTGTCATTGCTGCCCCTGCGGCTATATATATTTAAATATAAACCACTGTTTCGTTTATTTCTGCCCCTTTTCTGCCTTGTTTGAGAAGGGACCCTACCAACGAGGGACACATGGGTATGACTCAGTGTGACACACAGATGCACATTTGGAAATCACTCATTCTGGATCGCAGAATGAGACACTAGTAGCACTAATGTAAGCTATATGTTACACACTTTGCTTCACTTAACTTCCAGAAAACCCAGAAAAAAAAGTCCTATTATATGATTACACATCAGAGAGGAATAAGTTATTACTGTGTGGAGTTATTTGTATTATCAGTGTATTTAAAAAAAAAATTAAGTCCTACTCATCGTTAAGACACCAAAATACAGAGATGATATCTAGAAAAAGCTTTTTGGTCGACCGCAGCAGTGTGATTCACCCCGCTCTCGTTTTTCCCCCTCCCTCTCTGCTATCTTTCTTTCTCTGTCTGTGTGTATGTGTCACATCCTGACACCTGTGTGTAGGTGTGGACCAGGGCACAGGTGCAGGTGCAACCTCTCAGGGCCTATTTTAGTATTGGGACAGATATTTTTTGCATGTGTCTGCATGCAGCAGCCGTGTGTGTATGTGTGTGTGTGTCAGGGGATGTGAAGCTGTGGCTTGCTTGATCGAACCGCGTTGAGTGGTATGTGGTCGGGCCAGCTAGCTGTTCTCCAGCTCCCGCCTATACTATTTTGTTTTGTCGAGTGTGCGAGAGGAGATAACCTTTTTAATAAAGTGATCTTCATTTCCTCGGCTTTAAAGAGAGGATGGCTTAAAAAGCTTTGATTTTTTTCTGCCATCTGAAATAATGTTAACAAGACATTCTGTAGATTTCTGCTGCATTACAGAGAAGGCGTTAAATCCATTATATCTAGGGAGAGATTTTCTGTGGAAAAGGACCATGTTTAGTGCAGACACATAAAACGACTTTAAGAAGTAGTTGCATGAGTAAGTGTATGTTTTCTGTGTATTCCTTTGTTATAGGTTAAAATGGGGCATGGAAATGCATGGTACTCTCACATACGCATCCATACACAAACACAGTGAGGCCGGGCAGGACAGGAACCAGGCTGTGTATGCCCTTCAGACAGAGCCTATTGTCTGCAGATGGGCCTTTAATGGCCCCACAGCTGGCCACAAAGAGCATACCGCTATGCCTCTCACTGGCCTATCTCACCCTGAAGAGAGGAGGCAGCTCACGGGCACACGTACACCACTGTGAACATGCATGTAACATCTTATTCCACCCTTAGAATAATGCATTTTCATTCTTGTCTAATTATATCCGCGTTAGAACTCATAAGAGAAATCCTTCCTAAACCATCCGAAGAAAATAATCGGGTTTGAGAAAAGCGTCTGGAAGAGTGGGCTGAAATGAAAAGAGAGGTGCTGGGCTGTTTATCAGAAGGTCTCTGCACTCTTACCCACACACACAAACACAAACACACACACACACACACACACACACACACACACATACAAACACACGTCCCAACCACTACCTCTAACTCCGTCCTGTACTGCCGCCTAATGCAAAAGACAGCGCCCACGCAAAAAAACAAACACACCAAAAAGACACCTTGCAGAGACGTGCACCCACACAAATTTCTTGCACTCTGATACGCTCTGTATTGTGTCCTCCTTTCACAGCTTTTCATTTGTCTTCCCCTTGACAGCCTTAATAGATCTTATTGTATGTATATAAAGCACTGTGTGCATACATCATTATAATAGCATTGTTTTATACCATTTCCCCTTTAGCTGCTTTACTGCTAAATAATTAGTTTCTTTAGACACCAACACGGCATTGTTTGGTGAGCTATATAAATAGAACAATAGCAGAGTGGTGTATTCTGGTGCTGTTCTACCAGCTGGAGAATTGTTGTGACTTCTTGTCTTGTTCCTCACATAATTACTTTTCTAGATAGAGGTAGTATGCACACAGTTAGATGTGTGTGTGGGTGTGTGTATCTTCTGTTGCATGTGTGATAGCAGAGGGGGAAACAGAGCTCGCTTTTTCTACATGGCCTCTACATTTTTCTCGTGATGATATGAGAGTTGTGTGCAGGTTTTTTTTTTTTTGCAGATGCCAGATGTTTGCATCCCCTCACTTGCTCTCCCCTTCCCCTCCCTCTGGTTCCTGCATGGGCGCAGGGTCTCTATCAGAGCATCAGGGCTCCAGGAACCGGAGCACAGCAGTGTCTCTGTGCTGCCCAGAGAAGTGCAGCCTTGTCTGGGACGGTGCATCTGCAGCCTGGGGGCGAGCCCTGGTGCCCCCGCATGCCGCTCTCACTCGAGGTCTCCTCCGTCCCCGCATTGTGACCCCTGAACTCTGTGGGAGAAACTCCAACGGCATTAGATCTTTATACAACCAGGTTGATGACACATTAATACCTACTTTATCCTCAAACAGGTTAGTTTGGTACAGCGATACCCGCATTTAAAATGCAAAGAAAGCAAAAGGCAAGCTCACACAAGCTAACACTCACAAAGGAGTGTGTTCTTTCCCATAAAGAAAATGTCACAAACCTGTTCTTCCTTTCCACTGGGAATAGCAATGGGTTAAGGGTGGGGGTGGAGGGCCTAGTTGGCTTGCTAACTGGCCCACTGGCTTTCTGGCTGACGGCCCACACTGTGACACTCTGCACCTGGGAGCCTGTGTGTTGTCAGCCATGCTAGCTAGCTCCAGCTACCACCACATGACACACAGGAAACACAGAAATAACTGCTTAGTGTCACAGTAATGCTAACTGAGGGTGTGCTGCTGACAGAAAGGGGTTGAGGAAAGGTGTTAACGGATAGTAGAAATAAGAGGACGGAATGGGACAGGGGGGTAGTATTAGGATGTTAGAATAGAAAACTGGAAAGGAAAATGAAACCCAAAGATGCTAACGCACCTGTGCAGACCTCTGTCACAGGAAGATTCCTCTGGCCTTGATTCAACTAAATGGAGCATTTGCATATTCAGGGACAGATGCAGTGTATCCTGTCTATCATCTTGTTTTCATGATCAAGCCTCGACAAAGATGATTGTGCAACGACAACATCAGAGATTGACAGTTTACAGCTGAGGCTCTGATGTAACTCTGATATTTCCAGAGCATCTCGTTCTTATGTACAGTTTCGGGGTTTATCTGCTGTCCATCTGCACCTTGAGTCATGTGAGCCTCACCTCTAACAGGTGTGAGAGTGGAGTTGAGTTTTATCGCAACCAGAAAGCCCTCGATTAGAGCAGGAACAGGAAAGTGTTGTGCAACACTTGGGCAATCAGATGCTGATGTGCATGAAGTGTGTCACCATTACGAGGAATGAGGACAAAAACAGGACACACACTCATACACACACTTTAAATGTACAATAGCTTAATTCTGCTAACTGTGCAGATTGAATCATGGTGTGTTTGGTCTCTGGGTAAGACGGTGCATGATGGTGGTATTGTCAATCTCTGACTGAAGATACTGTATATCCGTGATGTGAAGAAAAATGACTAAATTGAGGGAGACAGAAATAAAAGGGAGCAGAAACGCTGGCTGCACCAGGAGGAAGCTGATGCTTCTCCATGCAGCTGCTCCCAAACACTGTGTGTGTGTGTGTGTGTGTGTGTGTGTGTGTGTGTGTGTGTGTGTGTGTGTGTGTGTGTGTGTGTGTGTGTGTGTGTGTGTGTGTGTGTGTGTGTGTGTGTGTGTGTGTGTGTGTGTGTGTGTGTGTGTGTGTGTGTGTGTGTGTGTGTGTGTGTGTGTGTGTGTGTGTGTGTGTGTGTGTGTGTGTGTGTGTGTTGCATAATGCATCATAAATGAACCTTTTACCTACTTACTTTGAACTGATTTACTCATTTATATGTAACAATATTTAAGTCTGAGCCGCATTATGCCGGTGCTCTGGCTCTCTGTTAAGCATTTCGGAATAAAAATAAAAAACATTTTAAACCTTGCGCTGTGTTGCCGGATCAATCATCACGATCAAACAGAAAAACTTTGGCTTAGAACAAAAAGAGTTCAGCGGTGCAGCTTGAAAGCTCTTGAAACGTAGAACTTCAGGTTTCCTACAGAAGACGCAGTCTAAAATAGCTGAAGTAGGTTTCTCCTGCCTGGCTGGGGCCCTTCGTTTCTTTTCAAAGAAACACTGGCCTCGAAAAACATCCGCTGGTGGAAACACTGGCCTGACAGTCAGTGAATGGAAAGGTTTGAGGTGAGAGTGTGGCCACACTGAGGTGTCAGCAGCGTGTGTAATCCTATGTGTACTTGTATTCATGTGTATTGGTGGCCTCTCGTAAGTTTCCATCACAATTTTTCATTTTCATCTCGTGCACCTTTGTAGTCTATTCAGGTTGACCTCTGAAATGCTTTTCCTTCACAAAAAGTACCACTACAATACATGTTCAGCTCAACTTCCTTTTGCTTTCAGCTTCCTGACCTCTATTTCAAACTAGTAAGGTAAATACTTTCTGTTTAAAGAAATAATGCTTAGTAAAAATTGAAAACAATCTTGAACAATAACATTAAGAATAAAATGTTGTGGTCTAGAAAAGGCACATCATTGTGTGCATGTCATGTAACACTAATGACTTATAACAAACAAAAGCCCATTTGAATGTGTTTACTTTTATCAGTGATGTAATTTCTGCGAATAGCAAACTGATACTTTGCTTAACAGATCAACATAAAGTCAACAGATTAAAATAAACTAAACACACATTTGTAATTAAGATAACATTGTCAGCTCATCTGTTCAAATGTGTAGACCAGAGCCAGCGCAAAGGATCAAATATTGAGATATCAAACTGGTTTGGTGATACTGTGATGTCTTTGTGTTCTACATATGAGAGTGCTGCTGGAGGCAGGATACAGTACATCTGCTTCACGCTCCATAATGATGGGGGAACTGCACGTGCTAGCACCAAAACACTGTGACAGACTATTACATTACAGTGGTGCCAGTTCAAAGTGGATTGCTGTTATTGAAGGAAATTAGAGTTTTTGGCAAATTACAGAACAAGATTCGCTCCAAACTGTTTGGGGTGATTTTTGAACAAATTCCATAAAATACTTTTAAGTTTTGAAATAAAAAAAATGCATTTCCATTTAAGTATGAAGGGTATTAGTGAATATTTTTGGATTTAATCAAACAACTTACTACTCTTTTTGTCTTGTATTCAGTACACAAGATACTTTTTTACATATGATTTCATTGTTATAGTTGTATGTGGAAAAACTAGAAGTACTTCTAAACTTCAGAAAAGTTCATTTTGAGAGATGTTTAAGAGACAGTGTATACAGTATGTTTTAGAAGAAACATGAATGAAGTGCTCTGTGACTGGTACAGATGTCTTCTGACTCATTGCATTAAACTTAATAATTGCCATAACCTCTGATGACAAGTACTTCTTCATCCTCCTCTTCGTCTCCTCTACTTTTACTTATCTTCGTCTTACTCACCCTCGTCTCCGTCTGTCAAACTCTTTCCCCCGTCTTTTTTTGGGGCTGTGTGAGATGAGTACAAGACAGGGGAGAGTGTTAGCTGTGGTGAGCCACAGACCAAAATAACTGGTACTTTTTTTATAAAAACACATGTGCATCCACCCACACATAATGTCACACATGCGTGCACAGTCACACTCTCACACAGACAGAGGTCCCTTTTATTTGAGGATCCCTGGAGAGAGGTGTAGTTGGATATATTTTGGCCATGAGAGGAGAGATTGAGTGTGTTGATATCCAGAGCTGGAAATGGACCTCCATGGAGAGTGAAGTAGGCCATATGTAGATGTTTTTAGGAGCTAGTTTAATCAACTTTCAACTCAGAACTAGGACAGACCGTCCAGATAAAAAAAAGTAACTGTTTCATTTGTAACTTCAGCTGTGAGTTACTACTCTCTGTCTCACTTTCTCTCCGTTTCCTTCTCTGGTGACATATCCTGCAGCCTCCTGTCAAGCTGGCATAGTGGCATCATTCTAAAACTGGTATTAGGCATTTCCTGCTGCGTCCGTTGGCGGGTGTAAGGGTGTGTGTGTGTGTGTGTGTGTGTGTGTGTGTGTGTGTGTGTGTGTGTGTGTGTGTGTGTGTGTGTGTGTGTGTGTGTGTGTGTGTGTGTGTGTGTGTGTGTGTGTGTGTGTGTGTGTGTGTGTGTGTGTGTGTGTGTGTGTGTGTGTGTGTGTGTGTGTGTGTGTGTGTGTGTGTGTGTCCGTGTATATGTGTGTCAGTGTGCGTGTGTGTGTCGGGGCGGAACGCACCTGGTCCGCGCAGCTGTGGGGATCCTAGCAGGGGGGAAAGAGAAAGAGAGAGATAGAGGAAGGAGGGAAAGAGAGGGATGGGAGGAAACGAAAAGGGGGCCCTGTGTGTGCTGTACTGGGGACCCGAAGAGTTCAAATAGAAAGAAAGATGTGCGGAGAAATGGAGGGACACGATATCGAGGCACAGTAGCTTAGCATGAGCGGGCCTTGTATCCACAAAGTTGTTGGAAGTACCCTTTAAAAGGAGATATTCTGTTTATAGCATCAATCTGTTAGAAAAGGATTTGTGAGGTAGAGTTCCTGCATTAGCCACATGTGAGGGAAATCATGTGCTTTCTCTAGTAAAGATTTAACAATAATCACAATGATTCCTCTCAGTCTAATTAACCAACCGTGGGTTTATAATATTATTTAATGAGGTCTCGTCAAACGTTATTATTAATCTCTAACAAGAAAAAAAAAGCTTATGCTGCTGAATGATCCTTTACCCAGTTGGTTTAAAATATTGTATGTATACTCAAGTAATTATATTGTGGTTTGAACACATCTGATTTACATATTGACAGTCGCCTCTTTTCATTCCTGAGTCCCAAATCCTAGAACTAGAAAATGTGTCAGTCCATACCAGAATGCAGTTCCTCTGTCCTTCTGCAGAGGGGGCAAGGAATCTTGGGGGGAAAAGAATGGAAGAGCAGTGATAGAAAGATTTTCACAGTTCAGATTTAAGTGTGAGCAAATAGGCCAACGATAAGAGGAAACCACGTGGGAACCCACGCTAGGAGGAAACAAACAAATGTGTCTATCAGGCGTTTTCATTCAAAGAGCCCAGAGCTTCTCCAGGATGTGGCAGGAGAGCACAGATGTGCACACACACACACAGTCTATTTCACAGCTGGACGACCAAGGAGCCGTCAACACTGGGAAGGTCAAATGACCGGGTCAAAGGTCAAGCCACAAAGAAACGCAATGGAGGAAAGGGGGAGCACGAGGGCATCAGGCACACCATGCACACACATTTATTAAAGTCATCATCAACACTGTCGCAACTTCTGAGCCTTTGCTCCAGATGGGCAAAGGAGGCAGAGAACGTCTGTCTGTCTGTAAGCAGAGGCAGTTTGGTCTGAAATCAAATAAAAAAACACAAACAAACACACACACTGACCCTTCACCAGCATGTCGCTCAGAGTTTTGGTAATTCTATAAGAAGCCAGGTAAGTCAACATCCAAGCAGCAAATCAGTAGATCAATTCCTAATAATACGCTTCCCTTCATTCTTTTAAGGTAAATATTTTCAACTTAACTAGGAATAGAGTATATTACGTAATTTGATGTTGTAGCATGTGCTGAAGTGAGCTTATGTTGCTTTGAAAGATGAAATAACACAATCTTTATCATGCTGACGAAAACTTGAATTCACAGAGAATATATTGCAAGTCACCTCACAATAGATGATCTACAGCCTTACTGGATTTGGAGTCACCCGTAGCTTATTTGGCTAATGTTTGACACAGCTTCTCTGCCACTGTTTAACTAGTTTAGCCTTTACCATTCCTCTGCAAATTGTCACTTGTAAACTCAATGACTGCTGTTCAGCAAAGTTTCATTTTGACAAGTGAATAAGTTCTTAAGAACTGCATGAACTACTAACTGTGGCCTTATTCTGTTTCCCAATTCTCACAGGAAATCCAGAATAGCTGCTTCTTAATAATATTCATGAGATGTCGGGTCACAGCAGGTGAAATGAAACATGTCTTAATTTCCTAGAGGTGACCGGACTAATGCATTACGCATTGGTGTGCGGGTAAGTGCTCTAATTACAGCAAAGTGGATTAGCAGCTATTTCAAAATGCCCAATCTCTACCTAATGCATATTTTGAATAGAAAAAAAATAAAAAATGTGTAAGTGCAGAGTAGACTAGGTTATTTAAGTTTCTCGTTGTGGCTTTAAAGATAATGTAGACAATCTATTTTGAGAGTTACGAGTATATGAAATTGAGTTACGGAGGATTTGTGGTCTCTTATATGAAGAAAAGAAAGGTGGGGGAGTTGCCTGGGAGCCGTCTTGAGAAGTGTTTACTTTGTCATGTGGGTTTCTCTGTTTAATCCTATGTGACAGGGATTTATTAACACTTGCAATGCCCTTTTTTATTATATATGTGTTTACTGTACTTGTTTTTTTTTATGGCAAACTGTATCTAAATTCAAACCTCATGTTTCCCAAACAACAGCCAGGCAATCATGCTTCTGTCTAATTACATAGAACCAACATATTTCTTTTTTTATGGCAGCAAACTGTGAACACTGAGCTCTCCTCTGTCCCCGACTTATCTCACAGCTACCTTGTTGTTCACTTTGTTATTTTAACTTGAAATTACCTGCAACACACACACATGATCTTATCAGCCCATTAAGATATGCTAAGTAACGTGCATGGTCAACGATGCGCTTTAGTGACCCCTGAGTTCAATTAGCCCCGGCATGCAGCCTAATTTCACAGTGTGACCCCTGCTGCTGCACAGACACACTCACACAGAGTACACCTCCCTTTAAATGTCTGTCTGTGTCTCCCGGTGATCAATGTGTGCTTTGAAGGGAAGCACCAGCGAGGCGTTCGAAGGAGGGGACCGAGGGAGGGGACCGAGGGAGGGGACCGGGTGAGCGAACGCAGGTCCCGAGTGGATGGCGGGGAGCAGGGGGGAGGAGGAAGAGAGGACTGGTAGTGCAGTATGGGACAAGAGGTGAGGAAGGTGACATTTTATCCACAGTGATGGATGGATGTTCACATATAGAGAGATTGTATCTTTAGAAGGTAGGTGACCCCTGACCAACCCATAAGGCCTTATGTGAAGACAACAACTTTTGTTTTGAAATGGAGAGAGAGAGAGAGAGAGAGAGGTCATGAGGCAGAGACGTGTTTGTTAAGGTGAAGAGGAGAAAAGACTATTCTCAACAACAACTAGAGAGAGACACTATCGGCATCTGACCTCTCTGACCTTTGTGAACCTAATATCTGTAGAAATGTCTAGGAATTCCTGTTTACAGCATTTACATATTCTTCCTTGTCCTACCTGACTTCTACAGGGTTTATCACTTTTACAAGCATTTATAGTATTTCAAGAGGTTCACACAGGCCCACTCACAGAAATAGTCGGGCCCCAGAAAAGGTCCAGTTAATGGGACCTCAACAAATCTGATTCACTGATTTCTCAGGTCATTTCCCCCCAAAATGCATTCTAGGTTTTTTCTGATTTTGCAACGGTTGCATGCAAGAAAAAAAGTCACATACAATTTTCAGCACAGGGGATCTCTATTATGAAACAGGCTTCATCTAACATAGAAAAAATTGTGCATGGTTTATTGTTATTTGAAGTTAATTTTGAACAAATTGGGTTATTGTTGCTTGTATTTAGGATACACATGTTTATTTCTGGCCACGTAATAAATGAACACATAATACACAGGCATAGTTTTGGTAATTGATTTATATTTGTTTCATTATAAACAGAGATGGACTTAGATTTAGGCGTTTGGAAGAAATGATGTGAGGGGCCAGAAGCCGAAAGGATCCAACACAACAACAGCATCAGGCAATGGAAGTGTGCAGGGAGGAGAGGAGCGGGAGGTACAAGGGAGCCCCCTGCCCTCTCTGTCTCCAGCCAGTCTGCTGCAACATCTGGAGCTCACATCAACGCTCCTCAGAGACTGGCACTGCAGGAGAGAGGGATGAGAAAATGGACAGAGGAGAAAAAAAAGAGAATAATCATAAAGACAAAGGAGATGAGAGACGTGTAAAAAAATGGTGAGGTGAAGGAAAACATGATCAGTGCACAATAGATCTGAATAGAGCTGTGTTCATACAGCTGTGTTTGTGGTCGGTGTGTGTGTTTTGCTCATCATTTCCCAGTGATCATCTTCAATGCAGAGCAGAGAGAGAGCATGAACACTGGTTAGCTGCTGTGGCGAAACACTCTGTGTGGCAGGAAACACAACAGCCTGTCATCTCTGCAAAAACACTAATGGAAAAGCTCACTCAGATAGAAAATGTGGGTGTGAATGCACAAAAGCAAGTGTGTGTTGTTGTGCATGCATTTGAATACCTGCATGAGTATGTGCTAGGTTTTCTTTAAAAAGATTAAATGCAACGTACATCTGCCAGAGCATCAATTAACTCGAGAACCACAGACTCTCTTTGGAGATAACAAGTGAGACTTCCCTTAGAGATGTGCAAACAAAACAGACAAACTCTAACCTTTTCAAATTTCGTAACAGCTTTTTGAAACCAAAACACTTTATCTTTTAAAGTTTGGTATATTTAGTTTAAGTGCTGATTTAAAAAAAAATATGAACCTACTTTTTAAGCCTTGTTTCAATTTGTAATAGTTTTGTTTGGCAATTATCAATCCAAACCTGGGTTATATTCTCACTACATTCTATGCAGTGTTTTCAATACTATTTAGGTGACACATATGGCAATAGAGCGTACGCACAAGCGTTCAGACAATCACAGGAAATACTTAGTGTAAAAATCAACATTCCCTGAATGCTGCTGTTGAAAGCATCCATCTGTGTTTTACGAGCAGGTTCAACATCTTTCTCACAACTTCTGGGAAATTCAGTTTAACCCTGGTGTCTTGTAATTGGGTGCAATAGGTTTTACCCATCTCCTGTCTAAACAGAGCCACACTGATTTAGATATTCTCATCAGCCATGAGAACCAGAGACGATAGGCATCAGTGACTGATTTAAATGTCACATTGTTGAACCTTTAGATAACATGACGGCCTGGGAGCTGACCTTTTTCTTGACAATTTAGAGTTAATGTTTTACGTCCTGACTGTGATAACAATGTCTCAACCCACTCGACTCACACTGCTAGCTATAAGGAGATTTAAGTAGGTCAACCGTTGGGAAATCAGGTTGAAACCAAATGTACTGGTCTACCATTGCAAGAGGTGATAGTGTGTGAATGTGTGTGTGTGTGTGTGTGTGTGTTTGCCGGGGTGGGGGGGTCACAGGGATGTTCTTGACTGTGTCATCTCCAGCAGCTGTTTCCCTCAAACCCTGCCTCGCCCCCGTCCCCCCCTCCCACCCCATCGCCTCACAATGAAACCAATACAAAGGAACAGGAAGTGCCTCCCGTTAACTGGGGCCCAATCAAAGCCATCATTATTCCCGTGTCAGATTTTTTACAGGAAATAGCTTCTCAGAAAATATGCCAGCTGTGCAGGGAGTGTGGTATTATTGTCTTATAGGTCTTGTCTGTTATTGCTTTTTTCTTGTGGTTATCAGTCGCTGCTAACAAAAGGACACATAGAACCGTCTCGACCACGTGCGCGGCACACTGTCACTGCTGTGCGTTCACAAGGCAAACCAGGCACTGTGTTCTCTGGGGTTGGGTGGTTATTGTGCATGCTGTGAAAAGGGCTCCCCTGCTGTGCCTGCACCGGCTTATTTGGTTCCCATCCTGAACCGAGCAATTGTCTTTTTCAGCCCGTGCGAGGGGAGCTGAGCCCAAAGAGCACACAGATGCAGAAGTACATACATGATTGCACACACACTCATACACACAAAGCTTTGCCTACTGAAGTCGCATCTGTAAGAACGCTGCTCAGATTACAGCATAAACGGTGGGTTCAGGTGAAGCCTAACGTTTGCCAGATGCTGCGATAAAGTCACCAGGAGGTTAGCCTAACATTGGAGTGTTGTTGTTGGTTGTGGAGGGTGGAATCATCTGCCTCCCTAACAAGAGGGGGGCACATATCTGGCATGAACAGAAAAAGTCATTTATGATCGTTATCCTAAACGAGCGTGAAAAACAACACTGGCGCTGTTGCTTATAGCCTATGTGGTATTTAAACCCCAGAGTTTAACTCAAATCTCGAGATTGATCAGTGTTGCAGCTGAATAGAAAGGTAGCTTCTCTGTTTATCTGATCTTCCGTTTGTCCTCTGTAATCTCTCTGTCTCTCTGAGGCCTTACAGACGTCTGGAGGACAATAATTAACTCAACGCGTTGACACAGGTGAGCACTACTCGGGGTTGCTAATCAGTCATTATAGGGCTGCTGTGATGTGAATGAACAGACTCACACATTTGATTGACCACTAACATTGTCATAGCTTGTCTGTCACGTTAGGCTAAGGCCTATTCACTTACAAAATGCCACTGTTGATTATATTAACGCTGATAAGATAAAGGGGAAGTCCCATCTGTCTAAATCTTCCACTGTTCTATACTCTGCCGACGCACAACCGGTGATAAAATATCTTTACACGTGAGCCTTTTGTGATTACAATGCAAAGACGCTGTGAGTTCTATCAGTTTTACGCTACCTCTCACCTCTCACAGGCTGGGCTTTGTCAGGCGATCGCTTGTTTTGGCCAAAAGGACTGCTCTGCGTCCTTCACTGTGAAGCTTATCAGCGGTGTTTGAAGTGCTTGTCTTTATCTGAGCTCACTGTGTTGAGGTCATTAGCCCGACCCTGTTGTCTCTATCTCTGCCTTCACCATTTGTACTCTGAGTTCTGCTTTTAAAAGATTGAGTTACAAATGTGCTAAATTACTCGTAGGCCCAAAGGGAAACAGCCATGCAGATACTTTTGGTATTAGTTCCCCAAGTTTAGCGATATTCAACGATGCCATTTTGTACATGTTGTTGAGAGTGCCCTTAATTTGAAAGTATACACATAGAAACAGTAAACAACAAAGAGAGGGTGATGACATATGACAAGTTTCCTGCCTTGAACTGGGAGCATTGTAGGTGTCTTAAGTGGGCGTTAGACCGAAAATAGCTTAGCAACAAGAAAATAGTGTCTGTGTTGCTTCAGGTACAAGGGAGACAGTAAGATATGAGCCAGTTTGAGCAATGCCTCTATGAGTATGTCATTTTAACAGACGCCAAAACTGCTCAGTGTTTAGGTTTATTACAGTTAAGTAAAATTTTACAAGAAGTGTGCAGTAAAGTTTTTACAAATAATGGTTATATTTCTTTTTTGCTTTTTTCACTAAAAGCAATGAGGTATCTGCATAACAATGCAGTGTTTCTGTTCAATATCAGGACACCTTAATGCTTACTGTATCCAAACTAGTACAACATCTTTTTGCAGTATTGGTAACATTTGATTGTGTCTTTTTATATCAGTTTTGCTTGGATTTCTGACTCTTACATTTCTTTTATTTATGAGGTGCTGCATAAATATAGTTCTCTTCTCTTTAAATACTTCCAGATTGTGAGAACTCTCTTCTACGTACCATATTCCTCTTTTGGCCATTCTGGGGAATTGGAGGAAGCAACATTTATAGAAATCTTGATTGGCTTTGAACGTCCACTTTGGCCAGACTCTTAACATCGTGGTGCAAGGATATTTTCAGTAAATTACAGAGTAGGCAGAGAATGTTAGCAGGAAATGTCCATGAAACAATACACTCAGAACAAACATGGCTACACAGATATGGTCATTTCCTGGTAGTGTTACTCTCTTCAGGAGTGACTCATTGCTGTGTTACTTCAGATTTTGTTTTAAGAAACTATACATAGATTTCTCTAGCATTTTTGCTTAGCACTGTCCAGAAGTAGCATCACCAAGTTGCAATGGGTCACACACATTAGGATGGTGATCTCTTAACTTATTACCTAACATGGTTCGGGGACAAAACAAGAAAAGCTATATGTTTTAAATCTCCAAGCAAAACACACACACTGGATTATTACAACTTTAGTGATGTGATGTTTTTACACACCAAACCCAATTAAGACTCGCCCTATAATGCATGCTCTAGTCTACAGGGTAATGAAGATGACCAGCTGGCGGAGTGTCCATTTTCCCTGAGTGCTTATGTCCCCATACCCCATAATTAAAGCCATTACGATTGTAGGTGATGGGGGTGGGGCTGAACAGAAATCGTATCGTAGCGTATCATAATGACAAATGGAGAGGATGATTAAGCAACTTTATGACAGACAGACAGAGTGAGAGAACGTCCGGTAGCAAGGCCCATGCATGCAGCTTGTGTGTTGTGTTGGATTGGTTACGGAGCTCAGTAGTCTGCGTAGGAGCCTTTAATCAGGTCACTGAGAGCACAGACCTCTCTGCTCCCACTCTGCCCCCTCCGTCTGGAGGGCTCCGACAGGGGTGACCAAGAGGGGCACCACTGACCCAGATTAGGGAGGGTAAGGATGTGTGTGTATGAGAGGGGTGGAAATCAGCTGTGTATCATGTCTTCGTCCCCACTTTGTCATTCGTTAGCAGCACAGGGAAGAGAGATGAAGAGTGTGTGTGTGTGTGTGTGTGTGTGTGTGTGTGTGTGTGTGTGTGTGTGTGTGTGTGTGTGTGTGTGTGTGTGTGTGTGTGTGTGTGTGTGTGTGTGTGTGTGTGTGTGTGTGTGTGTGTGTGTGTGTGTGTGTGTGTGTGTGTGTGTGTGTTTAGGGGGTGGGGGGCAGACGAAAGACAGTGTTAAAAGAATACAAAGCCAGTGACAGAAGGAGAAAGTCACTGCTGTGGTGCATCTTGGATGTCAGGGAACCACTTGACCTAGAAACACATGACACACACACACACACAAACACACATACAGGTGCAGAGATACCCACCAGGGACCTAATGGCCTCTGTGTGTGTCTTTGTGAAGCCTGACCAGCTGAACCCCTGCAGCAGCAACCAAAGTCAGGCTCCTCTGCGTCCTTCTTCCTCTCAATCCCTCTCTTTCTCTCTCCTTTCTGTCACTTGCCATCAAGCCTGTCCCGCAGTCATTTTCCACACTAATGTTTTCTGCCCCTCTCAGCTTGTTCTCTTCATTGGGCTTCCTGATCACGCATACAAATGTCCTGTTTCTATCTCTCCATTTTGCTCCCAGCCCATGTTGTCTCATCAAAAAAACACATGCCTAACCTTGTGTAGGGTCAGAAAACACATTAAGACCCCCTGTTTGGACTTGATACCCTTGATGGGCCAGCCAGCTAAACCTTTCACTAGAACTTACCATTGTAATTGGTCGGAAATGTTGGTTTATGTCCATTTTAGTTGCTTCTTCCACCACAATTTGCAAGCTTTGCCTCCAGCTAGCTTTGTTTTTATAAAACATTTATTCATAAGTATTATATTAAAGAGCAGTACAAATTGCCAGCAAATATAGACCCAGTCCGTCCTTAATTGCAAGGTCAAAATTCTAGTTTAATGCACATCAATCACAAATGCCCCCCTTTCAAACAACAGAAAGAACAACATTTTTTGTCTGGTTTGTCTTTGACGATTAAAAATATATCTCCAAATATGGTAGAAATCTCAAGACTGGATGTCGATCAGAGTCATTTTTCCCTGGCAATGTGGAGACAACTAGCAAATGGGCTGTCTGCAGATGCTCATTCTGTATGTTTATTTGCTGGTTTTGAAAACAGAAGAAAGGTTTTAGGAGGGAATATTAGGGCCCTCAATGCTTCCATTAATGGTCATCCAGTGGAAAACCACAGCAGCGGGCTCAATGTCAGCTCTAGAGTTGTTGTAAATAATCATTCTGAGTCTGACTGCTTGACAGTCTGTTTTGTAGGGAAAAGACTGCAGCCATCGCTCTTCTGGATAAGTCACTTTATTAAAGGTGTTATGACTAATCACTTCGCCAACTGGCCCCAACCATGGTCACAAAGTCTGGCACTAACAAAGCCAGATGTTTATCCTCATTGGATGGCTGCAGAATAAACGGACTGTTCTAGTCAGGGACGATGAAAACGACAAAACAATAGTGTGACCAACAGCTGGCAGCCTCTCCGCCTGCACAGTCGCACTGAACATTTTACAGTCAGCTTGTTTTGCTGGCCATGGGCTTTATGGCCTTCTGTGGCTTGTGTCCCACCTGCAATGCAGTTGTATGGCTCTATTTATCCCTGCATGAACCAGTAAAATATTCACACCCAAGGACATAGGCAGCGTCACATGACCACATAATCATGACAACAGCAAAGTTCCCACAGTATAATTATGGACTAACTTGATCTTAGTCTTTTAAAACGTTAAAGCCCCACTTAACCAAATCCTCACTACTTTGTATTTATTTCAAGGTATGTTGAATGGAAAATGTATTTGCCGCAAACTGAGACACAAAAAACATGTCCATTCATTTTTTAAACATCAGATTATATTTAGATACAGCTGAGAAAAACTAGTTCACACGAGGTCAAAAATCATTTATTGACCTAAATGTGTCACAGGTGAGACGATATGGGATTTTGCTACAGCTGCTAAAGAAAAATATTGAAATTGTATTAAATAACATACAGACAGTGGAAATGCTTGCTGTGACATTTATAACCACACTGGCATAGATTACAACCAGTGTCAGATTGTTAGGTATTTTAGTTATTTTTGGAATGAAATCACACCTGTATTTCGAAAATGTCCTCAGCCAAGATACAGTATTTAGTTAACCAGACAGCTACAGACAGTAGCTTAATTTTAGTATAGAATTTGCAATGCCTAACAGCCACAATGGGCACACAGAGGCTGAATGAATGAATCAATGAATGAAGTACGTGGGTGAGTTTGTTTCTTAATACATCGTGACCATCTCATCAAAAAAACAGGCCAGATCGTTATTGCTAAGCTTGAACAATCGACTCAAACATAAAAAACAAATGACCAGTACAAATCAACAATGTCCATAAAATGTCATGTCACCGCCTGGGTCACTTGGGACAAAAGCTCTAGATCTGTAGGCCGTTCAAAGCTGATGCTGAGGACTGTAGCGTCTTTGATGAAGGAAAACAGGGAGCAGAGGAGGAGGAATCCAGCACGTCACACACCAGGGATGCAAAGAATTAAGTTTCAGTGTGTTTCTTTCCACTTAATTATCCCCCACTTAAATAGGCCTGCACTTGTGGATGAAAAAGATACCCTTCTGTATACAACCCGGCCTCTCCTCATGACAGTATGGTGCTTTCCCTGCCTCTGTCGCTCTTATCTCACGAGATGACCCTCATTACTTTACACTCTGTTCTGTTGTTACCAGAAGTAGAAAGAGACACTTTGTTTATGTTGAGAGAAGGTGCTTCAAGAGGTAAAGATGTGAGAAGAGGGGTTAGGATTTCAATCCTGGACACACATTGAGTCATAGAAGTGAAACAGATGTTTAGGCTCGCTATTATGTGGTAGTATTTTTTATTACTACCTAAGTATTTTGCTGCCAATAAAATATACTGGGTTGAAATTTAATTGAGAGAGAGAAGGAGAGAGGAGGAGAGAGGAGGGGGCGCTGCTAATTATGCATGGCGATTGTTGATGTCTTGATTGTCTGCGTCCAGCTGCACGGAGGAGCGGGGAGAAGGAGGGGGAGGGGGAGAGGGAGAGGGAGAGGGAGAGAGGGGGAGAGAGAGGGGAGAGAGGGGAGAGAGGGGAGAGAGGCAGACTCACTGACGCCAGGCTCGGAATTCTCCCATCCATTGAAAGAGAGACTCGATTGTGTCCGGGGCCTTTCCGACAAGCACCTGATCCTTGCCCAGACACACGTGTGTGTGTGTGTGTGTGTGTGTGTGTGTGTGTGTGTGTGTGTGTGTGTGTGTGTGTGTGTGTGTGTGTGTGTGTGTGTGTGTGTGTGTGTGTGTGTGTGTGTGTGTGTGTGTGTGTGTGTGTGTGTGTGTGTGTGTGTGTGTGTGTGTGTGTGTGTGTGTGTGTGTGTGTGCTCTGGAATCTGTAGACAAGTGCTGTCATGGGAGGAAATTCTCTGCTGCCACTTTGATATCTAGAAATAGCTCTTATAGTTCCTAGAAATAGCTACTGCTTTTGGTCAAAACACTGAGCTATGTAACCCAAGAACATCTTATCTATTTCTTTGTACCCAGTTCGCTAAAGAAGCAAATACGAAAAATCCTTTTCCAACCAGACCTGGGAAATTTCGTGCATTATTTTCCCTCCCATCGACATACTTAAGAAAAATATTTAAGGTCAAAGTCTTGTTTGGATACTCTGCACTGCTCACACAATATATCTCTAAAATAGCACTGGACTGAAGTCCTGTCTCACGGTTCAATATTGTAGTTTGCTCTAAAGTGAGGTCGCTGAGTGACTCGTCATGCAGGGTCAATGGTTGTGGAGGGGGGGGGGGGGTGATTGCCATGAGGAAGGCAGTGACTCCAACATCTGGTTAACCTCTGTATAATGGTGAAGATATCTCCAGCTATGCACTTTTACACACAAATACAAAAACAATTCAGATAAATTGATTTTCTGTACCTTTAATTGTTTGTGATTTAAAAAATAATAATGTTATAATTAATTAACTATGTGTTGTTCATGTAACGTAACATAACTGTACATACATTACTTGACAATGTAAAGATTTAGAGTTGCAATGACGTCAATAATAATAATAATCATTATATTTTATTGGCTTTTTTGTTATTACACAATAGAGTATTGTGAAGAGCTTTCCTCTAACTTTTCCTGAGTATAACAGCAGACAGGAGGAGGGAATCGTGGGGGCGTGGATCCATGTCCATGAGTGACAGACCGGTCAGCCTATCGGATCTCTGAGCGCCTCTGCTTCTTATCCCTCTGGTGGTGGACGGGGGAGGGCGGGCCGTCTGCCAAAGAGGGGAGTGCGCGTCGGGGTGAATGGATGACGTCGGGAGGCTGGCGCCAGCATGTCTGGGACTGGCGCGTTAGATCAACACAGCTGGGCCGGGATAGGACACACAGCTGGCTCAGGCCTGCATTCCTCCACAAAACAGGATTGTGAGAAAAGGGGAAAATAAGACCCAAATAGGAGCAGAACGGGACGTGCTTTGATGTAAACTAAAACGTAGCAACATTTGGAATTGTTAAAATATAATGTTCACAATTAAACTGTTTAGCCCAAAATATGTTTTGATTTGAGCAGTAGCCAAAGTGACTGGAGAGATTTGTGCACCCATAATATTTGTTGGCGTTTTAATGATGGTTGAATACACTGGTACATGCAACAGGGCTATAAGAAAAGGACTATAACATACCAAAAACGTGAATAATTAGTCATAAATCCATATCAAATTACCAATCATCAGAATAAAAATGTTTTTACAAATGTGTTCGAGTCTAAAATAACCTGTCTTTCCACTGACCTTTTACCTATATTGTATAAATATAATTTGTTCAACTTTTATTTATTTTTGTAAACAGATTATGTGGGTAGTGCAACCCAAAATAATCACGTATACTCCTTAAATATTTAGACTTTTCATCAACCAATATGATATTATGTTCTAAATAGTTTTTAAAGACATTACTTTGGATTTAGTGTTTTGAAAGTCTTAACAAAGTCATATATGCAGCCAAACTTGATTTACAGTAATAAGTACAAACAATAGGCCATAATTATGGACCACGATAAGCTTACTGGCATCTCCCTTTCTCTATTATACAAATCATTTCCTAGAGTTATAGCTGTCTATGAAAGTAAAAGTGAGATAGAGTCTGTAGTGAAACTTAATTATAAGTCCATCACATATCTTAGACTCAGGAGGTCTGGTTGTAAACTAAAAGTATTCCTCATGTTGACAGGGATTCTTCCACTTTAAGAACATTTCTATCTATTTCCAGCAAATACAACCAGCTAAAGGTGGTGCCTAATTGATTGACAATACCCTTTAGGCATCCCAGCCCTAATTTCCTCATTCTTTCCAACCTTTCCACAAGGTGAAATCAACCAATGAGAATAGCCTTGCTCTTCCCACTGGCCAATCAGAGCACGGTGCGAGGAAAGGGGCGTAAGAAGGCGTGCTGTGTATAAAGAGCTAACTGTACGTCGCTGTCAGAGCACTGTAGTATTTCAGGACAACGATAGAAGAACTAGGAAAACCTACACCACGGTATATTCAAACACCAAGCCGAGTCTTGTTGTTATTGTTTTCTGTTTTTCACCATGAAAGCCATCAGTCCCGTCCGTTCGGTGAGGAGTTGCTACAAGGCCGTGTGCTGCATTTCGGAGCAGAGTCTCGCCATTAGCCGGAATAAACACTCGTGTCTGGAGGAGCCGTTGTGCGATATGAACGACTGCTACTCCAAGCTGAAGGAGCTGGTACCAAGCATCCCGCAGAACAAGTCGGTCAGCCAGGTGGAGATCCTGCAACACGTTATCGACTACATCTTCGACCTGCAGATCGCACTGGAGGCGGAGGACACAGCGACGCCGGAGATGGTTCTCTCAATAAAGGTGAGGGGAAATGCGGGCTTACACCGAGATTCACTAATAGTTGCCTTTCTGCACTTTAAAGATATATGTGTTGTTGACCTTTAAAGTGTTGTCCAAAATGTGCATCCACGCTTGCATGCATGGCGTTGATTTTATAGACTAGCCTACTATACCCAGATGATGTTCCGTGATATGTGATGTCGTTGTAAACATGTTAAACCCCCAACGTTATTATTGTTTGCATGCATTTAGAATGAAAGTATTGTCAGCGTCTAACACTTTGCTCTTTTTGCTTTCTATTCAGACTGCGGACCTTGCTCGCAATTTCTCCAAAGAAGAAGGGCGGTTGTGCCACTAGGAAAAGGATGACAAATCACGGTATGTGGGAAATTTATCATTTAATTATCAGTCCCTAATGTGTCCCTAATTGGAAGAAATCCCGAGATAAGGGTGCTTAACCCACATAACTTCAGGGCCCTTGTTTATGATCATAACAGTGTCTTGTTTTGACACTGAAAAGGAAAAAGCTAAAAAACTAAACTTTTAATGGCTGTGAGAATAGTGTAGGCATTGATGTGTTTGGAGACGGAGGTCCCCCTACCCTTCACATTCACCATGGTTGCCAATTAGACAGGCCAGTGAATGTGTAGCGGATTCATTGCTATCTGCCTGGGGTTAATGAAAGTTCCATGCTAGGCGCCAGTCTGTCTGCTCTCCTCTGCAGGGAGGGGGGAGGGAGTATGAGAGGGAGAGATCTGACTTCACTTTTCTTCCTTTCTCTCCATGCAGGTGCAGGGAAACACATGTCTCCACTTCACTCCGGGCAAGAGGACAAGAGGGGCAGAAAGGGTGGGATAGGTATTTGAGAGAGAAGGAGAAGAAGAAGGAGGAGGGAGGTGGAGGGCTTAAAGAAGAAAAGACAGGAAAAAGTGGACTGTTTCCTAGATGAGTGGGGATCAACAGCGGTTCATGAGCAACAACACAGAGACTCATTCTTTGGCCCCTGGACAGACAAACCAACACACCAAAGCAGAAGTCAGGGTTGGAAACTGAAAGCGAACGGATTTGTATGCCCTCCTCCAGAAACTTGGGATCCCTTATTGGTAGAAGTAGAAACATTGGTACATTGTTGTTTAATTTTCCTTTATGTGATGCATTCC
This sequence comes from Notothenia rossii, assembly GCF_949606895.1. NCBI lineage: Eukaryota > Metazoa > Chordata > Actinopteri > Perciformes > Nototheniidae > Notothenia > Notothenia rossii. The sequence continues at coordinate 72,519,458 of NC_136905.1, read as the reverse complement.
AAACCAACTTAATGGGGGTTAAACTTCACACCCAACATGAACTCTTTCTACACCAAGTCTCCCATCATCTCACAATTATCCCTGCATTATTTCTCCCCTCTAATCTGATTTCTAATGAGACTGTTACAACTTCATACGAATGTGTACATATCTGCTGGGTATGGAAGGTGTGAGTCAATTTGGATGTTGGTATTTTTTCTGAATGGGAGTTTGGGTTTTCTTAGGTATAATCAGGACTCTATACTAGAGTTAATTGTGAATGTTTGTAGGGATTGTGTGATTTCTACAGACTATGTGCTGTGAGTTTTATAAACTCTTTATTATAAACGTACTTTGTATGTTACATTATGTTTGTTATGTGATGAAATGAAATAAAAAAAAGTTGTGAAACAGTTTGGCCTTTGTGGTCTACATTTATGGAATAACGAATGTGATATATCAACATCAACGTCAGAAAATAACAGTGATGCAGACGTAGCACTGGATGTCAATGAAATGCTGATATAACAGGATGTACTCAGATGAATCTTGAGGTTGAGTGGTTGGAAATTAAACGAAAGGGAGTTTCCTGTGAGTGTTTCTAATTTTCCAAAGAACGAATTGCCGCCAGTCTAAAGAGGTTGAACTTCCTAAATGGTGTAAGAACAGAGGATGTTGAGCGAGCATAAATAATGTAATCATTGAACGAAAATGGCACTAGATCCCCTTGTGCAAAAAGCCTTGACCTTTGAAACTAGAGAATCACCTGCAAGGATAGCATTTATTGAACTGTAACAATAAGAACACCATTTCAACTGTTTGTATTACTATGCAGAGCTTCACTTATGTCATAATAACGTAATCAGGCCTACACAAAGAATACAACTCTCTGTGATACATGGACAGTTTGGTAAATTAAAGTAACTGTACTTAGTTGAACTCAAATGATGATTCAACTACTCCACACATTACCAGTGCCTCATCTGGATCATCAACTGTACAAAAATGTTGTTATTTATAGTCTTTTCAAACATCAAAATGAGACAGGAAACAAAACATCTAACTCTCTAATATGTTGAAACCATGTGATGAGGATCGAATAAATTGATGTAGTTGGTAGTTCTAACTTTCATACTCCTAATGATGTTGCAACTCCATCTAGTGGTAAAAGTGTGTTATTGCTATAAGTGGAAAACTTGAGACACAATGTACGGTATGTGTAGATCATAGAGACACATTTATAGTCAGCTCAGGCATTATTAGAAGATGTATTTGTTGCTTTTCAACAGCACTCAACGGTGGGCTAGAACTTTGAAATCTAGGAATCCATTTTAAATAAACAAAAAAAGGAATTCATAATCTGGGAAATTACTAAACATGTAGATTATGCTAAATTATATATAAACAATTAATTTGGCTAAAGATAATAAATTGTACGACAGGAAATGCAACTCTGTTACTGTAATTGCTCTTGATTGATTGAATTATAGTAACAGGGTTGGAAATCAATGCATATTTAACATACGCATTACATTATGAATTCACGCTAGCTGCAGAATGCAATGCTACTTTCAAGGCAAGGACAAACTTAGTTATATATATATAGAGAGATAATGTTGAATTTCATTTGTCTTATTGTGATAATATGAGCAGGATTTAGTGGGTTACAGTGCCACACTTCTTGACTGAAAGAATAAGAAAAATATGAAAAACTAGAGAATGCAATTCCTGAAGAAATTGCTAGTGGGAATGCTTTATGCTGAAAAGCTGACGCTAAACTGCTATGCTGAAATGTAATGTGTAAGAAGAAAGTGAATAATTTAGATTGAAATGATACATGAACACTGGGGGCTTGAATGTGTGATGAGAGAAGAAAAGAAAGTAAAAAGGCTTGAAAAAGCAGCAGAATATTTGAACTGCAAACTTTTAAACCAACTTGATGGCGAATGATCTGTCGCCATGCCAACGGCATTTGATGACATCCCATAATACGCTTAGATGCGTCGATGGCTGCATCGTTACCAAACCTGTGAAGATTTGGGCCGTTCGGAGCATTTTCACTGAAGTTATGAGAAAACCGTGTTTCATGGCGAGCATTGTGTTGCCATGGCAATGACATTTGAAGGAATCTCAAAACTGTCCCGAAGATGTCTTCACGGCTGGACTGTTAACACACATGTGAAGTTTGAGCACTTTTTGAACATTTTCCTAGGAGTTAATGTATAGCGACATCGTCTTTTATGGCGAGGGATGCGTTTCCATGGAATGATGACACCCCATAATTGACGTAGAGCTGTTGAGGGCTGGACCGTTAACCATTATCTGAAGTCTGCTGCTCTGAGCATGTGAGTTGGGGGCTAATGACGTGTCCAGAGATCAAAGGTTTCCATGGTGATGTGCAGTGATCAGTGAGAGGAGAGCATTTTCATTGTTCTGAATGAGAGATAAACCCCTTACATGTGAACGTTTTGTTGAAGAACCGTAACAGATATTGGTGAAATTTCAAAGCGTGAAGCATGTCAAGGAACTTGAGCATCTGAAGTTTACTTTTTGTGTACTTTAGTTTCGGGTTAATAATGTGGGCTTTTTGGCAGATTAACTAAAGGTGTGCGGCTGCTGTGGTGGGGATCGGTGAGGCTGAATTTACAATGGGGTTTAATGGAGACATGTTAAACGTTTTTGTCACTTCATGCCCTCAAGAAGAGGCATTTTGTTTAATTATTTTTGCTTAATTTGTTTTAATATTTCAAGCTACGAGATGTTTTCCTATACGTTTCTCATGAAAAAGGATGTCTCAGGAATGTAGGGTTTGGGAATTAGGCAGGTTTAAAAGAAAATATGGAGGCAAAATGAAATCTGTCCTCCACCCTAGCTGTGACATCAAGCACTCTAAAATCTGAAGAAGGCCTCTTTTCCAAGGTCTGAACAATGTTTAATATCTCTAAAAGTATGGATCAGATTTAAAAGTTGTGTTACACGAATAATGTCAGAAAGATGTGTGACATTTTAAAGTTGGAATGAGGTTTCTGAGTGAAAGTATGAAGGAGCAGTTAGCAGTTGAAGTTGCATGAAGATTGTTCAAGTCTGAAGAGTTCTCCATTGACTTCCATGTTAAAAATGGGATGTATTATGGGATGTATCTCTGGAATTATGAAAGTTATGAATGATAAAAGTAATAGCCATCGATTCCCGACCGAGCAAATGTTTTGATGTTTGAACGGAGTTTCTGCGATGTTCAATGTGGGAGAAGAAGAGGCGCAAAATAACCCGGCGGAATAAAGAATTTTGTGCGTAGCATAAAAGATAGTTGGAATGCTGTGTCAGCATTCCCACAAAATAAAAGAGAGGACTGAGCTTTGGTCTACCCATGGCAGTAGGCCGACTTAGCCCTGAAAATCAAAAAACATAAATATAGATATAGCAAAATATAGAAAGAACTGCAATATCTGTGCAGGTTTAAGGAGTGGATTATGCAAATGTAATCAAGGTATGTGCATGGGTACTTTTTAGTTGAAATATATGGATAATTTGACCTTGTGTAATTTCTTAATTGAAAGAAACAGAGAACGATTAACAAGTCAATGCTTCAGGCTTCAGTAAAGAAAATGGGATTGCAGTCCTCACCACAAGATGGGGGTGTTGTATGAGAATGCAACAACGTGTGTCCTCCTGACATCCCAGGAATGTCAGCACTCTAAACAAGATAAGCTCTGTTGCTTCTAATTTCTAAATCAACTTCCGCAGGTCAAGTGCCGCGTTGACATAGAAATGCAACCCCGTTTACCTTGCAACAAATCCAAATTGGTTTGGTTCAAGACAGAGATTACTGAGCATCAAATGTAACCCCTCAAATTCATAATTTACCGAACTACAAATATCCAACTCTGAGTCACTGCAGCTGTGTCATAATCACATTTTGGCATGCCAAACAAAATATTTTCTGTTAAGTACGTTGATGTCTCAGTACTTTCCCTTGTATTTGGCTCCATAGTGAGCCTTTGTTGTGAGGTATTTCACACTATACTTAAAATGGCTCAAAACATTCATGACAATTTCCTTAACATCATTTGAATTCAATATGAATGCTTGGTACATAGTATTCAATGAAAAGTTACAATAGGCTCTAAAAATAGTAATGATGTCATGGTTAAACTGATTTGCATATAGGCTACATCATTGTGTGACCGTAGTGTCATATTTGTCAGTCAGGTAATTTTACGTTTTAGCTCAAAATATTCGTTTTGTTTTGCAGGCTTATATCAGCCCAAGTTCTATAAAGAAGTAAAAAATGAAAGGCATTAAAACCACTAAAACCAAAACTAGACCTACCTAGAGACGGTATCTACAAATCAAATTTCAGACCAAATTATTCTACAAAAAGGATCTAAATCTGAAAAAAATATTAATCTGGACTATCAACAATGCAATGTTTCCAATGAGTTGTACTTCTGTATTTTGTAGTTCTATAGAAAATAAACGGAGGTGGAAATGATTGAAGTTGCACTATATAGAATATGTGAATTCTGTCACAATTTATTGTCTCTTACGTCTTAAAGCTTGAATGTAATATGAAAAACAAAGCAAATGTCTCCAATACCAGCTAATTAAGAATCAGGCCATCTAATCCAGTGTAAAAAGCAGGCAACAGGGTAAACTGTTGGACTCACCGTTTAAAAAGTTATTTTTTACAATGTTGATTGAATAAAGCATAACTAGCTGAACTTGTATTAGAATTTTTTTTGAGTTCATGGTTTGAAATGTAGTTCAAATCGGAGGCATGACAAAAGGCCTTGCTGTGGATAAGAGTCTGCTGCTTTGCATTGGCCAATGGGGGTCAAGTCATATGGCTTGGGTCTGATAGCTGCGGGTGGGGGAGGGGTTGTTTTCTTTCAATATCTCCTCTGAGCCAATAAGCAAGAGTGGTACTGAATGAATCCAATTACCATCTACACACTATCCACAGCAACACCTTCTAAAAAACAGGCAACAATGCACTTTCATCAAGTGAATATATGGATTTCAATGTAAACAATGAAATAGCTCCTTTCTTACTATTTAAATCACCCACACAGATCATTTGTATATATAATGATGTATAATTTGTATACTGAAGAGTCTCCTCAGACAAACTAGTTCACTATTTGAAAATGCACTCTATCTTGTGGTCTACTTCTTATCTGAGGCTAAACCTAACCCACCCCTGATTAACACACTAAATATTAAAGACTGTTAAGTTACATTGTTGATAACAATCACATTTTATGGATAAGCCATGCATCCAACAGGACATTTTAGATTTATTGACAATTATATTCCTGTAATTTTCCACATTTTAAATAAATTGTAGCTCAAAATACTGTATGATGCAAGATGTGTTACTCATTGTGTTCTGTTATAACTAAAGTGAGGTATCAGCAAAGTTACAAACATACTTTTTATATCAGCTTATATAGACAGGGTATATTCTTTTTCAAAATATGAAGTGTTCATTGTCTGCATCTCCCACTCCTGGTAATAAAGAACATTCTGTCCTGAAATTGTGCTACTGTCGCTTTAACATGACCCGCCACACCGGCGAACAACTGTTTTATGCAAATGTGACAAGCCGAACGTGCCGTGAGCCAATCAGAAGCGAGATCTAACCGCGGGAGATCTAAATTTCGCGGGACCAACTTTGGCGGTAAAAAAGCTGTTCTTCCCTAGTTCTTGTCCTGTTTGTATGGAGAGCGGAGCTCTGAGGTGGACGGACAGGAGTCACAGACAGTGTCGTTTCCGCATCACAAGGACTCACAATAAATCGTAAATCTCAAGTTGGAACCTGATCTCTCTTAGACCTGGAAGCCTTCTTGTGGTGGACTTTAAAAAACCTGGATGTTTGAAGTAGATAATTTATTTAACAGGCAGTTTCTTTGTAACCTGTAGGGTAAGTTTCCTCTGCACTTTGTTACCGGACAAAGGATATTAACGACTAGCCTGCTGTATTCACTGAAGAATATTGTTGAAATATACGCTTTAATTATCTTTTTAACCCATGCAGTTTGCACTTAATTGTCTGGGTTCTGCTGTATAACATTGCTGTTTGGCTCTTTTGTTATTATATTGGCAGGGTAGACGTATATGTTCATACAAAGCCTCTAGCAGCAGCAGCAGCTGCAGCAGCTTGCTAATTACAGGAAACCAGTTAGCAGGGCATCGATCAGTGCGCTTAGCTTCCAGTTTGACCAATCCGGTTATATTTAGTTTACTTTGGAAAATGATGCGGCTGCCTAAAGGCGTCTCTCCGGCATCAGGTCGGCCGGTAGTGGGACTGCCTTGTCCTCAGCAGAAGATGAAGGTTTTGTCCACCGGAGGAGTGAAGACCGAGTTCTTCAGCACCGGACTCTCCAGCCCACCGATGAGCACGGTACCAGCCGGTTATTTCACCCAGATCTGCAACACAGCCGTGACCGAACAAAGAGCCAACAGCCTGTATTCAACCCCCCACGGACCAGAGGCTAAACCCATCAGATCATCCTCCGGGCGACTGCCGGTAAGGAATCAAACACACACTTTTCAATAACTGAATACGAAGTGTGTCCAGTACAGTGGGTTATGTGGGCGGAATCATTCTTGATTTCCGTTGGTATGCATGTGTAGCAGCGTTTGGGGCACATTGAAATATGTTTTGACGTGATAAGCCACAGAGGAGCCACTGTGAGTGCTGCTGGATGTGTGTGAATGGTGTGTGTCTTTTTCCCTGCCATGTTGGGCTGTGTGACATCTTGTCCCGCAGTCCAGCTGTAGCTAGACAAGAGCAGGCGCTGTGTGTGTAAATCTGGGTTTGATGGTTTTGGTAGGGGGGGGGGAAAGAGTTGATACTGTTTGGAGAGTGTTTGGGGCCCCTCGCTTGTGAAAAGGAAGGATGAGTGGCCTACACAGTAGCAGACAGCCTGTAGCTTTTATAGCATCAAACAATGACCAGGCTGGTGGCAGACTTTAATGTAAACACAGAATTTCACTGTTATATTAACCATTTTGGGAACTTTAATTCATGTGTACTTTAACAAAAAAAATTCCAGAGCCATAAGTATCACTTGTATTTTTTTTGTGATTGCACAAATGACAGCTGCTCAAACAGCAACAGTCATCGAGGCACCACAGGACCTGTATAACTTATTCACAACACTGTAGGAAAGAGGTAGAGGTTATAGGTCGCAACCCAACAACTGCTGTCATTCCTTGAGAGTTGACACTAAAGTGAAAGGAGCTACAATGAAACATGGTGCCTTATTTTGTGATTTGTTAATGTAAATAAAATAAATGTGAGCACTGTTCCTGCAATGCATTGACATTATTGCTTCCCATTGCTGAATGATTATTTGAAAAGCTTTATGATCTGAGAGGATTGGATGGCACTCGTGTTAGTGCTCCACACCTGCTGTTGCTTGTTATATTTGGACACTTGTTTGAGGCCCGGCAGCCTTGTAGTTAGAGAATTGCCCCAAGGATAAAGGGGTTAGGGTTTAGACGAGGGTGTACAGGCTCTCCAAATCTCATGTTAACCCTCTGCCCTCTGAGCCTGTATTCACTAATAGGCCCTTCAAGAGGATTAGGTGGACATAAGTAAAGTGAGGAATGGGCTACCACCTGGCTTATCATATGCAGAGGTAAACTAAATTACAAGTAAGCTTTAATATTAGGTTGGTACATCATGTGAGAATTCAAATTCATTTGGTTGACTGACTTGGAAATGTACTCACAATTTAACCCAGCATTAAGACCATTTCATGCGACAGATGTTTTCCCTTTAACTGGCCCTAGCTAAAAAGAGTCAAGATGACATTTTGCTGATAGTGTTTTTTGCTGATAATGGTGTTGTCCATTTTTGCTCAATTTAGATACACACATTAGATATAGACATGTGTTTGGATTTGTTGTGGCTACAATAACTAAGACTTTTGAGTGTGTCATTTATTACAATGTTACACATTGTTGCATGTGTTACAGGACATCAGTTTAGGTGGAAAGGAGTGATGCACTTTTGAAATTACAGAGCAGGTTTCAAAAGTCCCAGAGACCCATAATTATGAAACTTCCTCTGCACATTTCAGTAAATGAGGCAAATGTTCAATTCTAGGGAGGGATATCAACTTAAAGTGTTATACGAATATGTGACTATAAGTAGATGATGAAATAAAGTGTATCTTTCGTGTGACAAGAATAACTTGTCCACTATTTCTTAAATACTTTGAGGTAGGCATTGTTTTTTTGGTGGGGGGGGGTTCTGAGTGCGTTCTTATCTTTATTACCACAGGCTACAGCTGCAGTTTTCTGATGGGTCATGTCCCAAATAAAATGATATTTCTCTACTCCAAATTATTTGTATACAGAAGTTTGGTTGCACAGCAGTATCCTGCCAAAATACCACTCTGAAGTAATTCATTTATTTCAATTTATTGCAGAATTACAAGATGGATTGGACAATAGAGTGTCCTCTTCATGTGTTTGCTGACACAGCAGCTTCATTGTTTGTTCAGTGACAGTCATGCGTCTTGTGTTTACAGGAAGTACTACTTCATGTTCAGCTCACTAGCTTCAACTTTAAAAGCCATACAGTAACCGTCCTTTAGATTTGTTTAACTGTGTAACAGGATGTTTGGCTAAACACTTAATCCTAAGTTCCTTTAAATTCAGACAATTTCCACTATATTTGTTTTGTACTCTACAAAAGAACTCTATTACTCTCATGCATAATCACATGCTTGAATGCAAAGCTTACTTGTGGGGCATTTGTTTTGCGACACTGAGTAAAGTGAATGTTTTACTGAATAAAGTTTAAACTTTAGCTGCCGGGATGTCATCTTTACTCATGAATGATTCTGACAGTAGTAGAAGGCAGTGTATCAGTGAGTGTCGTGTGACTTTTAACCAGGGTGTGTAGACTGCTGATAATGTTATGTCCCTCTTGTTTCCTTTTGGATTGATAGTGATGTAAATGTGTTGTAGGATTCAGGCCTCCCTCTAAAGTCCAGGGATGCCCCTTCTCTCTATAACGGCTACTTTTGATCCTCAAAGCAACAAGTCCCATTTACCTCAGCCAAATGGCAGTAAAGCAACAAGATGCTTCTGCATAATGTCAACCAGAAACAATGTCCCTCTTATTCCCTGTTTATGCCACATGTGCGTGTTCCCAGATTTTCCCGGAATGTGCGCATTTTGCCAAGACTGCATACGCATTGAGATCAGCTTTATGAATTACTCCTTTTCTCAAAAACTTCCTTCCACTGCTGCCTTGAATTAGCTAGTTGTTCCAGAGTCGAACCCCTATTGAGAATGATGACACTCTGGTGTGACATTGGCCACGTTTCCAACTGTATGCACTCAGCCAGAGTCTCTTAATGCTTTTCTGTGCCCCCTTATTCACCTTGTTTTACCCCGGCATCAGCATAATGTCCTCAATAGAGGCATTTTTGCATTTCAAAGCAGCCTGCAACCCCTCTCTCTATCCAATCCATTTTATTTCTATAGCACATTTAAAAACGATAGAGTTGAACAAAGTGCTGTACATCAACAACTGTTTAAAAATATAGCATAAATACATGAAAAACAGACAGGACATGAAACAAATTTAAAACACTCTACCCTGAACCCAAATGGGCAGATCCACCCTTCTTTCACCTCTTGAGAGTCTTGTTGACAATGTCAGCAGCAATGCATCAGGCATTGTTTGTCTTTTGACTCTCCATGGGTGTGGTAATGGGGTTTGTCTGCAGAGGAGTAGATATTTTTAGGCATACCGTAACTTACCCTTGGCCTCAATGGAATCCGATTCCCATGCAGCTCGAAAGACGAGGTTTGTTTTTTTGAAGAGAGGCCCTAACAGCAGACGTCCTTCACGTGACTGTGACTTTCTGTGTGAAACACTACTGTGGAGATTTCAACACAGCACCGTCAGCAAATCAGCCTAAGAATGTACAGCAGACAGAAGTAGCCATGTGTTGTTCTTTGGGTGTAACTGGGCAGGATAGTCTAAGAGATTAAATGTGTGCTAACTATAAACATTGTAATGTACAAGATGTCCAGCTTTGTGATATTAACTGATCACATTTAATAGTTTTGCCTTTGTGCTTGCCTATAATTCGATAATTAAACCGATGACAGCCTGTCTTTCCACCACAATAAATGGTGTTTGCGTAATATGGTTGAGTCACCAGAGAAATCCCATATGCAAAAAAGGGAGCACCCAAGCCTATACAGCTGCAGGGTGAAACCGTTGGTTCCCCTGTTACAACAATTCACCATGCCGTAGCTGTGAATTATTTACATACACGCCTGAAAAATGTAGACTGGTTGAACTTTACATTTAGGTCATTGAAGTTATGAAGTGAGTAAGTCTAATGTCAAGGCTGATCTTTTTTCACAATATTATGCTGGGACAGAAGAAATTGTACAATCAAGTAGAACCAGAAAGATCTAATCACTGTTTTCACTACAGCTGTCCCTGCTTGTAGCCACTTCAACGAGTATCACATTCCTCTCTGTGAACCCTGTTTTTTGGCAGCTTCTGTCAGTAGTCTGGGCCACATGTAAAAAAAAACACGTACAAAAATCCCATAAATAAATGCTAACAGCCACCATTTTGTTGAGATAAGCTGGTCACTGCCCTGACCTGTACGTTTCTCTTTCTTGAGTTACTGTGTGCTGTAGGGATTTGAAGCTGGTCCACCAGCAGAACATTCGTGTGTTGCTCCAGATGTCTCCAGTCAACAGGTGGACATGTCAGGGGGCACGCTGGGACAATGGCAGCCTTCATTTTCACCACACTCACACAGGCGCATCCACACGTGGTTGAGTCAATTCAGCACTTTTTAAGTCTCTGAGAGTCAGTTGTCTAAACCTATTAGCTAAAGCACTGCAGTGACAAAAAGGATTACTGTGGCCAAGTCTTTGTGAAGATACATGTAGGACAGGCAGCCATACAAAGCTGAAAGGTTAAGCGAGGACACAGTCATACATGACTCCTAACCAATGTAGCAAGTTACCCAGCAGCCTCGGTATCGTTGGGCTTTAAATCCCACACCTAGTGAGCTCAGTCACCCGAGGGTTTTGTGTGGGTGTAGTGTGTGGTGAAGGGAATGAATGTAGATATGCTTTCTTGTCAATCGTGTTGAAGTTGACAATTTACTGTCGAAAACTCAGCATTTTAGGGTGTTGCCACTTTGCACAACTTTTTAGTTTCTCAAACAGTTGGTCATTTCCCAATCCTGTGAGGAGGGGGATGGCTTCATGTGACTTTCACTTTTGTTACTACATTGGGCCATGTAGGTCATTGATAATAAATAATGGTCTCATGAAGATATTAAGTTTATATTGGCGTCCAAAGGTTGTGTACGTGCTTTAGGTTGAAGCTGCAGATCTTAGTGTATTATGCTTTTTAAAGTTAAGCAATCATCGGTTTGTGTGGAGAGACTGGGTGTTAAGCTGTAGGGCAAAGGGGATGTAGGCTGTCTCCAGGGGGGGAGGAGAGGTCATTGAATGAATCCAGGGATTTCCTCGCATTTTGTGGGCCATGGGTCGAGAGACGATCACCCCCTTTCCCTATTCACCCCCAAAAACACCCACACCATCAGCCCTGCTTGAAGTGCTTGGGGAAAGTGTGACGGGGGTGCTTTGTTCCAGCACTTGAGGGCGGTTGGCACATTTACGACACTTTGCAACAACCCCTTATTTATCACTGTCCTTAGCATGGATGTGGACGTGCCCTAGACACTTCATTCGCATGATTTAACTTTTAACCTGTCAAGAAAGAAACATTGTTTCCACCAGACCATAGTCTAGGAAATAATTCAAACGGTTGTTCACTCAATACAATGCAATGAGATCATAGTGAATATTACGACTACAAGGAGCACCCTCTTTGCTTTATATTTCGTTTTTTTAGTTTGTTTACTAACGTTCATTAACTCTTTTCTTTCCAGGCCAAAAGGAAGCTGGATCTAGAGGACCCTCTCTACATGCCAGAGTTCCGAACACCAAAAGGCAAAAGCAGCATCGCAGTGAGGATACCAAGTCCGAGGAGTGAGTACACCACTAGAGTCAGAGGATAGAGAGATGTGAAAGAGGTGGTGTAATGTTGTAGGTTTTGTGTGTAGATACTTGAACTTAACCCATGCTAGTATTGGCATCTGTGCTGATAAATTGTGCTTTTATTTAACGATTTTAGTGTACAGCACAAAAAAGGGAAATTCAATTCATAAAGACATATTTTTCTTCTCGGGAATAAGGAGGCACATTAAACAGGAAAATGACCATTTCAAAAAATAAACGGGAAGTTGTAAGCGTAGTAGAATATGGTCAAGGGTAAAGTTATATTAAGTCCCATTACATTATAAAGAATAGCAATTTTAAAAGAACAATAAAATACTATAATAACTTCAAACAGATAAGCCCCGGGATGTGGTTTGATTACAGTGCTTTACAATGGTACAGGTCCAAAGGGAATGCAAAGTAATGGCTTGTTTCAAGATTACACTTTTGCTCACAGATGGTCATGATGGGTAAAAAGGGCCAGCTCAGAACAGAAGCAACCTTTTATGAGTTTGTCGGTTCCAAATATCACATGGATATTTGGAACATGTGCTTTTGAAGACATGTGTTTTTAGGTAATAGAGATTTATCTCTGTGTGGTGTGAAGACTGTTAACGATCAATGAATAGGATCATAAACACAGATAGTGCTACATTAGTCACGTTCACACAGGTAATCAACACAATGACACTCGTATGAAGTTTTCACCTTGAGTATCTTTATTTTATTAGACCTAGCAACGAGGACAAAACCTAGCTGTGTTAGAGATGTTTAGCATTGCCCTACCAATACTTTTTTTTAATTAAAATGACTTAATGTGCCTTTGTCTGTTCCTCTGTTCTTAGCTCCAAAGTCTCCAGGTGAGCGGACACGGTACGATACCTCCTTGGGCCTGCTGACGAAGAAGTTTGTGGGTCTGATCGCAGAGTCTCCTGATGGAGTTTTAGATCTGAACTGGGCCACGGAGGTCCTGGAGGTCCAGAAGAGACGCATCTATGACATCACCAACGTACTGGAGGGAGTCCAACTCATTAGAAAGAAGTCAAAGAACAACATCCAGTGGCTGTAAGTACCAATACAGTATGAGACATTTGATATCGATAAAGGCATTAGTTTTAACGGGAGATATAGTTTTTCAGGAAAAAGTTTCATATACTTTGATACAACCAGTTTATGTAGGGCCCTTTAGTCTAACTGGTGATCAGGGGGTTTGTCCAAAAATAAATTTCAAAAGGTTGTTTAAAAGCTGTTGTGTGTTTCAATAATATTGTATGTATCTGCCCCCTAGTGGCTGTTAGGGGGCATTGTACTCAAAAACATCCACTGAACCATTACTCTCTATTACTGTGTCATTGTTATAGAGTTTTTAATTAAATATTTTGTACTGCATTCAGATTGTCAAACTATATTTTCAATCATGTGTATCCTCTGTGTTCTCGTAGGGTTGGAGATGTATTTGAGGGTGGTGCAAGTGGAGGAGAGAAGGCCTGCGCCCTGCGGAAAGAGCTTGGAGACCTGGAGAGGGTAGAAAGGTCTCTGGATGAGCTGATCCACTCCAGCACCGCACAGCTCAAACAACTCACAGAATATGAAGACAATAAAAGATATCCTTTACAACCGGTAGTGATTGTTTGTGTCCTCGTGGTTCTTTGTTGGTCTTATGGGTATGGTTACACATATAATTGTCTAGTTAATTCTGCTGTTGTCAACATCCTTGACCACACACTTTACGTTGGGCTATGTGACGTATCAAGACATCCGCTCCATCGGGACCCTCCGAGATCAGACAGTCATTGCCGTCAAGGCCCCCGCTGACACCAAACTGGAGGTGCCAGACACGGCAGGGGTAAGACAACCTAGTCATCACATAATAAAAACTCCAAAAACACAGAGTACTTGCAGCGAAACATCTATATGTATGTTTAATATTATTTTGTCCTTCTCATTACAGCAGGGCTCATTACAGATATATTTAAAGAGTAAGAATGGACCCATTGAAGTCTACCTGTGTCCAGAGGAGGGTCTCGAAGATGCTAGCCCAGTAAAAAGCGCCATCACCCCTAAAAAGGAGTTCCCTCAGCCCCTCTGCCATCCACCAGCAACCCCAATGGCTCCACCGTGCTACAGCGTCAAAGAGGAGCCGTCTGAATGTAAGCTGGGCTTTCTGTGGGGTCATGTGCAGTACTGTTAGATTCTCACTTTAATTCCACTGTGTTATAGGAATGCTATGATAAACTTTTAAAGGACGTTTTAATATAAGTAGTGTTACAAGTGAGCTTTAGGTACCTTTTTAAACAATCATTCTTTATGCTAAGCTAAGCTAACACCGGCTGGCTCAAGCTTAATTCTCAAGCAAGTGTACAAATATATTATTATATCCCAAAACCTCAAACTACTTCTTTAAGATCATGCATCAATTAAAGACATTAGTGCAGATTAAAGTGCCATACTAGTAAATATGTAATTAAAATAAATCCAATACTAAAATTAAGGAACATTTCAAACAATAAATACTTGTGTAGAAAAGAACATTAATAAACATTATACATTTCTAAAAATAAATACTTGCTACATGAACATAAAGGTACACAACTCATGGGTAAAGTTAAAAACAAAACGTGTTGAAAGATGAAAAACGAAATGTATTTCAATTACAAAAATAAGACATGTCAGGCTACGAATATTAACCTTTGTTCTCTCTGTTTTTAATCCCAGGCAACATTTCCACAGCTGCTTCCTGTGCTGCAGCCTCCACCGCCGCCCTGCTGGATGTGGAGCGTCTGCTGGGTCTGCCCCCCAGCCTGATGCAGATGACAGAAGACCAGCTTCCTTGCACCTCTTTTGCCCCCGACCCCAACACCCCCTTTGTCAGTTTCTCTCCCCCGTTGGACCACGACGATTACCTCTGGAGCCTGGAGGACAGCGAGGGAGTGTCAGACTTCTTCGACACCTACGATCTCGGAGAACTTTTGAAGAGCTGAGGTGTAGATGAAGGAGGGTGGAGGTAATCTGCGGGGATTAAAGGGGAATATTTAATGAAATGCCTTCACGAGGTAGTACATATTACACTATGAAGCCATAACTCTTTGCTTTTACCATGCCTGTTTTGATGTCAATGAACCCAAAGGAGGAGTTACCCCCTTTTTGATTATTTTATTGAGGGTTTAGATTGACATGGATGTGTAATCTCCAACCATTAGGAAACACTGTTTTAAAAGCATGTATTAACTTGAACGAACATAGGAGTTATTATGCATTTCACATCCCCAGCGACAAAATCTGATGCGTCTCATCAGGCGGTGTTTACAGTGACAACTCAGGAATTTTTTGTTTATTTTTGTTTCCAAAGGTTTTGTGCCACTCTTTGGCCTGTAGGGGGCAGCCTTGTATAATGTCAGCTTTAACTGCCATGCAGCTTTACATGATTCAATCACTGGATTCTTGCTGTGAATAATACCAGTTTTTGTAGGCGCATAAACAATATCTGATTTTGAGCTTGTGTTGCTTTGTCAGATCAGGTTCTCTTTCTCCGCCTTAAGCTTTATTTCTGGCCTCGTACCTGTTTGTGCCAAAATGTGAAAGGCAGCTTCTGACACCCAATAATGGAGCCAGATCCAGAGTCAATGACTGATAATGGGTCCTTTGTGACCACATACAATCTCTGACTGATCTAGAAGGCCACACTCACTCATGTTGGTATGGCAGCTTTCTTTCAAATCCAGGTTCTCCTCTATAAATGCGAATTTGCTGATTTTAATAGAAGTTTGTAGATTTAGTAGTGTGACACTACTATTGTATTTCTGAGGCAATACCCCCAAATAAATCACATTCTGCATCTGTGTTGCAGGTGTGATGGAAGGGGGGGGGGGGTTAATTGATGTAATTAAGGTTTAATTAGAGTAGCTATTTGCATTTGCTGTTGTTCAGAAATGGATGAAGTCTGCTTACTGTCTAGCAGCAACATAAATAAGAAATAATTATTGTCTTAGCTGTTTAAATTTCACGCCCATAATTGCTTTAATGCATGCTGGTGCAACCATTTTAAATTTCAAAGCCATGCACGCGACGTCAGAGCAGCTGTGTCTTTTATCTGTTTACATTAATTTTTTCGCAGCGTTCTAGACATTCGGAAATTTGAACTTCATGCAGATATAATTGTGGCTTTCCCTCTAAACTGCAGAGATAAGCTAATTGTCCTGTCCTAACAAAACTTGAAACGTGTGTGTGTGTGTTTATGTATGTGTGTGTGTGTGTGTGTGTGTATATATTTTTTTGACAGTTTGGGAAATGGGTCTCATGGTGTGTTTGTGTGAGTTTTATGATGTAGATTAGTTAATGTGAATTCAGAATTTGTAGTTATTTTTTTCAATGAGCATTATTTTTCTGGTATTTGTACATAATTTGTTTTGTATTTATACCTGCATCTTTGAAAGTTGATACTTGCCTTTTTTTATTTTTACAGAAGGCATAACTGTTTTTGTATGACATGCGGCACTTAATATTTTTGTAATATTGTGTGGTCTGTTTGAAATTATTAAATAAACACTGAAGCCATTGTTTACATTTGGAATTGAGCTCCATTGCTCACTTTTTATGTCATAAACCTGTAATTCCCTTACACAATTTGAACATTTGTTTAAAAAGATTCAGGGGAAACATTTATAATATTTATGCCTCATTGCTTTTCATCTGTTTCTTCAAGCCTATAGATTTATCTTAATAGGACCTGACTAGCACATGGGATTTCTTCATCAATACTGGAGTAGGTACCCAGAGGTTCAACTCAAAATAGTCTACTATTAATAATAGAGTGTTTTCTGTCTAAAACCAGCCAGGGCAACTGAGGATATCGACTTAATAGGAAGTGACATTCCCAGAGGAGAGAGAATAGGTCGACATGAAGATCTACAATGACACTGAATGGGCTTTAAACACAATCGGACAGGTTGACAAAAAACACCCATCATTCTTTGTGAGTTGGTTGCTTTGGAAACTAGCTCACAATAGGAGCCTAGGTCGATGAGGTCAAAGTTCAGTGGGTCACTGAGTAATAGCGCTAATACACTCGGGGGAGGGGGACATTTGCAAGGAGATAAATCTCAAATTGACCAATACATTTATAGATTTTCAGGTTTCTCACTGCACATTGGCTGCCTTTTGAGAATGATGATTTGATGTCTTTGACTAAATGCTCTAAAAAAAAAAAGGCCAACATTCTAGATGCTCTGTTCTCCCTGAAGCCATTTACATACAAGTGTATGGCCTTTAAAACGATCTAACAAAAACAGGAAGCACACAGTTTTGCCACATGTTGCTTTTTTTTTTCTTAACCCTTACAAAGAAATCCTGTCTCCGCATTTTTTTTGTAACTCCTGCGCCTGATGCTTATTAACCAACATCAGGTCTCTATTAGCGCTAAGTATCTATTAAGAAATGTTGGGTTGAACAGCTTTTGTGCTTAACAAGAGGTGGTAAACCGAAGTTTCAGAAACCACGTAGACATTGCAGTTGACGGTGAGGTTTACATGCCATCTAAACACCAGACCACCTCAGTTCAGTCACGTTGCACCTTAACACCAATTGCTTTTAGCTGAATGCTTTAATTGCCAGAAACTGAAAACCCTCTTTGTGTGCTGGCAAGTGACAGCTCGTCAGAAAGCAGCAACAACCTCAGGCCAAAATGTTGCATGTCATTATTTAGTACCACAGCCGCTTCAAAGGGACACATAATCGCAGTATTATTTTCATTAAAGGTCCCCTATTATAGTGTTTTACATCAATATATTATAGGTCTCAGATATATACAAAACATGTCTCTGAATTGTTTGGCTCAAAATACCCAACAGATCATTGTAGCATCCCATACACCCGTCTGTTTCAGCCCTGCTTCAAAAGTGCTGATTCTCTGTCTGTTACTTTAGATGAAAATAAAGTGCCACTCCCCACGCCCCTCTGCAAGATATTTGGTTAAAAAGAACACAATGGTGCTCTAGGAGGAGATTCAGGTGATCAGGTGGGGGGGGTGTTGGTGATTGGCTAATGGTTACACAAGCCAAAACATCGTTATGACATCATAAAGTGGCCAAAATCTGATCATCTCATTTTCAGACAGGTTTTTATATAAATGGATCAGGACAAAAAGTGAGCGAATATTTTTCCCGGAAACATGTTTATGTATACAATTCAAGAAAAAGTGGATTTTGCATAGGGGACCTTCAAGGGTTGGAGCTATTATAACATTGTGTATAAGTTATATACACATCTTATGAGATTCTGCAATCATTTTATCCTGGCAAGTATAAAACCTATAGTCTATTAGTATAGTTATCAATGTAATCATTATTTAAGGGATACATGCAATGCAACAGTATTCAACAGGTGTTCTCAGACTTCCTAGAAAAATATTATTCAAACAACACGATTTTGACATTATACTGCATTGATAATAATGAATCACAAACAAGTTTTACCACCTCTTACCTCTGGAAGTCTGGAAAGCTTTTTGTTGCTATACCAACTGTGATGACAGGCATGCTGGAGAGGGTGTGGCTGCTTGGTAAAGTTTGTTGCCAGCTGCCATACCACAGACAACTTGAATTTCTTTCCTGAGTAATAAACTTCAGTCAACTTCAGTTTTTTTGGGTGACGCAGCTCTTTTTGCAATAAAGGTGTTCCCCAGTCCTTCTTTTTAATAGTGCAGTTGTGCAGGTTCCTGAAACAGAAGTTTGACATTGAGGGCTCAATAGACACTTCTTATGCTAATTCCTGTAGAAAACTGTGTTTAACAAAAAATCAAACCCTTCCCTCTCTTACTCTCACAATCACTCACTTTTCAGTCATCCACGTCGACCAGAAGAGGGGTTATTTTACGGTAAGCCTGGGCCTCCTGGCTTGACAGGGGTAGTAAATTGATAGCAGAACTAGTGGAGCTGAGTCAACAACCAGAGAAGAGAGGGAGATTTTTCGGGGGGAGGTTGGGGGACCTATTGCTGCTGGGAAACAGCAAGGAAATCCTGGCTGCTGTAATCTTTACTGGATGTGTTTTCAACCTCTGTGCTGCTGCGTCAGAAAAAGAGAGAAGCTGCACTGGGTGTACCTCACTTCCTCGCAGCAAAAGTGAGAAATGGTGTGTGGAAAAGCCCCTGTTAATGTGAGAAGTAAAGAGTGAAATTATTACAGTGGCAAGAGAGAGTGTTAACAATGAATAGGTATGTGCTGTTTAGGAAGGAAAAGGGTGGAGATAAGGAGGGAAAACATTAAGTGAGTCACTCCAGTCTGTGTACTCAAACAATGAAGTTTCTATCTATCTTTTCCTCCTTTCCTTTGTCGTACCACCTCCCTGTGCTGTGCATCTCCCCCTCCCTTCCTCCCCTCCACCTTCCAAAACTATTTCCCTCTGCTGATTCCCTATTTTTCTTTTCTTCCCCACACCCTGTCCCAGCTATATGTTGTGCATTGCCTGCACAGACCGGTTTGCTCAGTTTTACAATAGGACCCAGGCTGGAAGGCTGGCAGACGCACAAAGGCTCTGCTTCTTTACAAGGGGCTGCAAAGAAACTGAAGGAGGGTATTGTTGGGACACAGCAAGACTCGGCATTACATCAGCCCAGATCCATGAAAAAGAAAAATGTGTGCATGCGAAATGAGCATGCAGACGCACATATATTTTACAACAATGGTCACCTACATGTAGTCATGCAAACTGTTTATATGCATTTGGACCTCTTTCTTTCTCTTTCCCTAACTGATCTTGCATGCATACATGTGTGCAACAGAAACAATGAGTGAATGAGGCCCTGGTTAAACTGGGTCAGCCATCTATTTATCTGGCTCTGCACTGTTTGGAGTTTGTCGCGTGCTCTCACTTCCTTACAAGAGTGGACATTTTTTCTTGATGATTGATTGGTTTCCAGCACCCTGCTTTCCCTCTGGAGAATCAAGCGCACATTTTGAATGGTGTGCTGCCTTCATTTGTATGAGGAAATATAATAAATATGTATTATCACTTTGTGTGTCTACTGAAAAATGATTGATGGGCACCTCAAGCTTACACTTTAAGGCTGTGTGCATGTATGTCTAAATGCAACAGATGTTTAACCTTGTGCTTTTAGAGTTATTTGTTAGGAAAGAGACTTGCAGCACAAAAAGGAGTTTGACTATCTTTGTGAATGTGATCATAGCACCACTGTGAGTGCACATAGTTAAAACGTAGCATCAAATATTCACTGTTCACTGTTTGACAGAGAAAAGTAGTTACAGAGAACAGAAAAACAAACTTACCCCACAACGTGAGTCTGTTTGTGTGGTTATAATACCCTCAAGTGTCCTAATAGAGCTGGGACAAATGTCCCTTCATAAAGCTAATGTAGGCAAATGTGTGGTTTTGTGGTTAAACCAAAGGGAGCCACTGTACTTGATAGCTTCCTAAAATCACCTATCTGCACTTCATAGTGTATTATATCACTGCTCTCCCCGAGGCAAGGATCAGTGATACACCCTCTGCTTTGAGTTGACAGGTTTGACAATGCTAGGCACGCAGGAGTTATGTTCTAAACACAACTCGTGATTTTTTTTTCCATCTTTGATGCACTCTTTCCTTTTCTTTCACTTTATCAGATTTTTTTCAGGAGGAGGTCAGTGGGAGGGTCTTTAGAAAAACTCCCTCATTGAAAAATGTCTTTTCATGAGATGAAAAGGAAGAGGAAGAAGCTTTGGAGCCTGAGCCAAAGGGATAGCCAGGGGCGTTATACCTCCAAACTCTTGATTAAAGGGCAGTTGCACAGCTGCAAAAGCACCACCTCAGATGTGATACATGTGTGCAAGTACTCATTTTTCATCTACAATACACTTTTAATAAAACATCAAAGCTTTTAGTTATAATATTGTTTAGTGATACTCAATGAACTGTCTCAGTGCAAGTGCTCTTGCAAAGCACCACCATCACCTCATCCAGTGAAAATCCTCCCCTTCAGTTTAGTCTCTGAATGAGGTATTATGTATAACCATGGCGACCACACTGCAGACTCTCTGCAGTTTGCATAGAAATGAGAAATAAGAATGAAAGAGAAGCAGACAAGAGGACACACAAACTCTATTTTCTCTCTGCCGAGTGCCAGAAAGCACAAACATTCCCACGTGATGATGAAGTTTGCTCCCTCCCTCTCGGGGCGGACAATAGCGCGCTGGCGCACCTCCACGCGCACACATTCACAGAGTGGAGCCTAAACTTCGGTCAGGACACAGGTCCGCTTTTAGACAACTTTGTACCTGAACACGCTTTTTAGGGACCAGTGCTCAAAGGAATACAGTCTATTTTCAGTTCTTGCGCACAATGGTGGAATCAACTAGTTATTTTTCTTCTAAGTGGAATTACAAGCGCGCTTGAAACTTTGCCTCACGTTTCTCCTCAGTGATTGTCAGACCCTTCTATCTCCAAACATGCCGGAGCGAATAAGCATTTTGGACTTCGTGGTCCTCACAAACGAGGATATGTCTTCACCGGGGAATTCAAGTTTCCAGTCCAAAATGAGCGACTGTCGAAACACAGTTTCAACCGTGGAGGAGGTAAGAGATGTGAAGGCAAGGTGGTGCAAGAAAACGTGCACCTTTTTGTCTGTTGTTTACCTGTCCATAATGCCTGGCTGGCTGAAGGAGGCTACACTCACCTGTAGGCTAGCCAGTTTACTTTTCTTATGTAACAACTTGAGGGGGTTTACAGCAATTTGAAGATGAGCCCTTATGTCGTCAAACGTTTATTTGCAGGTGAGCACAGGTGAGCACAGAGACAAACTAAACATGAAGTCTTTGCCCCAGCCCGAGGTTTTGACAAAACAGTCATTTCAAGCTGTAAAAGCTAACTAATGCTAACAGGGTACTTTCACTGAAGGAAAGGTGCAGTGTGTTTTAATAAGCACAAACTGGTGTTGGGGAAAACTTTCTGACATGAATGTCTGTGGTATGCTGATTTGGGGGTGACTGGTGCTCTCCTTTTAACCTTTGAGACCATTGGACTATTATTCCGGTTCTGAACTGGAACATTTCACAGTTGTTTTTGCACATGTCAAGTTGCCTCTGTTTTCTATGTGGTGCAGAAAAGTGAAGGTTACATGAGGTAATGTAGTTTACAGAGAGAGTATATGTGTCCTCATATGTGTCAAACTGAGATTGGACACTTACAGACAACTCTCAAGACATGCCAGAAACAAATGTGGCCCTTTGACAGAATGTGGTACAGTTCTTGTAAGTGTAAACAGACATTTGTCCATGGTTGCAAACATATCTGTGAAGGCCAGTCCTTGCATTTTTTCTTTTTGAACTTGTGCATTGGCTCAAAGCCAATTTGCTTGTCTGTTAGTGTTTGTTTGAAATGTGTTTTTCCAAACATTCCCGGCAAAGAAGGAAACAGGTTGGCAGCCATGAACTCTGCCATAAAACAAATAATCCAAGTGTACACACAAGTCGATCCTTCCGTGTCCGTCTTCCTTGTGACATAAACACTATGGTACACTGTTCTACTGTAACTCAAGATGTGTGTCTGTTTTCAGCTGAGCTCACATCAGTTTGAGTCACCATAGTTGGGCCATGTTGGGGAAGATCACATAGTTTTCAATGGTTGCATCCATGCATTGTATCCAGTTGATATATTTTTCAATAATAAGTCTTAGAAAGTTTGTGAAAGATGAAAGGTTTCCATTAAGACGTTTCTGGCTGGAAACTGACTTCTGAGCAGAGATGGAGACGGCAGCGTCCAGGGCTTATAAAGAGTTTTACACAGCTGTCTGATCTATTTATCTTGGGATAATATCCTTTTTATGGCAATGACATACTGGAAAATACATAGCTGGAATAGCTACTCTGGGGAGGGACATTTGGGAATCCTACACATGCTCATTTACAGACAGACAGACAGACAGAATCACACAGACCCAAATGCGACAGTCCCTTGGCCTTTATAGATAGATCTATGCTTATAATGTTTAGTCTGCTTAGCAGGGACAAGCTTGATTAATGGCTAGGCAATGAGTGGGCATGTGTGTGGTTTACTGCGGCAGGCCGGCAGACAGAGACACCATTTACCCCAACACACACTCGGCTGCTTGTTACTCATTACTCCTGATTAGAGGCGATGATAAAAGGAGAACGAAGGGGATAAGGACTGGTTTCATTTTCTACAGCTGTAAGCTATAATTTGTTTGAGTTTTTTCATACAGATCTAAAGGTTTCTTTCTACTATGGATAACATGTTGAAATCATACACTGGATTTTCCTACAGCTATTTATGTCATGCTAGTTAATGCAGTAAATAAGGATCACATATCAGTCGTGCACACACCCTAACAGCAGGTGATCATAAGCTTGCATACGGGCGTAGGGAGACTCTGTAAAAGACACTGAAGTTTCTCTACATCAGTAGGGTGGACCTCATTGCCCTCTCCAGAAGGGATGTGTGTCAGTGTGTTCGTCTCGACTGAAGGGTGGGTTGTCTGTATGTTGGTTTGTCCTTGTGCCATTATTTATTTCACTACATTCAACAAACACAACCTGTTTCCTTAACCTGCACCAGCTTGTTTCCACTGTTTATCCTCTGTCTGCCGACCAACTTACAAAATTGAGGAAACTGCAGCCACGGCATCAGCGAGCAACTCCCATCTCCAGTCGCCACAAAATCCCTTTCCCATTCATTGTCTGCAGGGTTACCCAAACCCACGCCACCTTTTAATTAGCGAACTAACACTTAGGGAGTGGACTTGACCGTCGAGGACTGGGGCATGTAAGCAACACCATCTAACTAGGCAGAGCCTGTGTTAAGCCTATATTATTGCCTCATTAAAGCTATTTCTAGTGCCATGTACATGTAGGTGGAGCTGCATGTATAGCCCAGTCAAACAAGTTGCCTGTGTGTTGGGGATAAACAGGAAGTAGTTTACAACCCTTTTGGTTTGGGAGATTGATTGTCCAACTTCAATGACGCCAATTGACTGTCTGCTTTTTGCCCTGAATCATGTGGGAAAAGGTGAAAAAGTGTTGCAAAATGAATTCCATGACATCAGTCATGGTTGTACATGACAACACAAGACAGACGATTGCCTTGTTCGTAAGTCCTGACTCACCTGTTCACCTTAGTCACGCCGTGAGAAAAATAAGCATATTTTATCATACAAATGCATTCCTACTCTAAGCCTTGAGAACAGTAACACTAGTCAAACATCGTCATAATTGAGAAGTTGATACTGAATCTATGAAAGATTGTAACCCACAGTCTAAACATTGGCAAGAGGGAGGCTTGAATGTTGTATGGTTCGACGATAAGAGGATTATGTTGATGGGAGATGATTGAAGGATGACGTTTTACTGTTTATACCTCCCATTAGCTATCCCTTTTCTATCTCTGAATGTATTATTAGGCAAATCATCAAGCAAGCCTACTGTATGGCAACATTTGATTTACAGGATGTTTTGTTATTGTTGCATAAAATTATAGTTATTTAGTTGATAGTACTAGCCATTATATCCATTATATAAAATGTCCAACCCTGTCATTGTCTCACTTTTTCATTATTCTCATTTTATGGCAGTCTTTGGAGATGGACCACTCAACTCTACAGAGGATGAAGAAGATGATCAAGGCTATACACACTTCTGGACTCTGTAAGTATCTCTGGCTCACTAAATATAGTCTCATTCACATAATGCATTACTAGTTCAAGTAAGCCTCTCAACAAACCGGCAGATGATATTTGGTCAGTTGGATCAGTAGCTGAAATTATTTCATCCAGAGCTTCCAGAGGACTCCTAGTCCATATCAATGTTGGCTATAAGAGTTAATCTTTGTCCTTGAAATGTGTAGTTTGACAAAAAAAATTCAATTGAATCCATATCTAATTGCATTTCTGTAGATGTTATCATCACATAGGCCATTTGATAGAGAACAATGCTCCACCAAGAAAAAAGTATGTGGACCTTGAGTTGGGATTGGTTTGTCAAACAAATATTCCCAGCACACCTTTTGACTGCTTATCATAAGGATGTTTGCCCCTACTCATGAGCAATTTCAACACGGCACATCGTGTTTAGGTAAAGGTCACTCTCTGTTTTGGCAGGATGAGCCGTTCAGTGCATAGGGGAGCCTCAGCGTAATTCATTGTACAAGCCTTGAGATGACATCATGAGGCTCATGTGGGCAGCGGTGTTTATGAGTGAGGCCCCTTGTTATGGGACCAGAGAGCGTGGGATATGGGGTGATTGTGTTTATATCCATACAGAGTGTATGATTTTGTGGTGTGTGCGTCTGTGTTAAAGAAAATGGTATGTGTGGTTTCGGCAACAACGGGGGGCAATACAGTGACCTCACAGATCAACTGGGTCATTAAGTGAATGTTTTGTCAGATTGTATGCGTCACTACAGAACATTCAAATAACTTTGGATCCATTACAAGTCAAAATGCACAAGATGTGAGTGTTCACCTCAAAAATGCACAGGAGACGCTTAGCTCAACATATCCTCAAGTTGTTTTTGTTGCACTCTCTTACAAGTCTGCTTCCCATTTTGAGGTTTCAACTCATAGTTTTTAGTAAAAGTGAGTCAGAGCGCTGCCCAGAATTAGGCAACCAGAAAGCAGCAACACTGGCTGCAGAGAAGTGATCCATGTTTATTCTCCATGTGTATTCACTTTTACCTTCTAACTAGAATCATATGGGTTAGTTCCAGTAATATGACCATGGAAGCCCCCCCCCCTTCCCCTCCCCTTCATTATGTTGTTGAACCCCTTAATGAGTCCTGATGTTAATCGAAGGTCTGACTCACCACGCATTCAGACCCAGTCGTACGCCCACTCCTCCCCCTCACTGCGCCGATGGTCCGTTTCTCTGTCCCCCACACACACACACACACACACACACACACACACACACACACACACACACACACACACACACACACACACACACACACACACACACACACACACACACACACAGCTCGTCTTTCCATCTCTGTTCCCATAAATCGCTAAGTACCACTTTTCTGCCAAGATGCTGTGGCCTACGAGTCTGTGTGTGTTCTGGCAGAGGAGTGAAAGAGTAGAGTTGCCCTGTTGGTATTTGGTAGTTAAAGGTCAGCTGTGAAATCGTCCTCTCATCTCCTCTGTGACTCAGCAGTTTGTTGTTTGATAGATGCATGCATGTTATTTGTTATTATACTTTTTGAATGCTGCCCTAATGGCTCTGTTCTCCTGCTCCCCGTTGATTTTGTGTTTTCCATCTTTCACTCTGTGTGCTTACTTTCCATAAATACACAGATTTTCTGTTGCACAAAATGTTTGACTTTCCTTTCCAGCCTGTTGGTAAAATTGTGTCTGTCTGTCTTCCAGCTACAGCCAGTTTACCATTTTATATTTGTCTTGGGGTGGAAACTGTAGTAAAAGAGACAACTTGCCTTACTTCTGCTTATTTCTACTTATTCTGTTTAGTCTGCTTGCGACACTTCTGCAGATGTCTGGGCCATTTGCTCCTCCATACCTTTTATTGTTTTTAATCCACAGCTATAAATAAATCTGATTTTGGGGTTTCCTAAAGTCAACCGGAATGTTACTATATGACAGTAAACAGACTTTGGTTGTATTTTGATTGAACACGATTATTTCCATGTGGCTTGGAATCGTAACGTCTGTTTATTTGATGTCCTTGTCTAAGCCTAACATTAAAATAGCTGTAGGGTAAAACCTCTTTTAGTGAAATGTAAACCTTTGTGGTGCCGGCTAGAGCTCAGATTATTTTCCACATCAGCCTTTTCCTACATAAATAAAACTGACCTTACTAAGGTCATGACCCTGGGTAAAGCAACCTATAAGCCCTCATGTTAGCTTGTCTCCAACTCCAGGATGGGTGGAAACCAGGACTAATTTATCCCACATGTCAGGGTAAAATACTCTCACTGCAACAGAGCAAGTCAATCTGCCATGTTAAGATCATCCCCCACATGCAACTCAAGTCTAAGTAACCTTTAAAAATCTCTATGTCAATACTTATTTTATGTGAATGCGTGTTGTTTTGCAGCCCATGTGGAGAACAAGGAGCAGTATGTTGAGGTGCTGGAGAATCTGGGGAATAGCCACCTGACCCAGGACAACAACGAAGTCTCCACAGGCTTCCTCAATCTGGCTGTGTTCACCAGAGAGGTCACAGCCCTCTTCAAAAATCTGGTGAGGAGAGAAGTGTGGAGGAAAAGGGGAAGGGAAAATAGAGGCTTCCTCAAATTAGCTGTCTTTACTAGAGAGTTCAAACCACACTAAACCTTAGCATACTGAGGGAACAAGGTAGGATTTAGTTTATTTAAAACAACATCAGGTGACAGAAACCCCACATCTCTCCTCCTGAGATGTTTGAAGTGTGTGTTCACTATGGCAAAGGAAAAAGTGTTTTCAACAGCTGCATGCTAGCACCTCTTGACTCCAAAAGCTGGGGCCGTCTGAAACCCTCCCACTGATAGTTTCTATGGCGATGATAATTTATCCCAGACCTCCATGTGTGAGTCAACACACACCGTCGCACACACTCCCTCCGATGTGTCAATCAAGGCCTCACATGGGACACTGGGGCTGAGGTGGGAAAGTCAAAGAAATGACTTCCTTTGTCTTTTTTCAATCTACTTTGCCTTGAACTCGATGTTTAACGTCATGAGGTTAATAAAATATGTTTAAAGGAGAGTTTAAGACTGTACTTACACATAGGCTTTTTTCTTTTTTTAAGCAGCTTTATTTATAACACAAAGAAAAAGAGTACAGTGACAATGAGGGACAGTTTAAGTAAGGATTCCTATCTTAAACAGAACCACAACTCCAAAGAAGCATGTTTTAAATGAATGCATAGCTTACAATAAAACAGTCACGTCAGTTGTTAAATCCCTTTAAATGTTGCTGACGCATACAATTGAGGAACAGCATTACCCCCCTTTTTTTTTTGTGTTTCCTGTACTAAATTAGATAAGAAAGAAGCATTGAAGCTCATTTCCTTAGCTCTTAGAGAATTTTAACAGCTCTTATCATGGCTTCCGCTTAGTTAGGAACCTTCCTTAAGAAAAAAAGACCTGCCTGGGTTTTATAGATGTTAAGAGGAAATGGGGTCCATAAGACTCACAGGAGGGGGATTTAAGGAGCGGAGCGTGTCCCTTTTTAATGCCGTGTCTGATAGCATACTTGTCCCAATGTTTAAACAGCATTGAGCTGTGTCATCCGCACATGTGTTGTTGACACTTTGAGAGTGGGTTATTCCACCGTGTCCGTACTCGATGTATGATCTACTAGTTACCTCAGCTTTTGGATGTCAACCAAAACAATCTGACCGCTTTCCAGGCCTCTGTGTCAATATATGAAGGTCAGCTCTGCAGTCAGCTCACGGAAGTGGTTGGACATTATTTATGTTAAGATCAAATCCACAAGGATCCAGGGAAAGGCTGCAGTTACTACAGACTTTGTACATCATGTATGTAGTCCTACTGCATGTCTGAGTATAAAGATGTGAAGTATTTCCAAGGGGTTTTGTGGTAATTGAGTTTTACTGTAAGCAAAACCTATTAGCGGTATGTTTTAGATGTTCTTTGATTCATTCTCCAACTCTGTTTCCCAATAGACTTGGTTCACTTCAAAAACGGTAATAAAATAAATTGTGTCATGCTTTGGATGAAAACAATCTTACTGGTGTAGATTATTATCCAGTCTTTTGTTTTGATGAATCACTAGTTTAAAGTGACTGAATCACCATGTTTTTTTTAGCTTTCCTTACTTATTCCCAGAAATGGGGGTCTATAGGGAGATAAGAGTGTGTAGAAGATGTGTGCTTTGTGAGTGTTTATCTCATACTGCATAAGATAAGGGACACCTGGGATATTACGTTGATTTTCTTTTTAATTTCTTTGATGATTTTCTTTTAACATGTTCAGGTACAAAACCTCAACAACATCATGGCATTTCCTTTGGAAAATGTGCTGAAGTCAGAACTCCGGGACAGCAGACTAGTGAGTCTACATTTAATTTCAAATTCATTCAATAATAAAACTGCTGGCTAAACATTTTACAGTTCTGTTTAATTTTGTACTTCAATAGTAAATAGCCAGTCTGCTGTGAGGCTGTCAGGGAGACATATCCTGAGGTTTATAAGTAAAGGAGGGCATTGTGATATTGAAAAAACCGTAAGATTATTTTGTATATCAATAGTGAGACAAAATGTATGCTTGTAGCTTCCTCTAACTCAGCAAAAGCCCATAAATACAAGCAATTGTTATAAATGGTCTCTAATGTAGACTGTTACATTAGAGGAGATAACATTCGATCATAGAATTTCAGTAAAATAACTATAGTCAATGTATAGTCTGTCACCAGTTCAAGTCCCGGCAAGACCAAGTGCTACCGAGGTGTCCCTGAGCAAGGCACCGTTCCCTACACTGCTCCCTGGGCGCCGTTCAAAATGGCAGCACACTGCTCCTAACACTAGGATGGGTCAAATGCAGAGAAACAATTTCCCCACGAGGGATTAATAAAAGTCCATCTGATATATTGTCTGGTTTTCAAAGAGCGAAGAGTCATATCAAGGTTTGTTCTTGCTCGCCAGTGAATAGAGGACCAAGCTTTACGAGAGGAGCCATGTTGAATTCATTAGTATGTTTGGCATTTTGCAGTTCAGGAATACAGTAGATGTTGACTTTACTCTCCAAAATAATATCACAATGTTATCAGTTTTAGGATGGATTTCCTCTTCAAGCAGGTCTTTCTGTGTCGCAGACGCAGCTGAGCCTATTAAGATATTGGATCAAATGAGGCTGTTTATGCAGATAATGAGTAAGACTGAGCAATGTTTCAATACTGCACCAATCCGTCTCACTCAGTATTTTTCCTTTTTAGATTTGCCATGCCGACAGAGTAGTGAGTAATAACACGCTAATGCTCCTGTGAGCTTCTGTCACTGCCCTGTTTTTTGAAACAGCTGATTCGACAGCTGAACATTGCTTCACTATAACTATGAGGAAGGCAACGCGCTACTGAAATCCTGTTCAGCCAGTTAGCAGATTAGTTAGCATAATGTGAGTAATCACGTCTCTGTCTGGCTACGCAGATGATAAACAGTGTGGTAATATACTGCTTTACCGAAATGTATTGAACCACAGAATTTAAACTTCTTTTCTCTTTTCTGCAGGAGCTCAAGAAACAGATGGAGAAAAGTTGGAAGGAGTATGACATAAAAATGTAATTAACCATACGTCTAATTTGTTACCTAACACTCATATATCTGCTTATTATGTGATTAGTGTCCAATTACTCACCTTTACGCCTGAGAGGGATGTTATTGCCTAAGAATCACTTTGCAGTTTCATAGTTCTTGCTGTTTTTTTTTTTTATCAGAGGTTAATAGGATAATAGTTCATTCCCTATTGCCTTTCTCCATTACATTTCTGAGAGAAAAACTGAGGCATTGCACTTTGCAGCCATCATTTGATTTCATTCTAACGTTGGGCAGTTGTTTCAAGTGTTTCATAATGTGGTAATGAAAGTTCACCCCCCACCCCCCCTCCTTTATTGTCTCTCATAAATCTTCCTCTCACTGCTGTCTCTATGAGTAAGAAAGAAATAAAACACTTAAAATGCTCCAAAAGTTAATCATGACGGACAGAAAGTTTTAAAGATGAAAGACTTGTGAAATTACTTGGGATACGATTTTATTTCGTTTGCTCTTTTCCTTATGCTTCCCCCACCCATCAGAGGGAAGCTGGAGAAGGAGAAGACACGGCAGCTGGGTCTGATCAGGACAGAGGGATCAGACGGAGGGGAGGACATGGAGAGGGAGAGAAGGGCCTTTCAGCTGCAAATGTGTGAGGTGAGGGATTAGTGCCAGTCAAAATACCCAGGCACCTTTCACAAACCTGAAATGGGGATTTAGTTCACATGGGTGGTCTGCTTGTGGATTTCATATTTCATCCATGGTCGACTGGATGGCCTGTGTCAATCCCTTTTGTGTCTCTCCAGCAATTCCTATGACGGAAAAAAGATGGCTTGGAAAGTCATACATGACTTAATTGGTTTCGTCTTGCAGTTGCAGTAGAGCTTGGTCATACGCAGTAGAAAGTGCAGTTCAAAGGCAGATGGAAATGAGTCATAACTCTAACCTGAAGCACACAATTCTTGTGAAATGCACTGGCAGTGCTGTTTTATACAGGTGGTGTAGTCTAAGTGCGTTAACATACATGATGTAGCTGGAGATTACCCTGAGAAAAGAATTATAATCCTGACCAAGACCAGCTGTTGAAGCAAAGAGGAGAGGCACTGAAAAATTGTATTTCCACTTGTTGCAAACAGCTACACCCCTTTGTCCCTCCGTCTCCTTCACCCAGCATACACACACACACACACACACACACACACACACACACACACACACACACACACACACACACACACACACACACACACACACACACACACACACACACACACACACACACACACACACACACACACACACACACACACACACACACACACACACACACTCTCTCAAACAAATATACACAGGACAGACACACTTCACTGAGGCCGCCTCGGCTTCAGCTACAAAGAGCCAGATGGATACAGGCTTGGGTTTTATGGAGCGAAGACACTGTAGTTATTCCTTCCACACTGTGCAGGGTAGAAATAATTCACAGTCAAGCTTGCACAACGTGTCCGTGTTGTTCTTATATTTTAATACTTTTTCCTAGTTTCGGTCGAGTGTTGAAATAAGGCGACGACCTTTGGAACAATATGGAGCAGTGTCCTAGAAAGGAAGAAGCCACACATAACAAACATGCTCAAAACATCATATTAAGGATAGGCAGTGCAGGATGAGCCTTAAATTATAGGGACTGAAACATGTTGGATTTATTTGATGCAACATTTTCATATTCAGGCTTCATGCGTTAATATATCCATCTGGCTTTTCCAGGGAGAGCTGCCATTTCTGCAGCTATATTTAACAGTCTGTGTTTATGCCTCCAGTATCTTTTGAAGATCCAGGAGCTCAAGGTGCGTCAGGGCCCTGATCTTCTCCAGAGCCTCATCAAGTATTTCCAGGCGCAGCTCAGGTCAGTCCCAGCCAACATTCATTTTAGATGTAAAATAAGAACCAGAAATATGTATTTTTCCTTTCCCTGGCCTTAAAACATGGAATCTTGGGTTTCATTGACAGATTTTACATAATAGTTGAGGTTCTTTGGTTTTACATTCCATCTACAAGCTATTATTACTGCTATTAACCATTTACCCGTTTTAATAATACAGGGGTTTTATGTGGGAACAGAGTTGCTTATCCAGCTTAGGCATGGGATGTTTTGGTTGGTGTGAACTATAATGTTTGGACTGAAGTACCACCATGACTCAGCAGTTTTTCTTCTTCTGTTCTCAGTTTCTTTCAGGATGGGCTAAAAGCTGCAGAGAACCTTACCCCCTTTATCGAGAAGCTCGCTGCTTCTGTTCACACGGTAAATACACAGAAGCTGCCGCTTGATGTGTCTGTCCAGCGGCTTTATTTTTTTCAGTGTTTAAAGTTATGCGTATTAGTCATCTAATGTCTGCAAGTTTTGTTATTCAGCTTTGTTATGATTTCAGAAGAAGATATGTGTTCAAAGGTCCTGACTGACTCAAACTGTGTCACAAAAAACACATTCATATACCTAATGATGTTATCATACCCTAAATCCTCCTACACAAACACAGACTCATTTCCTCATCGTTTGTCAGCCGTCTTTCCATCACAAGATGTACAACCTGTGTGAAAGAAAGCAGTGAAACTATCTTACTCTAAATCATTTTGTATTTTAGTACCCCCTGTAGCACCTTTTCTCCTGCTCTCCAAACTATTTTACAACAGCCAAAACCTCAGTGACTCCCCCCTCCTTTGAAACTCCCCCCCCCCAAGCTTAGCCCAGAGGCAGAAACTCTTATTGCTGTAATTTCCCAGAAACGCTCCCCCCCCCCCCCCATTTGAAAAAATAAAAGTGAAAGCATCCCTTATTTTCATTCCTTCCCTTGTGCACACCTATTTCTCCAACCACTCCGACGGGTTTCCAGTCCCTCCGCTGGATCGAGCCCTGGAAACAGACAGTTAGCTGTAATAGAAGGAACGTTAGAGGTTTTTCTGGTTCTGCATAGGCAGAACAGAGACCCGCTCAGACATGCCAGACCTCAAGAAGGAAATTCAACAGAATCTGTGTTATGGCTCCTAGGAAAAATGCTAAAATATTTCAGTTAAACTGAATTTGGTTGCACGCATGAATGGTCACTGTGCTGCTGCTTTAATTCAGAATGTGCAACCTCCTAGGACGACACACCCCAGTACTGAGCTCTGTTCTGCATTATTTAGGTCATTTCACAAAAGTGATGTATTGTCTTTCCACACCCTATTCTTGAAAACAAATGTGTGTATGATCAGATGAACCTGGGAGATCATGTGGTTATTCCAACTAATTACATTTTTATTGCTGTATTGAATAAACTGACATTCTTGGTGGGTGTTTCAGGTGCGTCTGGATCAGGACGAGGAGGTGAAACAACTCACTCAGTTGAGGGATTCTCTCAGATTACTTCTGCAAGTGGAGGGGAAAGAGGTATGCCTATTCATAATGCATCATTGTTATACTCATTACACATTACGTACCTTGACTTGGCACACTATATAGATCTTCAGCTCACTGTGTTGGTATGTAAACAAAATGTGTTTTCAAAAGAGCCAAGCAGCTTTAATTACCAGTTGATGCTGTCGGATTACTTTCTTGCCACAAATGTTTTGAATTTTCCAAGCTGGCTTAGAGCCTTTGGAGTGAAGTCCTTAATCTCTGTTTATATCCCAGGAGTACCTGAACAGGAAGAACTCTGGCAACGGGTATAGCATCCACCAACCACAGGGCAACAAGAAATATGGGACGGAGAAATCTGGCTTCCTGCTCAAGAAGAGTGACGGGTGGGTAAAGGCATCAGTTACAGTGTCCAAATGTCAGGTCATGAGCAGCTATAAAACACGTATTGTATTAGGAATTAAAAACACACAAATACAAAAAAGTGATGTAAAGTATAAATAATCATGTAGTTTGATATGTCTCATAACTTAGCAAAAAGTTATTGGTTTAATTTTTTAAACAAATTATAAAGTTTTCAAAGTAACTGCTGTCAAGGGGAGTAGCGATCAGAGCTGAAAGAAGAGTAAGCAAGTAAGCCATGGAGAAGGAGAGAAGGGGGAGTTCAAACTTTGTCTCCCCCGTCTGTTCCTCATTACCGTGAGATGAAGATCCAACCAGGGGCCCCTCCTGTGGAACTTTCTGAACGGATCCAGCTTTTGCGTCATGCACACACGACCCGTAGACGCATATATACACACACAGAGATTATGCTAGATTTCAGCGTGATAAGGAGAAAGGATGTGGTTCAGTCGGATGAATGGGAGACGGGGGAGAGCCAGTTTTCCTCAGGCCGCTGACAGAAAACAGAACATGTTCTCAGCCATTTTAACTGATTGAATCAAGATAATGAAAACAAGAGGGAAGCACCGGAAGAGTAGTGAGCCGTGCAAGAAGTGTTCAGCTCACCATTAAACAATTGATGGGGTACATGTTAAGAC
Source organism: Notothenia rossii (assembly GCF_949606895.1). Lineage (NCBI taxonomy): Eukaryota > Metazoa > Chordata > Actinopteri > Perciformes > Nototheniidae > Notothenia > Notothenia rossii. The sequence goes on along the minus strand of NC_136905.1, from coordinate 72,484,778 downwards.
TGTTATCTCTTAATGCACACCACAGATGGTTTCTGCGCAGTGCATTAGGAGATAAAAGTGTTGTGCCAGGTGGATGACGTCATGACACTAGTTTATGTATAAAATGTAATGTATTTCTTTTTCTCTGCAGTATCAGGAAGGTTTGGCAGAAGAGAAAGTGTGGAGTGAAATTTGGCTGCCTGACAATTTCCCACAGCACGGTGAGGACACATGAACGTCAGATTCAGATCAGAGTGTCATCTGAAATCTGTCCAACTTCTCCGATACATGCTGACATTAGCATCTGTGTCTTGTATTTAGATCAACCGCCCGCCAGCCAAGTTGAACCTGCTGACCTGTCAGGTGCGACCAAACCCAGAGGACAGGAGGACCTTTGACCTGGTCACTCGTAGGTTCATTCCTTAACGTTTGACCCTTAACGTTTGTCAGTCAAGCTGTGTGAAAGCGTGTCTGTTTGGCCCCGACATTAATAGAAATTAGGATCAGACGCATTTATTTGGGATGAATGTGTGAATAAACTGTTGGGACGTGACAAGGGGGCGATTGTGTGCTTGTCTCCCCGGACGCTAACAGCTGCCCCTAATACAAGGATGGTTTAAATGCAGATTCCACATTTCACAGTGCTGTGTTGTGTGTACATGTGTGAAGATGAAAGAAATCCTCCAGCCTTCAATTTGTTTTATGCCATGACTAGAAAGTCATAAACCTCTAAACACCATTTTTTTTCTTCTTCTCAATAGATAATAGGACATACCATTTCCAGACAGAAGACGAGCAGGAATGTATGATGTAAGTGTTGAAACTACTGTAGGCTACTCACTTAGCTTCTTCGCCTTTTGTATTTTCTCTTTGTGTAAGCAGGTTGTTACATGTCATGCACATCTACTTTAGATCAGGTCCGCATGGTCAAATAGCAGTCAGAGAGAAGAGAAGGGACCTAATGATACAAGATAAAGATTGTTTTAGTGTCTGGTGAAGAGCAGCAAAGAGCTGACAACCCCAAAAAAGGAGAGAAACTAAAGTGATGCAGATAGAAAAATGTGTCCTCTCGGAGCCCCTTGGCCCAGCTGCATTTGGGTGGGACTTCACTTTCCAGCCACAGACTGCGAGCAAGGGAACTTTGTGTTTTGTGATGTGGGGTTTGAGGGGAGTGCATGTGGGGTTTTCTGTCCCTTACCCTCCCCTTGTGTGCGGGCCTCCAGGCAGATCCTCTGGTGTGCTGTGTGAGTTTAGAGATGGGTTGAAGGGAAAAGTACTGGAGGTTCGGAAATCAAAGCCACAAGGTCCGGCTCAGTATTGCCTGGGTGGTAGAGTATTTATGAAATGGAGAAAGTAAGCATGATGATGATTTATTTTCACTAGACAAGTGAGCAAATACAAAACACATGCTGGACTTTGTTTGATCTTCGGAGGAAAGGACTGAAATGATCAATCTTTTGTTTAGCTGTGGTGCCACAAACTCTGTGACTTTCGCTCCAATGTTCCATGACAACATGAAGGACTTGGGAGTTTTCATTTAGGCTCTTTAATGAACTTTGTTCTGTATGTCTGCTCCTCTGCTGTAGTTGGGTGTCAGTGTTGCAGAACAGTAAGGAGGAGGCCCTGAACACAGCGTTGGTAGGAGACCAGCTCCACGTCCAGGACAGCGGTCTCCAGGAACTATCCAGATCCATCATCGCCGAGCTGCGACACATGCCTGGCAACGAGGCCTGCGCTGATTGTGGAGCACATGGTCGGCCACTCGTTGATTTAATGATTTGTGCAGAATGAATCAAACACTGATAATGTTTTACAACCGGTTTAATTTATTTTGTATGAGCTTGACAATATTCAGAAAGAACATTTATCAATTCAAGCTTTGTTTGTGGAGCGGTGATTAGGTTTCTAACTGATTTATTCTGCTGTGTGTATGTCTCAGATCCAACATGGCTGTCGACCAATTTGGGCATCCTGACCTGTATCGAGTGCTCAGGCATCCACAGAGAGCTGGGAGTCCATTACTCTAGGATCCAGTCTCTCACTCTGGACCTGCTGAGCACCTCTGAGCTTCTTGTACGAAATACACACATGGAAACACACGATTCACACAATAACAGACACAGTCCACATTAATTTTGTCAGGCTTTCCTAATTACAGACATTATCTAACCATCTGCCTTTCATTTAATGTCACATCTTTGTGGCTGCTTTGTGTGTCTCTTCAGTTGGCCGTCAGTATTGGCAACACCAGATTCAACGATATCATGGAGGCGGGCCTTCCAAATGACTCTGTCAAACCGTTGCCACAAAGTGACATGTGAGTCCCTGTTTTCTTTCAAACTAACAATATGAGTGTTCAAAAGGAGTACACAAGAATTTTTCGATTGATTGTTTTTTTTTACACAAAATAAACAACTTTAATAATAAAAACATTTAAAAAACCTATTCTGTATGCACCATTTAAACCAATGCAAATTCCTCCCATGTGTTAACCTACTTGGTAATCAAACCGATTCTGATTCTGATTGACCAGGAATGCCAGAAAGGAGTACATTGTGGCGAAGTACGCTGAGCGCCGGTATGTCCTGTGCAGAGAAGAGTCCGACCCCGGCCGGCTGTACGACGCTGTGAGGAGCCGAGACCTCACGTCTCTTCTCCAGCTCTACGCTGAGGGAGGGGACCTCTCCAAACCCCTCACATTGTCTGACGGACAGGTAAGAATCATTTACAGCCACAAGTCGATTCCCACGCTAGCGTTTTTCATGTCCTGAAAGGGTCGAAATGGATGTGATACATTCACATCATCTTCTGACAAACTCCCACAGATGTCATGCATTTAGGATGAATGACAGCTGCATCCCGACAAGGCACCCCACCCCACGTGTTACATAGCTACACATACATTTCTGCAATGTTTTCAAAAAGTCACTAACATGTTTCTTTAGCCTATAGCTTAAAATAGATTTAAATCCTCTCAAACCCTGTTAAATGGGTGTGTGGGGATAGTTGCAGCATGTGAAGTATGTGTTAATTGTCCAGTTGTGTGCATGGTTCACGTGGGTGGATGAATCCGAGGCCCTCCCCTCTCTTTTAGTCTCTAATTCAATCTTTCCTCCCCTTTCCTCTTAGCATCCATTCATCTTGTTTTCCCGCCTCTACTGTCTTTACTCAACACCTCGCTCTTCTTGTCTTAAATCATATTCTACCCTGCCTGTCATACACTTCCTGCTCACCATAAGGAGTCAGTTATAACACTGCTGACTAACGGTGTGTGCGTATTATGTGTGTGTTTGTTTGTGTTGGACGGCCCTCGTTTATTATTTCAGCTTTTAGGTCATAGCTCACGTCTCTTGAGAACAAGTGAGACCAGCTCATTGAATTACGCAGGCACTTCCATGTCTTTTCTTCTGCCCCTCCTTTCGCACTTCACATAAACAGATAATGCTTAAAGCTGTAGGCACGCTTTTAGTTTTCAAGCACAGAGACACAAATGAATTGTTTCAGCTTCAACCTCTGACATGAGCTTCTCTGGTATGCATAACCAAATCCTTGATTGTCAAAAAGCAGCCACTTGAGGCCATGACTGACAGTGAACCTGGCCAAACAGTTTTGATAGATTTAACCTCTTTCAGGGGTCACTCATTTGGCCTCCTATGTGCTCTTTGCTTCCTATTTAAGGGGATCAAAGAGACAGCTCTCCATCTTGCTGTGCGTCTGGAGGAAAGGAGCTCTCTGGGGCTGGTGGACTTCCTCTGCCAGAACAGGTCAGACACTGACAGTATCCTATCTACTTTGCATTAAGTGGATTAAGCTCTTCATCAGTATTGTTTGAAAGTTGGCCATTTCTCAATACTGTATGTTCACTCTACAGCAACTGTCTGGAGAAGAGAACAGCAGAAGGAAACACGGCTCTTCACAACAGCGTTCTGCATCACAAGCCGGAGTCTCTCAAGTTACTGCTCAAAGCAAAGGCAGCGCTACAAACAGGTAACCTTAACTCTGGTTACTCTTTCACCCAGTGAAATCAATAAAAACTTAAACAATGTTTCTTTTTAAATCTCCCATAGTGAACACTGCCGGAGAGACGGCCCTTGATTTAGCCCGGCGGCTGCAGCACGGGCAGTGTGTGGAGCTGGTGAGAACCTACTTTCTCTTTTTTTTTTAACGAAGTTTTATATTCCAAGAACACACACAGTCAGAAGGTGCATTCAACTGAGAAATCAAGTTGCAACATTAAAATGCCTACCAGAAAGCCAACTCCAGAAACAAAACAAGACTATTTCAACAGCTGGAAATACTACCTTGAAATAACTCCCCGTGCAGCACAGCTCTGCTAAGGACTCACTCCCAGGATAGGGAATCTGATCCTCATCAGGTCCCAGTGTGTATCATTTATAAACTGGTTTTATTTTCTTACCGGCCATCTGCCCTGCTGAATCAGACCTGCGTTGTAATATCCTGTTTGATTATACACGACCTTCGTATACAGCCTTGTTATGGTTAGGGTTATGGGTTGACACATAAGCAGCTTTAAAATTCCCCCGGCTTACTCACTCGCTAAATTAATTTCATTTTTTATGAGATTTTCTTTCTTTATTATATCTGGAAGCTATAGTTTGGGCTTGCTCTGGATTCGAGAGACCTTTTTTTGTGATTTCATTAAAAACCGGTTTGCTCTTTCCCAATTGTTGTTGATTTTTTTAAACATCTGCTTAACCCAACGTCACACTGATGATTGATCGTTGATGGTCAGGAGGGAGTTTTCTGTTGATAGATTTCCCCAATATTGCTTCAGGATGTGTGAAATGTTTATAATCCTGCGCTTTAAGTATTCTTCCTTTGTGTTGTTCTCCAAATATCCCACTGCTAATATAGAATTATTAAATACCCCTACATCTGTGTTTGTGTGTGTTTTAGTTGGAGCTGGCACAGAGTGGGAAATTCAACTCTCAGATCCACGTGGAGTTCATGTGGGAGACGCAGTCCCAGGAGTTTTATGACAGCGAGGATGACCTGGATGACAGGGTAACACACACACACACACACACACACACACACACACACACACACACCTCTGTCTCTCTGCCAAAAAAGCCTTATAGGACCTTTTCCACTAAAATACTCTACTAGCAAGAAAAAGGCTATATATACACATTTCCTTTTTTTAAAGTTGAGTGGAAACTAAAAATGAACCTTGTGCCTCTTTCTAATTTTTTCCAGGTGAGCCCATTACCCAAAAACCGCTCCCCTGCGCCCTCAACTGGAGGCAGCGGATCTGCTTTTGCCCGCTGGAGTGTGAACGGTGCCAACGGTAACACTGGGATTAGGTCCTGTCAGACATATGAGAATCTAGACTTCTTATACAAAAGTCCTCCAGCCAACAGCGCCCCCTCTGCACGACCAGCGCCCCCCCCACTGCCTGTTAAATCCATCCAGAGAGGTGAGCTACTGTGGTGTCAATGTTGCTTATCTGCTTTAAAAACAACATCCAAACCGTTCCTGGTTTTGATTTATTAAATGATAGAGTTAAATAAGGTTGCATTCACTTACATTTGATTTACGATACGATTTAAGCAGGTGCGAATACTGCCAAAATAAATAATGGTTTGTTCAACCTGTTTCTATGATTGCATCCTGCTTACATGAAAGATGATGCCAGCTCAAATAACACATACAGGGTTTATTAAAGGTCATTTTTGTTCGTATTGATCTTATTTTACATTAATAATAATGATATTTATTTGACATTGTTCTTCCGCTCCACAGGTCGCTCTGACCCTCAGATTTCGGTCACAACACAAGAAGGTAACCCCCTTCCACGACGGTGCTCTAACCCGCCCTCCAAATCCTCCAGTCCTCAGACACAGGCTAGACACAGTCCTCCTTCTCCGAAAACAGAGAACAAGGGCCAGGGGGCGAGGGCACCCAGGCCTCACAACGGACAGCCAGTGGTGCTCAGGGGGGGCCCACCTGGTGCTGGGTCTCAAGTCAGCATCACGCATACATCCTCGCAGGGTCGCATAGGGCCTGTCAGGTGAGAAAGCACTGCTATGATTGGTCAACAGATTATGTTTAAAAGGGTCTCTGAAAAAATACAATTCAGGTTATCTTTTATACCTCAAAGATGAAAACAATGATACAGCTGTGCCTATTTTGGACTGTTGGAAACAACTCTACAACAGAGGCCTTGTTTGATTTGACATATTTTATGACTCCTCCCCCTCCAGTTCAGAGAAGACCACATCGTACCGTCGGACCAGCAGTGGAGCAGGCAGCCAGGGGAAGTGTAGTGTGATGTCTCCCAGCTGTGTGGGCAGCACAGAGGAGCTTTACTGCAGCTTAGTGGGGAGTAACTCCAGCATCACCCCAGCTCCTGCTCCACAGGCCTCACCCACCATGACCTGTGTCCCCCGATCCCGCAGTAACGCTATGGTACAGTCACACAGGAACATCTTTCTATTGCCTTTAGAAGTCCTCCATACTGCAACCTTTTTCTGTGGAGAGTCAGAAAAGGCCTGTAACATTTCACAGTTCATATAAATGTGCTATTAGCACACTAGAAACTATCTGACATGTCTCCTACAGGTTTCTGGCAGCAGGCCACCTCAGAAGCGTGTCAAGGCTCTCGTGGACTGCAGGGCCGTCAGCTCGGAGCAACTCGCCTTTTTCAAAGATGAGATCATTGTGGTCACGGCCACTAATGACCCCCACTGGTGGGTAAGTGTAACTACAACTTTTGGATTTCATTTTCTCCTCTGGGCAGCAATGTGAAGGATTCAACCGGAAGTTCAATATAAGATGGACTTTTCACATGGGCTCACTTCGTAAATATGACTTGTCTCGGTTTTTAGTATCAGAATCAAATCGGCACCACTTGCATTGTGCATGTCTTGACACATATTGTACAGAAAAACCTCCCTTACTTATTTAAGTTATTATAAATAAGTATTTTTTATATGTATTGTATATTTAGCTTTCTAATTTCCTGCTGGGATTAATTAAGTAACCTATTTCTATCCTAACAGGTTGGCCACATAGAGGGGGACCCATCCAGGGCAGGGACCTTTCCTGTCAACTATGTACACAAACTAACAGACTGAAGGGACGTGGAAGTGTGAGAGAACTGTATGGAAGCATGACGGAGGAACTGAGCCAGCATGGGATGCTTACTGGGAACTTAACATCGTCACACAGTGGATGGAATCCACAGGAGAGGACGCTTTTATTCTCCTGGATTTAACTCAAACTAGAGGTTTTGACTAAACAGAGAATATTTCCACATGCGGATATACTAGCCAAGAGATACACGAGGATATAAATGGCTCTGTTTTAGGGATTTCTTTTTAACATTTACTCATTCTGGAAACCAATAAGGGAACCAAGGGCTTCAGAGCCTTATGACACTTATTCCAAGGTCAATATTATCCCACTTTTGGTCCGTCCTTGCCTTTTTAAATTGCAGAAAAACCATTAACAGGTACAAATTCATATTTGGCTTGGGTAGAAACTGCCTTTAAATGTCTGTTTAAATCGTTTTTAAACAATGTAATGCAGATGTTTAAGCTGTCTATACTGATCTAGGATTTGTTAAAAGAAGAAAAACTTACCTGCTGGGAGAAACCCCCTTTAAGGCACTTTAAACTCAGAGGAGATATCTTCTGAAGAGTTGGCAGGGCTGTAAGTGTGTACCCTGCCAGCTACTGTAAATAAAGAAGTAGCTGCTTTTTGTTCTAAACGAAAACTTTTAAGTCTTTTAACTCGCAGTATACTGAGACTTTGATTGGAGGTTGAAACCTGCCCAGTGTCTGTTGCAGCCTGCCCTGGGACTCTAAAGGGACTCTGTGCCTTCCAGTCTGCGGCCAAACGGCAGGCGTCTGGGCAGAGATCTGAAACTCTAGCCCAGCCATCTTGACTCTGGGCACAGCTCAGAGTGGGGGCTCCAGTTTCTCCTGGCTCCAGGCATCTGTCTCTGGAGAACCTGGAATAACGACAGTGTGTTGTAAAAAAGAAAAGACTGTGTTCCACCAGGAAATGACTTTTAAAGAGAGCTTGTTAGTAACAGCACCCCGCTGCAGTAATTTGTTCGGTGAACACGTGTGCATCAGAGGATACACACTCGCACACTTTCACTTACTGTACACACACACACACGAGCTCTGGGGGAGAACGGAGAGTTTTAACTGCTTCACTTTTTATAGTAGTCACACATGTAACACATTTCACTAACACAAATTGTTGTACATACTTGTATGAACATGTAATGATGTACAGTATATATATATAACCTGTTTTCTTATATGTTGTCCTCTATAAAAGGATTGGTACACATAATGATACTCCCTGCTGGTTATTTGATATCCTCTTATTTAATGTTATGTCTCTTTATTGGTTATCTAAATGGCTGTCAGAGGAAAAAAAGGGACACGTTGCATTATCAGTATTCAGATAGGATTGTCTTAGCAAACTAATAAAAAACATCACAAAGCTTTGTTATCAGATAAATGTGACAGTTATAGTCGTACATTAGGGTACGACTATAACTAGTAACTGTTAAATATAAACAATACTAAGTCCAGTCAGTGTATTTGTAAATACACACAAAACATGATAAATGAAGTGCCATACAGTCTCTAAAATAATATTCTCTGTATATGGAATGAGTAAAGTGGACTTGAGTATTATGACTGACTCAAAGCCAGAGCACTGCTTCAGACCCAGAGGTGCTGAATGCTCAAATAACCTAAATGATTCAGCGAGTGTGGGCGCATATAAAAACCTCTTCCTAGTAAAGTGCATAAATACATATGCACTGGAAAGGCTGGATTGTGCAAAATGTTCCACTAGTCTTTGAGACCTCAAGGTCTTACCAACGTAATACTATCAAACTATCTAATTTAGCTATTCTCTAATAAAAGATATCTTCCAAAGATATGTTCTTCCCTATGCTTACAAACTGCAAGAAACATACACCAGCAAGTTCTGTCTAAGTATCTGCGTGTAGATAAATACATATATGCTCTTTAAAAATAAATAAATAATCCCTTGCATTACTCAATGCAAGGGATGAATTAAACAGAACAGACCTTGTGTATATTGGTTTTGACAGTTGGATTTTAACATATTACCACTTCTGGCATCCTTTACACCTCTTTCCTTTTGTCCTTACCTCCCTAAAAGCTTCCTCCTTCCATTTTCTTGGCAGTCTCCCCTGCAGCTCTGTGTCCTCGCCTGCCTCATTTTGTCCCGATCCGGATGTTACTTCTGATGCCCTTTACCAGAACAAGGATGATAACATTTCAACCTGTCAGTTAGATAACCGGTCACCTCTCTAAAAGCCAGGATAACAAAGCCTACTCTGCCAACTGAGAAGCCAATACACACAAACAATTATACTTTACCATTAAGCCTGCCTGTGTGCACCAATGCATACAAGCACTCTAAGACATATTGCATTGCAAATGTATTCATTCCCTAATGACCTGATCCATTTTATGATTATTCATGCACAAAACACAAACATCCTTTAATGTAATATACATGCTGTGGAATATTAGTAATCCATGACATGCAGAGTAAAGCCTGCACTAATCTTTAGATTCTAACGGCCCCTGGTGGAACAGTATGGCTCGGAAGAATGATCAGCATGTTTACTCTAAAGAGGGTATACTGTATGCAGCAATCCTTACTTCAAAGTAAATACCTTTTAAAGACCCTTTCCGTTCATTTTAAGTCCTTCCACCACCTCTAAATAGAATGGGTTTAATCATTAACACATGGCATTGACTTGGGGCAGAGAGCAACCAAGTCCACCAAAACAATTAATGAATTATATTTTTGATGTTATCACTTTTCTCTGAAATATATATATATTTTTTAATATTCTCGACATAATGGCCTTATTTTTCTGATCTTTCCGACATAACTTTTTGGCGACGTTATTTTTCGAATAATTTCTACATACTATGAGGTTTTTTCTGATATTTTTGGACATTCTAATCTATGACGTTGTTATCCTTTTTATACACGTTTTCCAGTTTCCAATACGATTATTTTTTCAAACATACTTTACTTGCGCTGATATAGACATAATTGACATATTATACAATGACTACACTTTAGCATACAAACTCTTTGAACGCTACATTATTTTAACAGCCTGAAGTATGTCAAGTTTACATGCATCAGGGTCTGTAATCCCTGCATATCAAACATAATACAGGATGTTTTACTTTCTAATACCCTAGATATCCCGATCTGCCTTTCTAAAAGCCATCTACATGCGTAATGCCTTTCATTAAGGGAGCATAACATCAGCTTAATGCAACTTCACAAATCCTGACTTGCATTAATGAGCTCTTGGAAGTGGGACATGTTTCCAGTAATTCTGCCTTTTCCATCAGAACACAGGGTTATCTAACCTCCATTTCACAGAATTTAACAGCATCTTGTAAAGTCACGTATAGCAGTTTCTGCTGAGCGCTGCTTCAATGTGACCCGATGCTCCCTATACCTCACGCAACTGCAAAGCATATCATATGTTCAGATCTTGCCTGAAACACTTAATGAAAGCAGTTTTCAGCAGAATGGGAAAGAGGGATATTAGCATACTCGTGATTTTCTGACACATGAAAAAAACCCACAACATTTTAGTAATTTTGTCAATTTATTCTAATAGTTCAGCCTATATTACAAAACCTGATAATAGTCATAATGAAATCTATCATTTCATAATTACTAGTGTTGTACATTGTAGCTCTGTGCTCAAGTAAATGAATCAAGTGGTAGCAAGTTTAAGCGTTAAACATAGCAGAACATTCTTTCACTGTGCAGCAGAAAGCAAAAGCCTTTTAAGAAGTACATTAGAAATGTTTGGAGTCAACTTACTTCCAAAACAGCTGTGTTTTAAAATTACATTCGAAAAGTCGATTTACCTTCCTGTGTCAGGGTCTCATAACCGTAAATCTGCCAGAAAGTATTGAAAGTAAAGCTTTGTAATTAGGCTAATAGCGGTTTCGAATCAATTGACTCCAAACATTTGCACACAAGTAACATTTGACATTCGTAAAGTATAATATACAGCTTTCAATCAAAATATATATTATAATAATTAGAGGTAATAAACACCACATTTAAGGAAAATAAAGTTCTGTGCTTATTTCACTACAGCACAAAAACATACCATACCTCACATCATGAACGATCACGAACACAAAATATGAACAAAATGATATATTTATAAATAAATAAGCATCAGTTCAAGTCTTATTGGACCTGTGCTTGGCCAGCATGTGAGTCAGTAAAGGGCTGTGAGAGCTGGAATTCTAGTTGGTCGCTGTTTCCAGTTTATTTTGGTTTAAGTGTTAAAATCTCATGTATCAAAAGTCATGTGACCTTAAAAGTCATTTCAATGGCCCAAAAATGAATACAAGAAGATGTATTGCCAACCACAGGTTCAACAAAAATAGATGTGATTATACCGTATATCCAGTGTTAAGGAAAAAATACACTTCAGTTACAATTACATTCATTCTGCAAGTGGGCCCAGAGATCTTTGGGAAACAAAGTGTTATTTTTCATTCATAGAAAAACACAAAAGGTGCAGTCGCACAACAGTGGACGAGTTTTTTTTTTTTCCTTCTATCCAGATAATGATGTTGAGGTCTGTGATGGTTGTGAGTTTGGCTGTTTACAATCGCCATCACCATCAGTATTACCACTGCCAATGCACAACATCGCGTAAGGCTTTTAAAAAGAGATATATAGGCCAGCTGTATATTCAATAATAAGCTATTTACATAGGACCATGAATACATATTTAAGGCCTATTAGACCCTTTTGTTCTTCACAAGGTCTCTCTAAGCGACTGCCTTGGCTGAATATAGTTTGGTATAGATGTGCACAAAGACGGCAAGCAGTACTTCTCCCCATGGTCGAGTGGAATGCTTATATAGTGTTAGTCAACATTCAAAGATAAGGTCATCATGGCTGTCAGAAGTCTGAAAGCTGAAAACATCAACAGAAATTTCTAATAGGTTACATTTTCCTTGCTTAAAAAGAGGTACTCCAGCAATATAGCACTGCACTTCTATAGAGTCAGTGCTTCCAAAGGGCCAGATTTGGATTCTGAGAAGCGTTGTTGCACCCTCGGATGTATGTTGGACAACAATGGATTTAAGAGAGACAAAAATGGTATTCGTGCGGCCCTAAATGTAAGATCCAGAAATGCTGGATACTTCCTATTTCTGCATACCATCTTCCATTAGACCTCCAAGCATTGTAATACAATGTTTATGTTAAATAAGACTAACAAAATCGAACCTCTAAGATTTTTATTTAAGACGTCCCCTACTGAGGACAATTTTCATTTTTCACAGACTGCCAGTTAAACTTAGCTGCCAATAAGCTTGGACAAAATAAAATGTTAAGCCCTTATAATCAATATTTGAATTTAAAAACCAAATACATTAATTTGATTAAAAAGTTATCCCGTAAATTCATTCTCTTTGTCTTGCACCATCCTAAATTATTAAACTCTAATTTCCCATGCAATGAGTGTCCTCCGCTCATTTTGTCTGCAGGGTCCCTGATACAGCCTGTTCTCAGAGAAATACATCAAGGTCTTCTCCTGCCACCCTTTACAGAGACAAAGCCGTTTCTAATGCGTCTCAAGTGATGCAGTAACATGTCCCAACCATGCGTGTCCTTGCAACTGGGGAGCAATTAAGACTGGAATATCTAAGTGCACCTGATGACTTTGAGGACTCCTAAGCAGTCAAAACATTTGTCTCTGTCGTAAACAACCTTGCTTTGTTCTTCGGTGAGGTCATTTATGAAAGGAGGGCAAACAAAGCACCATCAGGGATTCTGCGTCTGCAAAGATACCTTGTCATTCTTTGAAAAAGCAGTTATAGAAGGATTCCAACAAGCACTTACATTCCTCAAATGCTTTTCCCCCAACAAATTCTACGTTGAGATTTAATTCCTGCCTTTCTGCCATAACCTTCAGATTCCAAAAATAGATATCCCTGGAGTATTGGCTATGCACGTGGATTGGTGGAGTAGCCGAACACAACTGATACTAAGTCATTGCTAATCCGAAGAGAGAACACATTTTAAGATTTAGGCCAAAAAGTAAGTAGGATCTATATGTAGAATGTAGGTCAAACTGCACATGGGACAAAGACACTGCTGCACATGTGAAGGATCACACATCGACAATGACTGATTGATGAATCAGATAAACCAAACACACCGAACGACTAGACATTCAAACTCTGAATCAGGACAATATTGTCTAACTTCACTATACGCCACAAAAAAGGCTGATTATCATACCAGTGAAGCTGCTATTGTGCAAACTATAACACTTTACTACGCTAATATACTATACAACACAATCAGCAAACAGTGATGGCCTATCTTGGCTTTCCTTGCTAATACATGCATGGCTTATCTTCAACCCCTATCATGGATTAAATAATCAGCAAAAAATATAATTTCCTAAATCATTCCGCTGACCTCTAAAGCTGTCTAGTATTGTTGTAGTTACAGTGCTCCGCTGGATACATTCTGTATTTTTATAGAGGAGGATTTAGGATCGAGGGATGAGTGGTTGCTAGGTGACCGGATAAAAAGAGGCCACAGGTGGAATCGTCCCAGCTTGTGTTGCTTGCTTTCCCTCGACGATGCTGCCAAAAACAAGAGTTGTGGTAGAGGGCGAGTGGTCACGTTTTCTGTGTACGTCTCAGCCATCCGAATTCCACACTTTGGACATTTTCTAATTTCCTGTCTCTTTACTGAATCCTTGGTTTTATGTAACAGTGCAGCAATCCCTATGAAAGCTTCACCTTTGATTCTCTCTCACTGCCCTTCCCTTCTCTCTTCACTGGAGAGGCAGACTGTTCAGTGCTTTCTCCTGTCTCTTCCCTTTCCCTCTCACCCCCCTCTTCTGATAAGGTTAACATTACATAAGAATAGTGTAATCCTGTTTGGCGTTTCATTCATTGCTGCATAACTTAAAAGACATACAGAAGAGCTTCTGTTTCCCACAATGCTGTACCTTTCCCCCCCGCATCACCTGAAAAATGACTCATCCATGCACCATGGATTCTGTATCAACACACAATCTTTCCTATGCAAGAGCAACAACACATTGAACTGCACGAAACAAAGCATCTTTGAAAACAAAAGGCTCCTTACAAGCATTTCTGATTATTTGAGGCACTCTAAAGACCTGGAGGACCAGCCTCAGGATACAAGAGCAGAGAGGTGGAAACTGGAGAGCAGCCGTGTCAATTAAAGATAGCTAAAGATTGGAGGTCTATCCCCCGTTTATGTAAAGCACAATTCTTAAGCAATGGTGGAAAAGCATGTCTCTATTGTCCTATTTGAGCTTCACAGGCCAGGGGAGGCAGGTGCGGAGTCCCAGCATGGAGGCGAAAATGATCGTGGGTCGATGTTTCTTGAACTTCAGGCCTTTCTTTAGCCGTTGGGTGTTCTCCACCACGTACAGCTCCCCCTGCTGGGCTGCAGTGGATATCCGCGACACCACCTCCCCGTGAATCACCACCTCCTGCTCCGAGCTCACAAACACCTCCCTGAGCTCCTCCAGCCGGCGCTCCATCTCTCTGATGACGCGTTGGCGCTCCTCGACCTCCAGCAGGCGCCGCCGAGCTGCCTCAAACTCCATGCTGGAGCTGGGGGTGACCAGCTTGGAGGAGGGGGCCGTGGCGGAGGTGGACGGGGGCTCAGAACCGTTCAGCAGGGTCACCCTCCTGAAATCTCCCATGGAAATGGAGCGCCTGGTGGCTGGAGAGGCCAGTGCCAGGAGAGCAGAGGCAGATGTAGAAGGTGGCATGGCGAAAGGAGGAAGAGGGGGCGAAGATGATGATGGAGAAGGTGACTCCGGTGGTTGGATTTCAGGATGTGGGTCCTTGTTTTGAATTGCTGCTGCCATGTTCTCGGTTGAGTCCTCATCATGCGTGCCTGTGTTTCTTTGTCGTCTCTTCATGGCCACTGCTTATCTCTCCCCACGCTGCTGGCGTCCTGGTTGTTGATGTTGATGTCTTCCCCCTGTCTTCCTGTGTCAGAGCAGAGAGCAGCGGAGGAGAGAGTGTGAGGATGTGCCGTGATCCAGCCTTGGAACAGCTCCATTAATAAGAGATCGGAGCCAGGCTGGTGCCGTCCCTGCATCTGAGTGGCTGTGCTGGGGAGGAGCGTCCTGGCAGCTCATTGGCTGCTGAACTCATGAGCACGTCAGCTGATGATTGGGCAGCCGGCCTCTGTGCTGCTGATGCTGGCAGTCTGTCCTCTCTCTGCTTGGCAGTTTTGCTTCGTCGTCGTCATTTGGTGCTCGGTGAGGCGAGGCAGAATGAGGCAAGACGTGCAGATCTCTCTGTGCTGAGGATCTGCAGTCCTTTTGCCTGCAGGTCTCTGTATTTCTCACATTCTATTGCTCGAATGGTTGCCCCTAGCAACACCATCTCAAACACCGCAAAAAGCAGGAGGGAGGGTTGATGCTCTAATTTCTCTCTCTCCTTTATTACCTTGCTGCTCACGCTTTCCTGTATACACATCCCTCCCTCCTCTGACCCATTTGGTAGCTCACAGCCTTCCCGCAATACAAACAATATCTCCCTCTTTAAGTCAGATAAGTTACACAGTAGCATATATGTCCAAAAACATACAAATAAATACTGAGCAAACACGCATGCACATTTAGATTTCCTCTAGAAACAAACATCTATTAACTAGTTTACTGGTGACATTTATTTTAGTGCTCTAACTGAAAGCAATGCAGGCTGTGGCTAAGAAGCTGTTGTTTGCAGTAAATCTGCCTTAGGTGGTGAATAAAATATATTCAAGTGTTTGAATAGTTGAATTCATTCCATGCTCTGGCACAAAACATTTGTACATTCACAAAGTCCTGTGATAACTAATATTTTAGAGCATTTAACATAATAGCTGTTGTAATGCGTGTCAACCTATTTCTTGCCCTGTATGTGAACAGATCAATCCGTCTTCAATTGTTCTTTCACATTTTGTAGAAGTGCTGTAAAATGTTAAACAGAAATCCTGATCTCGTGTTTAACATCTGAATTGTTGATGCAATAATGGGCAGTTTCTACTAACCCTGGAATAAATGATCTCGTAAAATAGTAGTTCTGAAATATCATCATGAAATAATACCTTTATTTTCCCCTTCATGCTATAATATCCAGTCCATTAGCAGCTAAGCTTACCCGCTCCGTCTAGACACATATTGACTGGTTCTGCGGTTGCTTTGCAGCAGGGATATGATAGACGGATGATTGAAGACACATGATAAGTTTACTCAGATACTGCACACACAGGCACAAATAAAAAGGGTAGCAGTGGGGCGATAAGGAGTGATGTTTTAAACAACTGCTTTCAGCAAGAGTGAATCAAAACAATGAAGCTTTTAGCGGGTCAGAGCTTGTGCTCTGCACTTAGACACATACATATTCAAGCACTTAGCGCTCCGCTTTTATCTCAGGCTTGGCGTTAGCATTAGCAATGACAGCTCTCCCCCTGCTCGTATCTGTACTGATCCACTGATCTCTCCTTTATTACGAGAAAAAGGCAAGAAATACAATGACAGAGAAGCAAAAGCAAGAAAAAAGGGAACGTTGTACTTTATGGTTAAGAAGGAATAATGATGGGGAAACCCTAAAGACGTTATTTAGGTCTTCATCATTATGTACTGTTCAGAAAGGCAGAAAACAAGACCTTTGCAAAAATGATGAAGACAGCTGTGCTGCTGTGGAGGAGCATGAAACAAAGCTTTAAAGTTAAATAATACAGTATTTTGATTGAGTTAAAACGACCCAGAAAACACTGACATGCAAGTATTGCACATTTTCTCTTCTATACAGTCAGGCAATATATGCACCTGCTTGAGTAAGTAAAGATGTTAGGGATACAGGCAAGATGCTTCAGTGGAGTAAACATGAAGCACATATTTAGAAGATTCTAGTGAGTGCGCAGCATCCCGCAGTTAAAAGCCACTCACTGTATACTGATCCCCACATGGTGCCGCCTGAGCTCCACACACAGATTGCCATCATTGGCAGACATCTTGAGCAGCAGGGCCTGCCTGCAAATACACGAAAAAGTGTTTTGCTATGACAAAGTCAAACACATTTACTTTGATACAATCGTCTACATTTACAAGCACTCAAACCGACAAGCACATACAAAACAAGTTGTTTAGTCTGTTTTTTTAGATTGCATAATTAATTTGAGAGTTTCAATGCCTAATCCTTCCAAAATACAATTATCTCCCCTTCAATCTATTCCTCTCTCTTCCTGCTTTAACTGAAATTGGGATGAAAGCCTGCTCTGAATCTCCAAAACCCTGCACTCTGTTCCAGATTAATTTAATCTGTGTGTGAATTTGGTGTGTGCGCACATGGAGGACTGCGAACATCTGTCTTTGTTTTCCATTTTCCAGTTTGGTTAAAACAACTGTGTTTCAGATTTTGAGTTTCACTCAGCTATTTTTCTTAATCAGCTTCTTTTGTGTGTGCAGTAGTTATCTATTGAACTGCATAGCAGGGTTGCAACGTGTCAGTGGTTTAACAAAAAAAAAGATTACATCATCAGGTTTGATGATGTAACACTGCAAAAGTGAGGAATGGAAAACAATTGCAGCTGTTCTGTGCTCACAAATACAAGCAATCAATTCCTTACCTAATATACAATCAAATGAAAATACTATAATGACTAGGATTTTACTAAGGGTCAGGATTAGAGTGATTTTGCTGAGTATAAAAAATGTCATCAACAGACTAATGTAATCAAATTTCACATGTCGTCATGTCAAATTCATAATAATCAAAAGTACCATAACACAATGACTATTATATTATGATTGTAAAACTATATCACATTTCTTTTGTAGCAATTAATTAATGTTTGGTAACCTTCATCGCTGGTGCAGCTATACATTGCATGTAAGGTAATATATTACATGGATCCAGTAACTGGATGACAGGTACACCTGCATTATTTCCTTCCACAATGGATTGTTCAGTGCGTACGCATGTATTAAAGCTAAAATTGTGTTTGTGAGCAGGGATAGCATGAATCATGGGTGACCATGGTGGAACCATAAAAATGAGACATTGCAGTTGGAGACGTGATGTAGAGGGAGCACAAGGGAGATTAAGTGTCAGTCTTAGTTTTGGTGCTTGTATTTTCAATTTAGCAGGACCATAAGGGATGCTATGAGCAGTAAATCACAACTATAACTCACATCAGCCAAACAAAAACAAAAACACAAAGACCTTCCATTAAAACATTTTGCCATGGAAAGTACCCTGTTCCAGCTCAGTTCAGAAAAAGACAGTATTCACTTTCACACACACGCAAAAATCAGCCTTCATTAGGGCAGAGCGGCTTTGGCTGACAACTGCAGTAAACTGAGGAGGCCGACCGGAGATAAAAAGCTGCATTACTCAGACAGGACGCAGAGGATTGGGATGATGCTAGTTTTCCACCGTTCTGTAATCAATATCAGGAGCAGTGCTCTGCTCCTGCAAGCTGAGTCAGTAGGTGTGTGTGTGTGTGTGTGTGTGTGTGTGTATGTGTGTGTGTGTGTGTGTGTGTGTGTGTATGTGTGTGTATGTGTGTGTGTGTGTGTGTGTGTGTGTGTGTGTGTGTGTGTGTGTGTGTGTGTGTGTGTGTGTGTGTGTGTGTAAAGCTAAACAGTCCATTGTGTAAAGGAGCAGGAAGTCATTCATTGTCGTGTGAATGAATTTCACGGTGACGTCAAAGTAAAGAGAGCAGAGCCCAATGAGACTGGGAATGTGCGTCAGCATATATATAATTTAAGAATGCATTTCTCTTGAGTGAGAAAACTAGCCACCGAAAAGCAGGACATGCAGTTACTGTGTGACGGTTATGCAAGTGTGTGCTGCGGTGCATACAGAGGAAGAAGAATTGCATGTGTCGATACTACAAGATGATATTGTGAGACATCATTTGCTGCAATGGTTATGGTGTTACAATGTTTGCATGGTGGTGGAATAAGAGAGCACAAGGAGGAGGAGGACATGGAATAAAATGACAGTTAAGATGCTGCAGGCAAGAAGAGACAGATGGTTGTACTGAGGCAGGGACTCATTTAAATACAGATGTTGTACCCTGTCTCTATTGTGCATGCATAAACATAAATCAAAACATTTAACATGATACAGTGTGCAATAGTCAAGTAAAGCTGTCATTTTGAATAGGGCATGTTAATTTTCAATCAGAACGTTACCACACTGTCAACACAATAGTAAAATAAAGAGTAAAGAAAGGTCAGTGGTAGAAGCCATTGTCAATACTGAGTGCTTGGACAAAAAAGCATTTAGCAAAACCAGCCAGGATTCACTTCACTTTTACATAAAAACAAGCTTGCACTGCATCTCCCTCCAGTGTCCAGATGTGGAAACACACCAAACCGGGAGCCCACATGTGATAAACAGGCAGTCAGGCACAAAACTGGTTTGCATATAAATGGACGTAGTGTCCGTGACGTCACAATGATCAAACTGTTTCTCTCCTGATCAAAATTGTGCTGCCACAACATATCTTCAAATACCAAGGACCAGGCGGTCTGATGCCAGCCGTTTATTATTCCATAATTTAAAATATGTATACCCCTCTGCCTAGATATACCTGGAATATGTTTCATAGGTAAGATAAGGACAGTGATAGCTGTGACACTAAACACTTAATCTGTGGCCCGCCATCACATTTAACATAGTTTACGTTTACTTGATATGGATCAGTCATGTCATGGCCGATACCCGATTCTCTTGATAAGTTGAGTATCAGTGCAGATACAGACCCAGTGTATTGCAATTGCAGGTATATTAACAATATTTTTTTTTCCATTTTGCCAAAATAAAACAAAGTTATCAAGAGAAATGGTGACAACATGCCCTTCATTTAAAAATGGTACACTTAAAATATGTTGGTTCTGCAGACCCTGAACACAACCTGATCCCACTATTCCCCTCTGTAGGCTCTTGAGAACTGCACGACAAAAAAAGCAGAAACTAAAGCAGTTTCTTTCCACAAGCCGTCCCTGAATGACACATTGTGTCAGTTTATGCCCAATAGCCGTGCAAAAGACTATCTGTAAATGATATAGGCCTATTTCCAAAGCAGTTTAAACACCAAGCATGCTCTAAAAATACAGTTTATGCCGTTATATTCACCTGTATAATACAATATGACATGTAATAGTGTGGAAATGGCGGGGAAATAAATACGCTTCACACTACACAATTAGAAACCGTGTGCATATGCATAATATTTCCCGGACATTTAAACACAGCTGATACGAAACTGCGCCCATACCTGTTTATTGTAATGTTCAATTCCCCCTTTCTGTGCCGTCAGCGAGGCATGCAATCCCGAGGTTACCTTGTTATCTTGATGCTTTTTTGTCCGGTAATCCCCTGGGTAATTATGTTTGAGATATTTATTCCTGTGGAGAACTTTTTTTTTTAACTGGTGATTTAAACGATAATCCGCGGCTGCGCTCCACCATTATTACGCACGTGGACCAAGTGTATCCAAATAGCAGCTAATTACGACAATATGTTTTAGAGGACAAAATAGCCAATCAAATTACAGCTTGGCCACCTGTAATCAGCCGCACGTGGCATCACATGTGTGCCATTGCATTACTTGGCATACTTTTGATACTATGAACTTTCGTCGCCAGCAACGCGAACAAATCTACGCTTCGCTCCCACAATGAAGTTCGGCGAAACGTGACGTCACCCCATTCAAAGTCAATGGGCAGAAGCGTTGAAGCTTCAACGCACGCCGCCGTGTGGACGGGCCGTTATATTTGTCTGATGCAGCGGTGAATTGTGATGCTCCTAACTATATGGAAATGCAATACAAAATCCCCAAGATGTGAGAGGACGCTGTCGTCGTTTGCTCGCTACTTCTCTGTCTGGATTTTTCTACTCTTTCCTCAGCATTTCATAGCAGCTTTTTGGCCGACCAGTCCGGTTAAACTCTATGTCAATCTACCGCTGGATGTGTGAAAGTGTCCGTGTTTTCCTACCTGAAAACACCGGCTCCGTTTCGCCGCTCCACCTGCTCTCCTTCCTCCCGGCTTCACCTGCCTAGCTCCTCCAACGCTGCCTGCCTTTGGCTGGCTTGGACCCCTCTTCCGTGGGCTACCTGGAGCTAGCTGCCTGCTATTCACCTCTGCAGTCATCACGCTGCAGGATACCCGCTAGCTGCGAATGCTAGCGGCTGCCCGGCTCACCTGTCCACTCAACGCTCCGTCTCTCCTGCCTGGCATGGCATTGAGGTACGCCGCTGCGAGACTTCTACAACTCAACAACCATTCCACACCGTTATGCATCTCTGTCATCAAAAACCACGGACTTCTAAAACGAACCAGATACATACACCCAAAGAGGCTCCGGTCTAAAGTTTGTTTACTTTCACACAGATCACTCCATCCCCGTTCTCTGGTCAGCTGAGCGCACACCCACCTTTTCGACTACATCATCACAAAAACACAGACGAGCGCGCCCCCTGTCTGCAAGCCCTGGCAATGACACCTGAGTCAATCCTCACCACACAAAGCATGAAGCTCACTCTGTTCAAGTCCCGGTCCCTCAACAATAAAAGCCACATTCTCAACGACTTCATTCTGGACAATAAACTGGACTTTCTCTGTCTGACAGAAACCTGGCAACAACCTCTGGATTATCTGTCACTCAACCTCACTACACCCAATGGATACTCATACATAAATAAACCACGCTCGGAGGGCCGAGGTGGTGGAATTGCCGTAATAAACCGACAGGACATTAAAACCAGCCTCATCCCCATCTCATCTGCTCCCTCATTTGAACACCTGGCTTTTAAACTCTCTGGTCACACAGTCTGTCCTGGCAGTTGTCTACCGCCCTCCCAAACCAAACCCATCATTCTTCTCTGAATTTCTGACCCAGCTCTGTTCTTTCTCCACCTCAGTCCTCCTACTTGGTGATTTCAACAACCACATGGACTCCACTGACTCTACAATAACTGCAGACTTCATGCTTAATTGCTTCAACCTCATTCAACATGTCAACTTTCCTACCCATAACCGTGGCCACATTCTGGACCTTGTTTGCTCGACTGGAATAAAACTTCACCATTTGTCTGGCTCAGACCTCTTCCTCTCCGACCACCATCACCATGACCATCAACATTCCCACCCCACCACCAAAGCACAAACGCAAAATCAACTTCCGTAAATTAAGCTGTGTTTCAGCTACCTCGCTCTCATCCTCCCTCTCTGAAAAAAATATCCACTACTCCCTTTGTGGACCTCCATAGCCCCTCTGATCTCACTGACTACTACAACAACATTCTGTCCTCCTGCCTTGACCAACTTGCACCCATAAAAAACAAAACAGTTTCCTTCACCCACTCTGGTGCTCCCTGGTTCACCCCGAACTCCGCTTTACAATGGGAAGTAACAAAACGACAACAAAAAAGTAATAATCATACAGGTATAGGCTGAAGAAAACAAAACAGGAACAGGTTGCTGGGTACTCTATATTAGTTGAGGCCAAAGGCCTGAGTGAACAGATGGTGTTTGAGGTGTTTTTCGAAGGTGTCCAGAGAGTCTGCATTCCTGATTGCAGAGGGGAGAGAATTCCAGAGGGTGGGGGCTGCAACACTGAAGGCTCTGATGCCAAATGTTTTCAGCTTGGAGCGCTGGATGGAGAGCAGCCCTTTGTCGGAGGACCGCAGGTGACGAGAGGGGGTGTAGGGCTGAAGGAGGTCAGAGATGTATGGAGGGGCTAAGGAGTGGAAAGATTTGTAAATTAGCAGGAGGAGTTTGTACTGGATGCGTGACTTGACCGGGAGCCAGTGAAGGCGGACGAGGGTAGGGGTGATGTGTGAACTCCATTGCAGTAGTCCAGACGAGAGGAGATGAAGGTATGAATTAATATTTCTGCAACGGGGTCGGGGAGAGAGGGCCGGAGTCTGGAGATGTTTCGTAGGTCAAAAAATGCAGTTTTGACAGTTGACCTGATGTGGGAGTTGAAGGTGAGGCTAGAGTCCAGAGTGACGCCCAGGCTGCGAACCTCTGGGGAAGGGTGGATGGAGCCGCCATCGATGGTGAGGAGCAGATCTCCAACCTTCCGGAGCAGTGTTTTTGGGGCCACAACCACTGATTGGATGTTTAGTCTCTACAGGGAGATGGAGGGAAGCTTCTTGACGCGTCTTACACTTACAACTACAATAAGCATGTTAATGTTAATCTAACAGCTCCGGCAATCCACTAGCAAATATGGAAATATCGTTCCAGGACAGGCTAACCGACGCTAACCAATGAGCACCTGCATGTGTGTATGAGAATGGCCCTGACACCATTTCAGCCCAGATTTAAACTCCTGGCAGGACAAGCTCGAGCTCAATATCTCGCACTGAATTAAAAAAAAGTGAGTGAGGGACTGCAATATAAGAGGGAAAGAAAGAGAAACTTTAAAATTGTTCAATTGTTATGATGTGTAAAGACTGATATTGTTCTATAATCGTCTGAAACAGTTAAGGCATGATGTGAAACGGTTAACAAAAAAAAGGGAAACTCAAGCTGCTGCTACACTTTATTTTATTTATCTAAAATTAGAGAGAAGCGGAGAGGAGTGAACACATATTTTCAAAAGATATTTTATTTATTTTTAAATGCAGCCAGAGAGGAACATTACA
Organism: Notothenia rossii; assembly: GCF_949606895.1. NCBI lineage: Eukaryota > Metazoa > Chordata > Actinopteri > Perciformes > Nototheniidae > Notothenia > Notothenia rossii. The sequence goes on along the minus strand of NC_136905.1, from coordinate 72,461,048 downwards.
CATATCCACAGTATTTTACTGTATATCTGTAGAGTTCAATGTCCAATGACAATAAATAGTTGTTTTTAAATTGTACTTTCTTTATTTGATTGGCAGTCAGTTGATTACATGCAGACGTTGATAAAGCTACAGGCTACTTCAATATATATCACACTAATTCATAAAGCAAGTTAGACATTTTGATGTTCCTGATCTTTGCATGGGGAGATTTTCTCTAACTGGACCTCGTTGAATTTTAGTTGAATACCCCTGCTTGTAGAATAACAGCAGCAAGTTTAAACAGGCAACAAACCAAAATCTGTGCACGAATAAGAAAGCTGTTTGGCTATAATTAGTTATTTTGTGGAAACATTTAAAAAGGGGAAAAACCACAATATAATTTCTGTGATGGATTTACATTTTTTGTGAAGACAGACAACAGATATGACAGTGATATTGCAAAATAGCACGAGTAGCTAAAAATCTGTCAATTGTTATACAATATTTAGATCACTTTGTATTTTGTACAGCATTTTTAGGAAACAATTATTTTTTTACATTATTATCTATATTCAATGTAAACCTGTGAACCTAACTCTAAATTAAAAGTCAAGATTCATTAAAATATTCCTCAGCAAAAAGCATATCTATATTACTTCATAGTTACTGCCACACATTGTCGATCAGTTGAATAAACGTGAATTTTAAAAAAGCATTAATTTGAGTGTGATGTTTTCTTTTTGTGCCATTTTTTCACATTCACAATACTAACCTGATGGGATCTATTTTAAGACAATTCTGCAACAAAACTCTATGGGGTATCTTTAATTCTGAAATATTTAACTGTGAAACATTGTTATACTGTATCATGTAGGAAAATAAAATATCCAATCATATCAGTTCTCTGTAACTGATATGTTTTTGATAGAAAACGTCTTGTTACCTTGACCAGTTTTGGGTCGTGATGAGGGAGCTGGCTGTTAGGCAGTTTGTCTCTCTTTGAAAGACTCCGCAATAAAACAGGTCTCACGATTCATTCTCAAACCTACAAGGACCACCTACAGCAATATAAAGATGCCCTCTCCCATGCCCGCACCACCTACTACTCTCAGTTAATCCACTCTGGCTCCGGAAACCCCAAAACACTCTTCTCCACAATAAACAAACTCCTCAGCCCCCTGGAAACCTCCACTCAGTCATTCACAGTCGACAAATGAAGCTTTTTTTTCAAAGCAAAATAGACAACATTTACAGCAGCTTAACCACCTGCTCCCCCTCAAGCCACCTGCCCCCCCCTTATCCTGCCAACCCCTGTCCCAGTTCTCCCCTGTCTCCTCTACTAACCTTTCTGATCTCCTATCAGGAATGAAAACTGCCACCTGCACCCCATCCCCTCCAGCTTTGTTAAGGCCTGCCTTCCTACTCTCTCTTCACTCATCACTACAGCAATCAACTCCTCCCTGTCTTCTGGCACCGTCCCACCATCCCTCAAAATACAGTAGCTGCTATATCACCCCTATTCGGAAAAAACCCGGACTCAACCCTGACAACCCTAATAACTTCAGACCAATCTCGAACCTACCCTTTCTGTCAAAAGTTCTGGAACGCGCTGTAGCGTCATAACTCAAGTATCATCTCTCTGCCAATAACCTCTATGAAACTTTTCAATCCGGATTCCGCTCAAACCACAGTACCGAAACCGCACTCCTCAAAATCACAAATGACCTCCTCCTCTCCGACGCCAGTAACCTCAACATCGTCATCCTCCTTGACCTCAGCGCTGCCTTCGACACCATCAATCACTCCATCCTCTTCACCCGTCTTGAAACCACCTTCAACATCACCGGCACTGCCCTCTCTTGGTTCACTTCATACCTCTCGGACAGAATCCAGTTCATCTACATCAATAACTGCAAATCCCCCACCGCTCCCCTCCCCCAAGGTGTCCCCCAAGGTTCAGTTCTCGGCCCCTCCTCTTCATCCTCTACCTGCTTCCCCTCTGTCACTTAATCCACCGTCATGGACTTCAATTCCACTGCTTTGTCGACGACATCAAGCTTCTCATCTCCACCAAGTCCATCTCTACTGTCTGCTACCCACTCCATCCTGACAAACTGCATCACTGAAATAAAAATCCTGGCTCCAACTCAATTTCCTGAAACTCAACTGCGATAAATCTGAGATAATAATCATTGGACCAAAAAAGCTCACCACACCTATCCATAACTTCACCCTCAACATAGACGGCTTTCCAGTTTAAACCTCCCCTCACATCCGGAATCTACATCATCCTATTTGACCAAACCCTCTCCTACAACAAATACATCAAACAGATCACCAAGACATCCTTCTTCCACCTCAAAAACATTGCCCGTCTACGTCCATCCCTCTCCCCCACTGCTGCAGAAACCCTCATCCACGCCTTCATCACCTCCCGTCTGGACTATTGCAACAGCCTCCTCTACGGTTCACCTGAAAAAAATCCTTAACAAATTTCAATACATCCAGAACTCCGCCGCCCGCCACCTCACCCACACCCGAATCCGTGACCACATCACCCCCGTCCTCATCAAGCTCCACTGGCTCCCCATCCCCCAGATAATTCAGTACAAAATCCTCCTAATGACATACAAAGCCCTCCATAACCTGGCCCCATCCTACCTAACTGACCTCTTCCACAGACACACTCCCACCGCTCTCTGCTACTGCCAACCCCCTGTCCCTCCCCAACCGGACCAACCTCAAGTCCCGGGGCTGCAGAGCCTTCTCCGTTTCTGCACCCACCCTCTGGAACTCATTACCCTAATCCATCAGAGATTCTTCCTCCCTCACATCACTCAAAACCCACCTGTTCAACACTGCATTCAACCACTGACCATCCCCCCCGCCTATTTTCTGTTTATCTCTTATTGTATTTCTTTGTTTTGTTTTTTGAATTCTCTGTCAAAGCATCTTTGAGTTTCCTGAAAAGCGCTATACAAGTCTCATGTATTATTATTATAAGGCACTACTAAAACAGAATAGACAGTTTGTTGTAGCAACTGAATTTTTAATATTTGTAAGATATAAAAATCTTCATCTTTATCATACAATAACATCTTACCATAAATGTAATCAAAGATGGGATACATTTGCCACCAAACAAGAATTATAATATAACTTTGATCCCTTTTGAGGTAAGACAGCTGGTTCGTAGATTAAGCCACACACGTCTTCCCTTCTACACATGTAGCCCACAGGCTGTTTGGTTTGTTCTTCATGTGTTTATCTTGTAAGACATTCTGCCTCACCTGTAGGTCCAGGCACAGAGCTGAAAGCAGTACCTGTCCTGTGAAGCCACTTACAATGAGACACATTAACCCTTCTTTAGGATGTCTCAAAATGAGCATCAATAAAAATGAAAACAAGTTATATAATGTACAGAAACGTGCATTAAAGACACACGACTGCTGAAGGTCTGTGTGGTATGAGCATCCAGTGATTTGACTTTTTCTAAGAGGGAGGCTGTGTTGGAGTGCTCAAATAAAGGAAAAGTCAGCCTTTCTACCCTTTCACATCCCAAAACAGAAGGAAAGACCTGTATGGCATTAAGTGCACAGACTGATGTGCTCAGCATGTCTATCACTATTTTTAATAACCTCTTTCTATGGAAAAAAAAGAAAAAAACAATCAACAACAAAAGCAGCCAATACAGGAAACAACATTCAATATGCTTTATCCAAGAAACACAGTGAAAACAAAAGACAGGAAAAAAAGCAAATATAGAATTTGAACATGCCACATTGTTCCTCGGGCAAGTTTTCTTTCACAGAAAGCCACCAATTTTACTAGTTTTTGTAGTAATAAAATGAATAGACATCTCAAATGGTTGCCAGCGGGTTGACCGAGCAGAGAAAAGAGCAGAGAAAACAAGAAAGTCACATATCATCATCACGTCACCGGACCATGCACATGACCCTGCAGCATCTCACAGAACACACACTAACACACTAACACACACACGCTCCCACACACACTGCAAGTCATGCAACTGACACACACACGCACACTCTCTGTAAAACAAAGTACAAGCATACATTGACACTAACCAAAACATCAGCATTTGACATTTCTCAGAATCCACATATTCTGGCTGTACCAAAGCCAAAGAGGCATTTATGGCGGAAATGTTTAATATTCATGGTAATAATGCTCTTTCAAAAACATTTAACAGCAGTTGGACAGTACTGTGGTTTTGTGCTGTCGGCACAGGTTGATTTTGGCAGCACACCCGGTAATATAAAGCTCATTAACTTTACAAAAAGAACAGGAAGACAAACAACAAAACAGGCAGACAGGCGTGCAGCAAGCTGGATGACAACCAATCACAGCAATGATGAGGAGAGAAAACTTTCATTGTCACATTCTCTAGTCATGCACAAACACACTCACTCGCACATACACACCCTCATCACTTATACATCTGCCAAAAACCTGCAGCCAGGTTTTTTTTTTTTTAAACCCTCATCGCCCCCATCAGAACAAGGAGGATGACAGCAAGAGTTCCTTGGCTGGTAGAGGCGGGTGGACACTTGAGTCCCCGTGCAAATTGACTGGGTGGCTGGTCCAATGAGCCGATTGGATATTTAGAGTCTCTACAGGGAGGTGGAGGGAAGCTTCTTTACGCGCCTCTGAGCTAGGAAGGAGCTCTCGATGGGCTTCAGCTCTGGAGTTGGCTGAGACTTCTTCAGGGCAGAGTAGGTGGCCGCCATCGCACCCTGTAGAATAACAGCAGCATGGTAATTCAAGTTTAAACAGGCAACAAACCAAAATGTGTGCATGAAAAAAAAGCTGTTTGGCGACAATTAGTCATTTTATGAAAACATTTAAAAAAGGGAAAAACCACAATATAATTTCTATGATGGATTTACATTTTTTGTGAAGACAGATATGACAGTGATATTGCAAAATAGCACTAGTAGCTCAAAATCTGTGTCCATTGTTTTCCAATATTTAGATCACTTTGTATTTTGTACAGCATTTTTAGGAAACAATTTTTTACATTATTTATTATCTACCAATATTCAATGTAAACCTGTGAACCCAACTCTAACCTAAAAGTCAAGATTCATTAAAATATTCCTCAGCAAAAAGCATATCCATATTACTTCATAGTTACTGCCACACATTTTCGATCAGTTGAATAAACGTGACCGAAAACAAAGCATGAATTTGAGTGTGATGTTTTCTTTTTGTGCCATTTTTTCACGTTCACAATACTAACCTGATGGGATCTATTTTAAGAAAATTCTGCATTGGGCTCTTAGTGGTAAAAACAAAACTCTATGGGGTATCTTTAATTCTGAAATATTTAACTGTGAAACGTTGTTATACTGTATCATGTAGGAAAATAAAATATCCAATCAGTTCTCTGTAACTGATATGTTTTTGATAGAAAACGTCTTGTTACCTTGACCAGTTTGGGGTCGTGATGAGGGAGCTGGCTGTTGGGCAGTTTTTCTCTCTGGATAATCCAAGGATGTTTGAGGACCTGCTGAGCTGTCAGTCTCTGATGCGGGTCCACATGAAGCATCTTCGACACAAGATCCTAGAAGCAGCACAGAATACATTTAAAACATGTTGACAGAAGGAGACTGGATTCCTCTGAGGAACTTGAGCAAAGCAGCCATCTGTCAGGTTTGGAGTTTCACCTTGGCAGCTTCAGACACTGTGTCCCAGTTGCCTCCAACTAGACTGAAGTGACCGTTTCCTATTCTGTTCAGGATCTCATTTGGGGTGTCCTCAGGTCCATTGGCAAATGGAGTAAAGCTGTCACAAGAAAAGGATAAAAATGACAAAGTGAGTATTAAGGGTAGTGATATAGAAAAATGAGTTCAAATAAAAGAGCTTTAAGTGTTGGTATTCACCCGGCCAGCATGGTGTACAGTAAGACTCCTAGACTCCAGATGTCACACCCTTCATCATAGCCCTGACGTTTCAACACCTGGAATGACACACATTGCCTTTCAGTTCAACACAGTTCAAGGTCTTTAGTTTTATCCAGTTCTGAGCAAATGTAGGCAAAAGCAATGCAGCATTTGCTGCACCACTTTTGCCTATTCTGACCTAGAGAAAAAAGGAGGAATCAACTTACCTCAGGAGCTACAAAGTTAGCAGTGTAGCACGGGGTCATCAGCAGGCCGTTGTTGGCACGCAGTTGCTTAGCGAAGCCAAAGTCACAGATCCTGATAGAATCTGGATTCCCCGACTCATCAACATAGAGGATATTGCTAGGCTTCAGGTCTCTGTGCACCACCTGGAGGAACAAAATAAGAGTGAATGAATAAGTGAATAGTTCAGTAGTAAAACAGATAACAAGAGCAAGCCAAGTATAGAAAAAACTGAATACAGTGACATTATTTATATTATGAGTATTTTCCGGTTGTCCTCCTTACCCCCTGTGAGTGTAGGTACTCCACAGTCTTGGTGATGGTGTGAAGCACAGAGCTGGCCTCTCTCTCTGAGAAGCACTTCTGTTTGAGGATGCGATCCAGCAGCTCTCCTCCACGCATCAACTCTGTCACCATGAACACCTGCTTACCGTTGTCGTACACCTGAGACAGAGACACACACATTATCATATCACCATCTGTGACATTGGGCATCGTTTTTTGGCTTTCATTGATAGAAATGTCCATAATAACCATTCAGGAAACTAATCATCTGAACCTTCCTTTGGCTCTGTTTTTAGGCTTTAGAAAATCAAGCCTGACACTGAATCACAGGTCACATTAGATTTTACACCAAAATGTTTAATATAAATGCATTTCTTAATACTTACATCCTTCAGTGTTATGATGTTAGGGTGCTGCCCATATCGAAGCAGAATCTCAATCTCCTCAGAGGGGTCTGTACTGGTCTTTTCAATCATCTGTCAATCACAATATATTCTTAATATTATAGTTTTATACAGTATAATATAAAGTACAGCCATGATGGTTATGTAATTGTAACCGTCATCTTGGTTGTATGTCACAGGACTCTTTTTCTAAATACACACCACCCTACCTTAACAGCGTATTCTGTGTTGGTGGCTTTGTGGATACAGCGTTTACAGACAGAGAAGGACCCCATGCCGATGTCTTCCTTCAACACGTAACCGTCGCTGAACAGCAGGTTCTTTCCGTGTAATTGCTGCAGAGGAAGAAGGGCAATGTTAAAAAAAACGTGTTGTGCTGAGAGAGTTTATGAGGCAGAAGTCGTACATCTATATTTTTTCAAAATGTTCGAGCACACAGAGTTAACTGCTGTTCCTTTCACGCATGAAACAGGATCTGTACCTGTTTTTAGATATCTGACATTTCCTTCCCCTCTCTGCTTTACATAGACCTTGTACTTTTGTCTGTTTCCCCTCTTTCTTTAGATAGCTGTAGTTTGTGTATTCAGTGATAAACCCAACACAGGAGAAAGGACATCTCTTGTTTAAACTGGAATCTCGTAGTTCAGAACATAGAATGTTAAAAGGAAACTATTTATTCTGACCTGGACCACTGGGTGAGGCTTGGCTGGCTCCACAGACCCTTCCTCGTCCAACAAAGGCGACGCAATGAAGCTAAAGCCTCTGAAAAGCTGGTGAGCTTCAGCACTGGGGGGCACACCGGGGGAGTCTGGAAGATTATAAGGAATGTCAAGGATGGAAAAGAGAAATATGTGCCTTTTTAAGAGATGCCATGTTTTAATGTTATTTCAAGAGGAGCATACTTCCTAGCTTGTGCATTTCTTTACAAACACTTCTATAATAAAGTGTGATCGCATCTTAATGGAGCTGTAACCACAAGAAGCATCTTGCATTGACAGGAAAAATATTACATTTTCAATTAACTTCTTTCAGGGTGAAAAAAAAAAAAACAGGTTAACATGCAGCTTGGATTTCTGACCTTTAGGGGTACGGGAGGTGAACTCAGAGTCAAAGTAGAAGGTGTCGTCGGGACGCGCCACTGCTGGTCTGAACGGGGGTTTTAATTCTCGCCTGAAGAGTTTCTAAAAAGGAATAAAATACTTTCAATCACACAATATACTTTAGGGGAATTCCGCACACAAAAGTTGTTTTTTCTAAATGAAAACCATCTAAATTGTACTTTTGGTACTTGTGGATTATCTGTCGCCACTGTTTTTTTCAGACTCTCTAAATACGCAATTTTTTAGAGAGGGTTAGAGGTAGTATATTTTTGTGAAAATGGCGACATGATAACACACATCTGCATTTGTGCAAAAGTTGGAAATTCTATTAAAAAGTGGCGACAGATAACCCACAAGTACCGCACTTTTTTCATAATAAATGATATTGTTGACCTTCTCTCACTTACGTTCCAGTCGATGGTGGAGAAGAAACCATGCCGTTTGATCTCCTCTGCACCATCAGCACAAGATCCTGTCAAGAAACACCAATGACACATATATGAGGAAACAGAGCTGGAGTGCTTATTTTGCCATATGTGAAATGACTGTTCAGTAGTTGGTACTAACCCATTCTGTTGGAAGGGTTCCTCTTGAACAAAGCCCTGAGCAGAGACTGAGCCTCTGCACTGAGGAACTGAGGCATTCCCAGGCGCGCCCTGCAGGGACAGACAGACGGCAGGTAGCTCCATTTATTCACCTTATATCAAGAGGTTTTTTTTCTTAAAATCGCAACAAGATATGACAACTGGCTTCTGTGTTGAAATGCTCCTCCACCATGAGGATACTCACTTCAGAATCAGGCTCATAGTTTCTTTGCGGTCCTTTCCTTGAAATGGCAGCGATCCAGTCAACATCTCAAACTGGGAGAGAGAACAATAAACTGTGATCATGTACATGCATACATATGTGAAGTAGAATATGTATTAAAGGAGTATGTGATCAGTGGTGTAGTGGGCGTTGGACGCGGGGGTACGCCGTACCCCCACTTATTTGAAGCATGATTTATTTTTTTAATAGTCTAATACATCTAAAATCATTGCCAGTGTTATCAGTTGCAAGTCTGTGTTTGTTGTAATAATGACGAAAACATAATAGGCAGATTTCACAGTAATTATAATAAAAACGTAGCTCAAGCATTTATGCAACTTGATTTGAAGCGCGTGTGTGTGAGGGGCAGAACCGTGTGTGTAGGTGTCCCGCACTGTGCGGGACTGCACACACAGCATTTTTATTATTTGTCCCGCGTCCCACACATTGAGACTATGTCCCGCATTTGAGTGAGTCGCGCAGAAAGGCCGGATCGGTTCGCTGACAGCCGGCACCGCCTTTTATTATTATATTGTCTAAACGGCATCATGTAAGTTGCGCTGACAGGCGACACAGAGGTCGTCCCCCCCCGCCGTTGACAGTTCACGAGCGCGAGTGTCTCCCGTCCACCCACCACCCCGTCCACCCAGTAAAAAAATCCCCACTACACCACTGTGTATGATATAGAAACACAATTATTATAATTTGAATGAGTGTTTCCTGCTTACCATAAGTACTCCAAATGACCACCAGTCGGCGCTCTGGTCGTGTCCCTGCCTGTTCACAACCTCAGGTGCCATGTACTCCACAGTACCACAGAAGGAATACGCTTTCTTCTCATGATCAATGGCTTCTTTACACAGGCCGAAATCTGGAAAACACACCACAAGATACAGTCAGCACGTCACTGCGCTGTATCAGTGTAGCACCCTACTGTAGAGTGCTTTCTGTTATCATGAATGATTTCCATATAATCTAACATGACCAAAGTGTGTCTTCTGCCACTTGTTTTACAGCACTTTCAACTAGTCGGTTAAAATATAATAAAAAATATTTTACAACGCTTTATCTGGTCTGCACTGCCTCTCTATGATACAGTAACCTTCAGTTCAGTGGTGGCAGGACCCGGAAGTCAATAAATGGCGTTGATTATGGACGATTAGAAATAGATAAAGCAGATAAAGTGTAATAATTAACTTAGGGAACATGTACACGCCCATATGCAGATATCTGGAGTCGGTAAGATAAGGCTGTCACCCCAGTGTGAGTAATGAGGGTCAACAAGGTAGAGGTGTGTCAGGTTGGTAGAGGTGTATCTGTGAGTGTATCGGCAGAAAGGAGCAGGAGACTCACCTGTGAGTTTAATATGTCCCTCCTCATCCAGGAGAATGCTAAAAAAACAATATCAATTGTTAGAATCATGAATGTATCGGAAGAGTGTGAACATTTAAATATTTTACTCATTTAAAAAACACATTGCACATTTTGCTGTAATGAGTATGTAACACAATAATCAGCTTTCAGCTTAAAGGCACCTTATTGACTCTTTGATCACTAGTGTGAGGAAAACAACCAAGTGGCAGTAAACATAAACAGTGGCCATGCAACAATAAAGAGAGGACCGCAGGCTGAAATACAATGCAGGGTTCAAAACTTAAAGCTTTGCAAATGTTTAATGAGTTTGCACTCATAGGTCTAAGGGAAACAAACAAAGCATTTTGGAGAGGAATGATAATTCAAAAATGTTTAGAGTGAAAAACTCCACTGGGTACCTTTTTATAGCAATATAGCAAAAATAACTTCTAATGCAAAAGAAAGGCTCCGATTTATTTCCAAGAACCGAATAAATAACTCTTAGGTTCTCTATTAGAATAAAAGTATCTTCAGGGAGCACTCTAGCAGTGATGACAGCTTTTTCTACGAGAACATAGGCATACGTCTCTGTATATATAAATTGTCAAGGTTTTTTTAGGACAAGATTTTGTTTGGAACATTTTCTAGAATGTTCTTACTGATGGCAGATAATAGTATTGAAATGAAGGCTCAATGACGCTGCAGCTGAAGCCTTAAATGGTAGACAGTAAGTACATTTACTGAAATACTGTACTCCTATGCAATTTAGAGATATATTTTGATGCCAATACTTTATAACTTTTACTTAACAACATTTTCAAAGACCTCTAACTTTAAACAGAATTTCTGCATCGTGGCCTAACAACTTTTAATAAAAATATTTTTGCGTGTGTAGTATGTCAATTTGTTCTCTTACTTTTCAGGTTTGAGGTCCCTGTAAATGATGCCCAGGCTATGGAGGTGGTCCAGTCCTAACGCCAGCTCCGCTAAATAAAACTTCACATCCTCCTCTGTGAACATCACCTGAGAGGCATGAGACACAGAAAAAGAGAGAATTAAACAATGATTTTAAAGCGCAAGATAATGGAGGGGAAAAAAAAGATCCAGCAAACAACCAAAATCCAATGAATCACTCTCACCTCTTTGGAGAGTCTGGTGAAGAGATCTCCTCCTCTGAGAAAGTCCAGGATCAGGTACAACTTGCCTTCAGTCTGGAATGCTACAAATAAAAGATACAACATTTACTGGGAAATCAGCAAGTTAACAAGAGCATTTCTGGGATTTTAAATAATAAGATAGCAAGAAAAGAGTCTCCAGATTCCTTAAAACATTTTGGTAATGAAATCTCCAGGCAGACTCACCATAGTGCAGTTTGACAACAAATGGGTGGTTGACGTCAGCTAGGATGTCTCTCTCCATCTTAGTTCTCACACGGTCTCTCACTGAAGGATAAATGGAGGTGCAGAGTTTAGTGTGAATATAAACTTCATTATTAAAAAGTTGGCCGACAAAGCCCTCAAGCATTTAAGTACTATATTGTCTAGTGTGGTTGAACAAGTTGGTGGTTTCTAGTTGGCTGCCCAATAATGGATCAATTCTTTGCTGATTTCAAATCATAGAGGATGTCGGACCATGCAGAGTTTTAGTTTGAGGCTCTGTCAACTCGGTTCTGATTGATGAGGAAATTGAAACCATTAGTCATATGCTACAACTTGGTAAATGCTCATGCCAGGGGAAATGAAACTACTTTTAGGGGACTGTGTGAATAAAGCTGATGTTTCTGAAAAATATTGAGACCACCTGGGTGCATAAGTAGAAAAAAACGTAAGACCTGCGGTAACCTCACTACAGAACTAAGACAACTACCGTCTCACTTCTACTGCATGTGGTTCTCTATGAGTGACAGGAAAAGATCCACCCTTTTATGAGAAACAGAGGGGACTGCAACTTCAAAACAAGTAATGAGTTTACCAGAAAAGCTAAAGAGAAAGCAATCATACATAAACTAAACAAGGTGATGTGGTATTAGATACAGGGCTGCCTGCAACACATTACTGTGTTACATTATCAATATCAGCATAGAGTTAAATATGCTCATTACAATGTCCTGAATCTTAAAGCACTGTCTCGAAATCTGCAAAAAATGTTTGTCAGAAAATGTATCTACAACTAGTTTGATTATTGCTAGTTTCAAATTCTTCTCAATCGACTTATTGTTTCAGCGCCATACGATAACATAACACCATCTTTAATCCAGAGTAGGACGGGGAACATATCAGCTGCAGAGCAAGTCCACTGCATGTTGTAGACTAAACTTAGGTTTTCAAAGGTAAAGCTGGGGTCAGGAATTTCAAGCTTTTTCTGTTTATTAGTACACTTTGACTAACCAAGTCAGCCTTTTAAACCATCCTCTGTGATTGAACACTTTTTAAGGCTAATGTACCTTTCAGCGTGGCCTTCTTGAGGACCTTCATGGCGTAGAGCTGGTTGGCATCGGGAGCGGTGACCTTTCGCACCAGGAACACCTGCAACAAAACAACACTCGGTTATATTAAATAAGAGGTTGAGTGCATATTAAAGTGGTCTGACTAAGAGAGCGAAAGAGACAGGATTTACCTTGCCAAACGATCCCTGTCCCAACACTTTGAGCAGTTCAAACTGAGAAGCATCAGCCTTCTCTGAGCCCTCCTTGACCACATGGGTAATGTTGATCTCTTTGATATCTCCATCTTCCTGCAGAGTGCAAAGCAGAGTGGAAACATTTAATAAACCAGTCAGTATTCACAAACAATGGCTAAAACAATGTGTTTGTAAGGATTGTGTGAAAAGAACATGTCAGAGATTGTTTGCAGTGCCAAAAGAGAAGTTATGTCGCAGGATATTGTCTTCTACTGTAAATAACACTATCAAAATAAAATGCTTCATAAAGAGGAAGCATGGTAAGAAGTGGGATGTAAGTGTGCGAACGAGTGATAACACCCAGTGTTTCTGAGCAATGTATTGCTTTTTTAAAGTAGTTTCTGGAAATGATGGTGACTCACATATCACAAAAAACTGACCTATCAGTGTACATTTCAGACGTAATTTAATGTAAAATGCCTCCAGTGGTTCATGTTTATGTTTCTTGGATTGAAAACCAGTTATATAACCTAAAGAGACTTCTTGGGTATTTACAGGGTGGCGCACTGCCACTGCTGCCACTCCAACAACACCTAACGCTGACCTGGTATCAACCTCACCCTCAACTCACTTCAAAAAAACCACAAAGACTGGGTGTTGTTATGAGAGCAGAGAACTGAAAGGTTTCTCACACTGTGACTACAACAAGGCAACACTGTAGTTACCTGCAGGGAGAATATTAAAATGTAACTGAGTGGTCGTGGAGTAACTATTCCTTCTACCCTGAAGCCTCACAGCTACTTGCAGAGAAATATTTCAAAATCTGGAACAAGAAAGTAGGACATCTTGCCTGTTCCACCACTTCTTATCCATGCAATGCACACCATATGAAATGCATGTCAAATACCATTAACACTTTTTAGTCTGTAGTTGTGTGCAACATAATTTATCAGGTTAAAATAACACATATTTGCTTGATTCCCCTTCTCCAGTTTCCCATGAGCAATGTGAAAACATAATTTCTGGTTCTGGGAAAAGTGTTATTTACAGTTTTCTGAACATTTATAGATAAAAACAGTGCTCAATCCACCCAGAAATACAAATAACACAGACAATAGTCATAAGTTGCCACACTGAAGTACCTACAAATATAAAAAAGGACTGAGCATTCTAAAGTTTAAAAAATTCACTGTAAGCATCCGAAACCACAGGCCACCATATGATTTTATTTGACAACAGGAAACCAGAGTTGGTTTTAGAACATGCAAGCTCTCAGCTGCATCTTTTTTCTAAACCACCACAGAACAACAAGCACTGATCCTCATTTGCACTTTGCAGCTTTAATACATCCCTCTTCCACCCTCGTTCATTTAAAAATGACATGAACAACTCTCTTGAGACGAGTACTTAGAGTTAATCAAGATGCCAACACAAGTAGGTCTCACTTTACCGTCCAGTGGTTCCTCTCTGCAGGTAAAGTGCCAGGGCTGTTGCCTGGTGCAGCTGTTGATCTGTTCGGAGGGCTGTGAGCCAAGACTTTGTTCTTTTTGGAAAGGTGGAAGGTCAGAAAGCGGCTCAGGTAGGCGAACTTGCTCTTGTCCTTTTCCATCTCAGCATTGCCAAAACCTCTGCATCATCTTCCTACCCATTTCCACTAACTGTCCAACTTTAGTCACATTTGATTAGCTCCGTGTACATTAAGTGCACATGAAAAAAAAATCTCTTTCCTTTATCTATTTCCTCAGAAGCAGCATTCTGCTCAAGTATAATCAACTCTTCATCTTCTCTGTTATTATCTCTACTGTCCTCCCTCTCTCCATTGCTCTGTGCTGGTCTGATGAGCTCTGTGTGTCCTCAGTGACTGACTGCAGCTGAAGTGAACTGGAACCAAAGCGGGCAGGAAGGAAGAAACACACACACACACACACACACACACACACACACACACACACACACACACACACACACACACACACACACACACACACACACACACACACACACACACACACACACACACACACACACACACACACACACACACACACACACACACACACACACACACACACACACACACACACACACACACACACACACACACACACACACACACACACACACACACACACACACACACACACACACACACACACACACACACACACACACACACACACACACAATAGTATTTTAGGTAAAGAGAGAGAGGAAGAGAGTGGATTTAAAATTGAAACAATAGAGAAACAAGATAAAGAATATGGAAATATGGTTGTATCTTTCTGCTGCACATATCAAAAGTACTCACAGTGGCATTAACTGTGAATCTGTGTTGATTTAACCCGGCTCTATGTGGTCATGACGTACGACTTTGCTGCCTTCTTGGCCACTTCACCATTGTAAATAGATTTTAACTCAGCTTTTTTTTTTGTGGTGAATACCTTTTACTCAAAGCTACATGCTTTTACCCACAATTCAACAGAGTAGAAGCTACAGGAAAGACTATGAGCTTTCACCTCTATGTGTTAGGACGATTCAGACGACTCACTGCCAGCGGATGAGAGATATTTTCCGGTCTGTGGAAAGGCATGTCCCTCTCTTTCCTCTCATATAGTCTATTCCTGCTTATCCTGCCCCTTAAAAAAAGCTTGCACCAGTCCTTAAGTGCCCTCTCATTTACTTTTCCCCCCCCCAAATATTTCACTTTATTGCTCTTTGTGCAGCAAATACCACTTGAACAACAGTGAATAAGCTGCTGGACAGTGCATCCAGTGCGTCAACCTCTCTCTTAACCAAACAGTATCATAATCGAGCTGTCACGTCATTGCAAACTAAGAAGAGGATGGCTTGAACATTTTGGAAGTTTCAGAGGGCGGGGACAAAAAAGGCAAAAGTGTTTAAGCCTGAAGTGGATAACATGTTACTAGATGTGAGGAACATTAAGCCTGAGTGTGCTTGCTTAGCAGAAGAGGAGCTGTAGATTGAATATAAAGCAGCTGTACAGGAGATATGACCAGAACTTACCTGATTTCTACTATTGGCAAAGTCCCTCTCTTTCCAGGTGATATGAGAATCTTTCTGGAAGGGGGGGATTGTTGTGTTGGAGGTTAACAAACGTAGGTTACAAAAATAATAAGTGCTTTAAGTACATTTAAATATAAAAACAAACTATAGATAATACAGATTTACTTGACATGAGTGCACAAGTATTCTCGCAGGCATCACATTCAAAACAAACATTCACACAAGAGGTTAGAAACGGGTCCGATGGTGATGGTTGCCACACAAGTGACAGGAAGCTTCTCTCCACTCCTAGTTCTCACTTCCTCTTTTCTTGAACTGAATCTCGCTTCCTTCCTTCTCGATCATTTAAACATGTATCTGCTAGCAGTAACTGCTGCTCAGATACGCTTTAAATATCCCCAATGTTATCTGACTGATCACGATTAAAAAGGTACTGGCAATATCTCAAATGTAAAAGTGATTAAATGAGCTAGTGAAGACCCTCTAGGCTTATTTTACTGTTTAAAATGTAAACAGTGCAAAAGGTCTTTTTCTGCTTTAAACAGATTTGTATTTGGACGTTTGCATTTAATTTTGTCTATATGATCATTTAGTGCAACAACGCACAGGATAAACACTAACTATCTGAAACAGAAAGTGTTTTTATGGATTAGCACTGCTTTGCTAATTGATCACACACACACACACACACACACACACACACACACACACACACACACACACACACACACACACACACACACACACACACACACACACACACACACACACACACACACACACACACACACACACACACACACACACACACACACACACACACACACACACACACACACACACACACACACACACACACACACACACACACACACACACACACACACACACACACACACACACACACACACACACACACACACACACCTCTGCCAAAAAAGCCTTATAGGACCTTTTCCACTCAAATACTCTACTAGCAAGTCCCCAATCCTCAAAACATCCAACCCCCCCGGCACCACCCACACTCACAAAGACGCTCACTTCACATCGACTAGAGGTTAATGACAAACAAACACGAACTCAAGCTGCCACTTGCCTCTCTTGTGTGGGTTTTGGTGCGAAATATGAGCCTCCACATGTCCAGATATTTCCATGTCACTAGTGTCAGTAGATGTGTGACACTCACGGTTAAACAAATTAACAGCCTCTGTGTCTCAGTTAGCCAACACCTGCTGTATGCAATACCACAATGACTGATACATTTTGCACGCACAGAAATAGGAAGTTAAGTTAAGTTACGAAAATGGATATGAGCAGCAGACAGAGTGGTTTTGGATGGACATGGGATGATATGAACTTAGAGCTGAAGGCTCTTGGAAAGCATATTTTCATTGGGTATCAAACACAGCTTGGGCTGGGGGGGGGGGGGGGGGGGGGTTGGTAAAGACACTGTGGCAGTAACAGTTCCAGACAAGTCTACTCAACTACTTTAGGAATGTGTATGTGATGTTGAATAAAAGACAACTTCAATTTGTATAATTAGGCATTCTTTCCGATTACACAATCCTCTGTTGGCAACAACAGGAGTTCCCAGAGAATGGGAGGACATTGATTGCATGCTAAAATAATGCTTGTCAAGAATCAGAGACTTCAGAGAGAATGAAAATCCAGTTTGAAGATTGAAAATGACTTGGGACTCGGTTCTGGCTAAATAAAAGCATTGGTTGTCAGAGTAGTAAGAGAAGTAAGAGCTTGCGTTGCAACTCCAATAACTTGGGTATTTTTGACTGCTCCAAAGAAGATGTAGCTGCCTTGTGACAGACAGATGTGGTGTAATGGTATTTGATAAACACAAGGGGCCAGTACAGGTCTACAGCCAGGCCAGTGCTCCAAAAAAGGGGCCCTGAGATAGGAGCTATAGCCAAGTAAGGGCATGTTAACCATGTTAGCCCACGCCTCCTCCAGAACACACTGTTGGGTTTGACATTAATTACAGCATGATGGACAAAAAGAGGGACAGAGGGGGAGCATGCAGGCGTTTGAAACCTGTCCAAACACAGCAAAGGCTGCACAGGTTTAGACATTTAACTAACATGTTTTGTCAAAGTAAAGTAGTACACCATGGCCCTCACCAGCTGTCTATGACCCTACGGTTTAGAAGACTAAATGTGAAAAAAGTGAAATACATACACAAAGAGGGAGGGAGGAAGCGCTGTATATTGGCATGAAGAGTAGAAAGAAAAAAATCTCATTCGGGCTGCGAGCCAGCTGAAAAAGACAAGACAATTACAGTGCTTGTCTCACTGTAGCCTCTCCTTTTTCCTGGAAAATGAGACCGGAGGAGCACCTGGACGTTTTCAAGAGCATGACAGCTCAGAGGTGGAGAAAAAGTGAGAAAGTCCAGAGTGGAGACAGCAAAAATGACTAGTGAACATGGAGGAGACAGTAGTCTAAACAATCCATCCAACCAACCAACCAACCAACCAATCGTGTCTCAGTCTCATTAACTATGAAAACAAATATCCGTCCGAGTGCACACACACACACAGGAAAAATGCAGTGCAAAAAGGTACTGTGAAGTTCTACCTCCTCCAGAATGACACTTACTTTGTCTTTTTAGCTCTCACCAGACATCACTAATGGACTCATGCTTATTAACATTTAGAACCGCAGGCTACTTAAAAAACAAAATGCAGATTAAAGCACATTTTTTCGAATGGATGGCCTGGTTCCCCTTTGCTTTCTTTTCTCTCTCCATCCATCACCAACCCTTGGATGCACTCCAACAATCATTTATAACTGTTTTACTATCCCACTAAACACCCTACAGTATAGAGAGTAATGT
Organism: Notothenia rossii; assembly: GCF_949606895.1. Classification (NCBI taxonomy): domain Eukaryota; kingdom Metazoa; phylum Chordata; class Actinopteri; order Perciformes; family Nototheniidae; genus Notothenia; species Notothenia rossii. The sequence continues at coordinate 72,442,483 of NC_136905.1, read as the reverse complement.
ATAAGAGACAATCACAGAATCGTTTGAGATTTTTTAGGTTACGAGAGATGAACACTTTAGAAACAGGTAGCTTGAACAGAGAAATTAGTGTCTACAGCTCTGTATGCAGAGATGTTAGAATGTTGAACTTATTAAAAAAGGGTTTGTGTATGTGATTGGCCATACAAATGCGTCTTTGTGCGCAGACAGGCACGGACGTCTGTCAGGGAGAGGCAGGAATGTCTCTTTGTTTTTGTCTGGAACTCTGTCCTTTCTACCCCTTTATCAACTCTGAAGGCAGGTACCAAATAAACTGGCCACATTTCAGAGGGCAGAGCTAACTCCTTCGGATAGTTTATTTCCTGTCAGCAACAGATGACAAGTTCCTAAAGGAAGAGTTGGAGGGAGGGAAGGAAGGAGTGGGTAGAAGCAGTGCTGCAGATGGACATTTAACCATTCCCAGAGCAATCCTAAGACATCATGGTGCCTTAATAGTAGCTTAGTGTGGGGCAGAAAGAATGAGAACTGATTTAAAGGCCATCATAAAAGAAGAGACCAATGGAGAAGAGTGCAGGTCAAGATTCAGGCTGGCTAAGACCTGTAGTACTCATCCCTCACTACTTAAGGTGATTATCTGTGTATTAGCCACAGATGAGATGAGAGAAGCTTCAACTAAATGTATATGAAATTGTATTAAAATGACACGTGTGACTTGAGTATGAGAGACACTTAGACAATGAGCAATCAGTTCTCCTTTTAGTACATTACATCACAACAACAGAATATATTTTTTTGAAGAGTATATAGTTTGGTAAATGGTTTAAGTCAAAGGTTTTTTTTAATTACACATCAGTGGGATGAAGTGGAGTTGATGTGGTGGTGGTAGACATGCAGTTACATTAAATCATGTGGATAATAAACTGCCAATTTCATAGGGATTAAACCCAAAATATTGTCATTCCTACCTCTCACAGTCACCATCTATCTCAGCTGAGGTGCCCTTTTAACCAGTAGAAACTGATTTCTGGTAGCTCATTCTGTACACTACAATGCATCACCTTAATCCAGCATCTCGTGTTAGTTTATTAGGAAGAAAGCGTCTGCATTTTAACAATATTGAAAACCATTCATTCGGTATTTCTAAATACCCTTGTACTCCAAGCACATTGATACGGCCTGAGCCTAGAGGTAACATGTGTTGATCTTTGGACCTTTAGTGGATTGGAGGGCAGGGCTGTGATTAATACCCATCCTTGTTTAGCAGACCATCTGTGTATCTATTTACAATCATAGCATCGATGCACTACAACCACACAAAGTCAAAATACATCATGATTTGTTTAAGAAAAACACTTGATTCACAAAATATTACTACACTGACCAAGCTGACCAATACACTGATCATTGAATGACACCAGCAAATGTTTAGTGAGTAGCAAATCTTGGCATAGATTTTATATCAAATGTTATAGACAAAGCTACGAGGAAGAGACAGGATTAGCATGGATGCTACAGGAAATCCTTTGCTGGAATCTGTACTATTAATATCACCAGCAAAGATAGCGGTAAGATGATCGGTCGTTCAGCGCCAGGCCACAGGGTGTAATGGACTTTTGTAATATCCACAGCAGCCGCGATGGTCAATAAATAAATAAGTACAAGAGGGACAAAAATGGCATGAGTGGGTAAAAGGGAACAAAAGAGAGAGGGATGAGGGAGAGGGAGAGAAGAAAGAGTGGGTGCTGGTAATATAAACAATGATGTCATCATAGTTAAAGCTGAGCTGGCTGACTGCAGTGAAAATGTAGAGCACTCTACATCACCATGCATGGAATACAGAGCAAGACCTGCATTTACACAGAGTACAACCCGTAAACCAGAAAACAAACACATCACATGAGCAATTCTCTTTCCGTCACCCATCTCTAATTTCTCTATCATCGTGTAACCTTTCCAGCTCACACAGCTCTAACTCCTCACACCAGCCAATAATAGCAGCTTCATATCTCGGTCAATACTTCCTGCTTCCTCCCTCTCGTGGTTCTTTGCTTTCCTTAAATATCGACCAAAGCTCTTGCCAAATGCCCCCACTCACAAACACACGTGGGCATAAATCAAAACACTGGCGTAGGCCTTTTTCCTGACTTGTTGTCTTTAACACTATTCACAACCTTGTGCCTAGTTCCTAACACAACCAGACTTTTTAACTCCACTGACTGCAACACTTGAGATGAAGACAATTGTGGCAAATATTTAACCAACCAGGCAGCCAAGCCTTTATTATTCTCCACTGAGGCCAGATAAGTGGAACTAACCCCTCCTGTTCTTCACACTTCACCATTAAAAAGGCAAACATGTAACCGTCTAATCAGTGCTGTAAAAGTTGTTTTGGTTTGTTATTGGTGCTAGATCCCGATGTAATATGCATTTTAGGGTGTACGATAGATTGGAATTGATAAACATGAACATGTAAAAGTTAACTTGCCAATGTTCCTCCATGTTTTAAGCCCTGAGTTTGATCTCCACCATCTCCCGAGGGAAATATCTGGCTTCATTAGCTTCCAAATGCTCAACTATGTTCAACAGCAAGTCATTATCTGTGTCTGTCACTATAACAGGGTTATTCAAAGCTTGTTATCCCCACACAACTGCCTGCTGGGGCTTCAATAAGGCGGTGTGACAGCTGATAAGTGAAGTTGGGGGCCGTCAAACTACAACGATGAGCGGAGGGAGTTAAAATGCGGCTGCTGCTAAAGAGAGTTCAGAAGTGAAAAATGACTTGTCCATTCGCCAAAGCTGCCGGAAATAGGACAGATGCGGCCAGCAGGGGCAACAAGTATTTGGCTGGTGAAAACTTGGAGCCCTGCCTTTGGTCATGACCAACTCTGTTAAAACAAGTGTTAATAAAATCCATCCTGAAGCCCAGAAAGGGTCAACTCATTGTTAACATTCAGGTGCCAGTAATACACAGAGATGCCAAAAATATGAATGGCTTCATAAGAGGAAAACAGATCCATGTAGTTTCCACTTGTCAATAAATTGACTATGAAAAACGTTGTTGATGAAACGTTGCATTTCCTGTTCTGCATATGACACTGCTGCCATGGTAACCAAGGCTAAAGGTTAAATACTCCTGGGGCAATGCTAAAAACTGCTGAGGGAGAGAAACAGATCTAGGGAGATGGATGGAGAGAGAAAAGAAGGCAAAGGTTTTATTAAATCAAGAGAGAAGAAGAAAGGGCAGACAAGAGATAACGCCATCAGTATCCATATTAATGAAAACTTTAAAAGATGAGTAACTGCTTGGTACATTTTCCTTAATCGACCCTGAGAGGGAGAAGCGGGAAACTATGGCAACTGTGTCTGTCTCCAACTTCAAGCATCCTTTTTGCAAGAAAAGGGATGACACAAGAAGCAAGGCCATACACTCAGAAAGCAATTTTCTGATCGGAAGCGTTTGAGACGATGCTTTGAAGTACAGCTACAAGCCGCCTGTGTTACATTAATATTTATCTCCGTAATGATGATGACCTTTAAAGGTTTCAGAGTACTGACTTATCGATAAGACAATGCTCACACACACACACACTGGTTAATACATGGGACCGACTCCCTGTCAGAGTAGGCTAGTGTAATCACTACTACTCTGTGTCTGTGTGTGTGTGTGTGTGTGTGTGTGTGTGTGTGTGTGTGTGTGTGTGTGTGTGTGTGTGTGTGTGTGTGTGTGTGTGTGTGTGTGTGTGTGTGTGTGTGTGTGTGTGTGTGTGTGTGTGTGTGTGTGTGTGTGTGTGTGTGTGTGTGTGTGTGTGTGTGTGTGTGTGTGTGTGTGTGTGTGTGTGTGTGTGTGTGTGTGTGTGTGTGTGTGTGTGATAAGATATATGAATGAATATCCCTTACAAGAGGACCGCTGATGAGTGAGTGTTTGTTTCGCCCCTGTGTGTACTGTATATGTGCTATCATAAACCTTTTTCTTCCTGGCGGCACAAGCCGCAATCAGGGTTTAGCGACGGCAAGAACACAGTAACCATGACAACTAGGCCCATAGCAGCCATGAATGGATGGAGGAAGGGATGAAGTGAATAGATGGATCATAAGTCAGAGGGGCATCTGGTTCAAGTCTGCTAGGTTTGTAGTATGTTCCTGCATGATAAAGCACTCTGATATTTGGACTGGAAGTGCACAGTCCCGCCGCATTCATTCACAAAATCCCTCTTTGGTTTTGTCCTATGAGTGTTTCAGTCATAAATCTACATCAGACTGGCATAACACACTATTACCTCATTCACACCAACGCAACTCTGGTTCAAGCTCCGTGCTAGAGCCTTTCAGGTTCAGAACCGGTTCTTCGGTTTAGCTCCGGCTCTTTTCACACAGCACAGAGTCCGACTGGTGCTGCGTCATTGCGTCATCGTTTGCGTCATGACGTAACCGTTTGCGTGCCTGCTTCATAAAGCCAAACCGCGCGGAAACCCCTCACAGCTGACAACGACAACAATGGCCGATTGTGCTCCAGCTTCCTCTGTACCTCTTCTGAAGACCAGATTCCCAGTAGGTAGCTGGTCTCTTCAGTGGACCACTGCTGCTTGTTAAGTTTCTCCATCGTTGTGTACAAACTGGATAAAACGCCGGCTTTTTGTTGTTGTTCAGGAGTTGATCCCGCCCCTGCCCCTGCCCCTGCCCCTGCCCCTGCGTAAGCGTGACGTACTGTATGTGGTGCTTTTGCTCTGGCCGGACAATTTATTGGTGCTTGAAATGAAGCGGATTCCGGAGCTAAGAGGCTGCTCCGCTGCGGTGTGAAGAGGAAAACCCGGTGCTTTTCAAGCTCCAGCTCCGAACCGGCCCTGAAACACTGTTGGTGTGAATGAGGTATATTACACATTATATGGCACTGTGAAAAAATAATGATATCTAACGTAGATAGTTTTTTTGTCATTTCAACCATCAATCTATACTGGTATACCGACAGTGCTCACTAAGTTTAGTGCTGAGATTAACTAATACTCAATTCTTTAGCACAATTTTGATATTTGAATGCCATCTTATAACATTATATTAGCCAATTAATTCTTCTTCTTCTTTTTTTCAAACACTTTTGACCCAGATACACTGTGAGCCAAACATTGAATAATGAACTTCACAAGAGGACAATCATTCAGGTTATAACCAGTTTCTCAGGTTAGCCTGATGCCTTATGCTCCTTGGTGAAATAAGCTAAAACATATTTGTGCTTCATCTTCCCTCATTACTCCCCACCATGCCAGCAACAACAAGTTAGTCTTAAGATAATCGGTACATCCTCACACAATTAGCTACTCAATCTGCATTTGCTGAGAGTGTGAATAACTTTTTCGAGGAGTTAGGGAATAACATAACAATGGTCCGTAATGTATGTGTTATAAAATCCAAACATCAGTGTCAAGACCACAAACACAGTGGTATTATAAAAACCATCCATAGAGAAATGTTTGGGATCCCCGTATAAATTAATTTAACTGTTGGCATGTTTACAATCTGTTTGCTTTTCTCATTGTTCGCCTTTCTTGCCATGTTGGTCTTCGTTTGAGCAATGTTGCTGTGTGTCCAGATTCAAGCCTCGACTTTGCAGAGTACAAAGTTATCGTGAAAAATATACATTTTGGCCAAAAGCACCAACAATATGCCTTTATAACCCTGAATCTGCATTTAATGATTGCTTGCAGCTAAGGCTAAGCAATCATCGCGATTACGATTATGGCTTGCAACGATTACGAAAACAACGTAATCGAAATAAAACGATTATTTTTTAATTATTATTATTATTTTTTTTTTTTGGTTTTTCAGTTGAATTATATTTAAAGTTCAGGGTAATCAACTGTTAAAAACATACTGTTCAAATTTTTTTTCTCCAATAAATGTATGTTTTCAAAGTAAATGGATAATCGTTTTTAATAATCGTGATATCAACTATTGACCCAAATAATCGAGATCCTAGTCTTCAGTACAGGTGGCAATATTGTCATCTGCCTGCGCTCATCTCTGAAACCAGACAATGTAAACAGGCTGGTGTTTCTAGCAACAAATCTTTAAGAGATGACACAAGCAGCCCTACCAGCATTTGCCATGGTGGCCAACATTTTTTTTATTTGGTCTTAAATTGTAGTTCAACAACATTTATTTCGTGTTAATTCTGGACCATGACGGTGGGCCAGACTTTAATGTTTAACTGAGTGGAATATGTTAAGGAGTTTTCAGGTTGTGACAGTGCACTGCAACATGTTTGTTGATCTTGTTTATTGGTATTTATTATTTTGATATTATTTATTTAAATGTAAACATGTTTTATTTTGTATTGGTTTTTCAGTTGATTACCCTGAACGTATAATTCAACAGTTAAACAGTTAAAATTATTATTTGAATTTGTTTTAAAGTACAATAAAGGAAGGTTTTCAAAGTCAATGAATAATCGCAATTACAATTATTGACCCAAATAATCGAGGTTATGATTTTTGCCATAATCGAGCCGCCCTACTTGCAGCACAATAGATGATATTGAGCTAGTCAGAAAACTCGTAATGGACAAAAAGAAAGATGGTTTAGCATCCCATGCAAACAGAGACACTGAGGTGAATCTGTGGTTGATGGGCAAGAGGAAGGAGCAACAGAGGTTATATTGTGTACAGCAGAATCCAAAGATGTAAAGCCCTGTTGTAGCACAAAGGCAGGCTGGGTAATTGGGTCAACCATCCGTGTGTTTGTACTGTATGTGTCAACCAGTACATCAGGTCACCTAAACTGCCATTAGTTTTCGGTGATGACAAACTCAGATTAGAGCACACACACACACACACACACACACACACACACACACACACACACACACACACACACACACACACACACACACACACACACACACACACACACACACACACACACACACACACACACACACACACACACACACACACACACACACACACACACACACACACACACACACACACACACACACACACACACACACACACACACACACACACACACACACACACACACACACACACACACACACACACACACACACACACACACACACACACACACACACCTGTTAGCTACTACAAAGAATAAGTAGCCTTTTTCATTTGCGTGTAAACCTCCCGGAGATGCTAGATTAACTTGCCGCATAAACACAACTCTATGACTCACACCTAAAAACACATGAATCATGGTGTGGTTGCACTTTTTGTTTGTATCTGCCCGCATGTTTTTATGAGTTTGTGTGTGTATGTGTGTGCCAGAGCAAAGTCCATCTAGCTTTGGTAATGAATATGATTTTCCATCCGACACTGACTAACTTGCCATGCAGAAATAGGAAAACTAAAAGTTGTTTATACATAACTGACAAACCAAATGCGGCTCAGACTATTCACCTAAAGCTATTCAGTCAGGAATCACAATGCCAAACATATTCTTTGCAAGACATTGTATGACCTTGCAGAAACAACATTCAGGATGTGACAAGAGTCGATCAGTCTGGCTTGATTTAAGACTGTCCTCGCTTTTAAGTCTCTATACTTCACAAGAAAAATAGTTGAAAAGTTTGGTGCAGAAACTTTAAAGAACAAAAGCGAACAGGGTAGAACGGGCCAAGGACACATGCTTAATACATCGTTAAATAACCGGGCTTATCTGGACTACAAGACATGATGTATTAGACTTTAAGGAGGGGCAGTATGATGGAAGATAAGAGTGGAGAGGAAGAGAAGAAGAGGATGCTCCACTTGAATGTACTGAGTAAAATGATGGGGGGCAGTGAGAGGGAGAGCATGGAAGAGGGCATCTTCAAGCCTCAGTGCCTTTTCTCATTTAGGAGGTGTGTGTATGTGTGTGCGCGTCTATGTGCGTAAGTCTGTGCGTCATCAGGGTTCCCTCCCTAACGTCACTGTAAGTCCTGCTGGGACACCAGAGTCCTCTCAATGCGGCACTTTGACACAATCCACGCGGCTGTTTCCACTTCATGTAACCGCTATGGTTTAATCATCTGATAAAACAAGAGTTAATGGATATAAATTGCAAGTCTGGTTGTTCCTCGTCAGCAAAATAATACAATTAGTCAGCCATCACTGCTGCCAAAATGGACACACTCAATCCCATTGTCATGTGTGACGTAATTATATTGAAAGGCAGAGGTGGGAAAAAATGACACCATAAACCAAATGGAAAAGAAAAAGAGACACAGTGGGTGTTTCTCAATGTTGAAGAAGGCTCCTCCAGAGCCACTATTTCAAGGATGCTACATCATCGAGTCCCGCCGAAGGACTGTTCCAATGTCCAGGATCCTTGGAATTCTACCGAGGCCGGCGTCCTTCGTTGCAAGAAATTTCGAGGCTGCACATGTGTATCCTCTGCGGTCTTAAAATCCCCACAATGCTTTGCGCACGGACCAATTTCCCAAATCTTTGGCGGTCATCGCACTCCATTTAAGGCGGGGCCTCGCATATGACGCACACCTGCACCTGTTCCACCATTCTTCATTTTCCGAGGCTAGGAAGGATTCTTTCCTCGCTTCTGAAGGACCTGACTCGGAAGACATGTCCTACCAAGGAAGCGTCCTCGACATTGAGAAACACCCAGTGGGTGTATTAAGGTCAAGTGTCGACGCACACGTTGGTAGACTCAACATTTCAGGTCGTCATGATTGAAATGACATGTTGTCATTGCCATTTTTGGTAGCAGGTTGATGTGTTAAAGCAATGTCATATTTTCTACGGCTAAAAAATAAAGTGGCAACTAAAGTGCTGTAGCTGAGTTTCATATATATATCTTTTCATTATTTTCTTGATTGTCAATTAGTCTTCAGATTTCCTGTTTCTCTTTTTGACAAACAGGCCGAAACAAAAACATATTCAGTGGCCCAAAATTTAACATGGACTTTGTGTTATGGCATTTTTTGTATCGACTTCATGGATTATTAAAATAGCCGCACAATAATTTCCTGTCAATGTACTTTAATCAACTCCTACTTTCAGGTCTTGTTCATATACATTTCATAAAGATCACCAAAGAAGTGTTTTTTGTTGTCTAAAGATTGATATATTGTAATGTATATAATAATCATAAAAATGGTGATGCGACAAAATGACCAAAGGAACATGAACATATTCAATATAGAAGAAAATGTGTATAGAGAATTCCAATTAAAAAGAGTTGTCAATTATGCTTTTACTTAATCACAATTTAGGCCAGATCATTGCCTATCACTTATGAGGCTATTCAGCAGTTTAAATGTCTTCTGCTGCTGCACAGATGCTGTGAGGAAGGACTGTAATTAACTTCAGGGGAGGCGATACACTTCAGATAAACAGTACCTCTCTGTGGAAAACATCCTTCAACATTTAAGAGAGAAACGTCCATTTTGGTTGGGTTTTAATTTCATGGGTGATAGATTTTGCTTAGGCCCTGTTAAACACGTTTATACCGGTTGCTGCACAAAGAGAAAATCTTCATGCGCTTAACTCACAAAGAAAGCACTTAGTCCATGGATTAGGTATGAATGAGGAGTAGATATTCAAACAAATAAAGCACATTTACTTACCAATCCTTGCTTCATTATCGTGTCTATTTAACCTCTCTTTACTCATACACATTACTTGTTTTGAAGGGCAGGACACTTTAAATCCTGGCTCCTCTTCTTTAGAAAGCATTTGGCAGCTTTTAAAAAACACACGAACACTATCTCTTTAAATGTAATATTGAATCTCAGTTTGTGGTTCTTTTGTGCGGTTCAAAGTTAGCAGAACTTCAGGGAGAACTATAGAACAGCTTGACGATTCACAAAAAGATGGCACTCAGCTTCAACAAACACTTTTATCCTGACTTTTTACCCCGTATGTCAAGTCCTAGTGCTCTTGTTATAACTTGATGTATATATTTAACATGCCAACAGATGCATTAAGTCTGCTCTCAAGCATGAAAGTGATACACAAGTGTAATTAATACTTCACTCAGATTGCTATCATCACATTTATAACAGCCATTACCCTCTTCATTAGTGCCGGTTTCTTGCCGTAGTGGCATAAGATCCTTAATTAGTTTAAGCAGGTCTTTTTTTATACAACTCTGAAAGAAACTACCTCCTTTAAACAAGAAACTTGAATAAATACCAAACAGTTGATCGAAGATGATTTCCCATCACTATAAAAGATGTTACAGAATTACGACCCGTTTAACATCTTAACTTAATAAGGATGCAAATAAATCTAAACAATAGTGTTTTGAAGTACATGGGATTTATTTTTTGACCGGGTTATGAGTTGGGTATTGTTGAATTGCCTTAATAGTATCGACTACAACATTTATGGTATTCTGAGTGACACCCCTAATTATATCATACGTCATCTTAAAGGTGACCCATCATGCAAAATGCACTTTTGTACGTCTTTTACACATGAATATGTGTCCCCGGTGTTCCAGGGAACTCACCAAGTGTCAGAAAACACAACCATCTCTATTTTCCTCTATACCCACATCTCTTAAAAAGGGGCTGCAACGGATCTGATACAGACTGATCCAGATTTGAACACGTCTGTGACGTCACAGAAGTGGCGCTACGGCAATTGGGCCAACTCCACCAATCAGGAGGAGACAGCCACGGACATTGCCGTTGGAAAGCGCTGGAGACGCTGTAGTACATATGCCAGGCCTGTAGATGGTGCTGTTCTCACAGAATCAGCCCATGCAAAGACAGTGTTAAATTGAGCGAAATGAGGAATGGCTAAAATGCATGATCTGTTTGGTATTTTGAAAAATAAAAAGTATAAATATGCCTTATATAAGTATGGTCCTACACTATATTATTCAAATATAGCATGATAGGTCCACTTTAAAAAAACTAACATTTTTCGGATACTGTTGTGATACAGTAAACTGAGGACAAGTCTCCATTTGGTATGTAAGGGTATGTTAGATATTTTTATGTATAGTACAATACCAGAAACAGCATAGTATCATTATGTTTTTCAGCCTCATAATATATAGCTGTGCATAATCACTGTATGTAATAAAACACTGGCTGCTTAGTTCTGGGACCTTGCCAACAAGATGACAGAAAGCATAAATCTCTTGGGACCGTATTGATTTTCTGACCTAAAAAAAACCCCACAGAAGGACACAGTATGAGGTTTCGAATTTCAATGCAATTTCCATCCTAAGAGCATCACTATAATTTGTTTTGGAGGCAGAGGTTAGCATAGAGCGATCTTAACCCTTTCTAGTGACGAGAAATACAACGACTGTGAATTATTTCTTCAACAGACAACCCTGAGTGTGTTCTCTCTGCTGCGTGTTTACTTTATCCAGCCTGACACAACCCGGTAACTCCTGTGACCTCAAATGACATCGGGGTCTATTAACCTTTAATCTCCTCAAGACCTCTGCTCATAATGTGACAGATTTCCAACAAAGAGGTGAAAAGTAGAGAGAGAGTCCCCATGAGTCACTCCGATAGGACCAATCTTATTTGTAGGTGCCCAATCTGCACAATTACTCTCTCTGCTAGATAGATGGGCCACGATGAATACTGACATATAAGTGAAAATCAGGTTTAATAAAAAGGTGTGTTGTCAAGCATGTATGGTTAATTATTAGCGTATGCACCAAGTTTATGTACATGTTTTATATGGACATATAAGGGAAATATATAGGAAGTCGAAAACAGCAGGAATATGGCAGTAAGCTGGGTTTATTGCTATGCAAACACCAACATTTATAATCAGTATATAGCAGGGGTCTCCAACCTTTTTTAGGATGAGAGCTACTTTCAAAAAATAAAACAAGTACTGAGCTACTTTTACTTCTCTTTTTTTGTTTTTTGCAGTGTGTATATTTATCACATTTTAAAATTGTACTTTGTGTTCTGTTTTTCAGAGTTTACTAAAAGAAAATGTATGCAATTTAATTATTTTAACCTGCTTCATTTAGGGGTGGACCTCACATCCTCTAGGGGGGTCCGGGGGCATGCACCCCCGGGAAATGTTTTTTTTAAATGTTGAAGTTAAATACATCAATCTGGTGCACTTTGAGCACAAAATGAATTTATGGATACAGCTCTCAACACTCATATGAAAGGGAGCTGTAGACTTTTCAATAATCCAGACATCTTTAGAATATGATCACAACCAATAACAAATAATTTAAACTTGTTTATTCTTATCTTATGTTACCTATAGTCAGCAATCTTTCTTTTTATTTATGCATATTTTACTAACCACTCCCTTTTTAAACTGTTGCAAGAACGTGATTGTCGATATTCATTGTGGGGGGAGGAGGGGTGTTGGATTGATATGGAGTTGTAGTAAGTAGATAGAGTTCGCTAAGATTGAGGTTTTGTTTATGCATAGGGTAGATTCTTTTAATTACATTTCCTTTTTTGTGTGTGTATTTTTTACATTTTGGATTTGCTTGGCGAGCTACTTATTGAGGGCTTGCGAGCTACCGGTAGCTTGCGATCGACGTGTTGGAGACCCCTGGTATATAGTGATAAAACTGCAAACGCCATACTCTTTAAACAGTTATTAGTAACAATTGTGATTGAAATGTAATCGTTTATTTGAACCGGGACAGTGCACATCGATTTTGTATTTTGTAAATTGTGTAACTTGCTGCTGTTAAATACCATCAAACTATGTGCAATATGTGCAATATATACATACATATGCCATTAATAACTGTGTAATATATGCCTGGCTGCTAAATCCTAAGAACTGTTACAGGATTTGTATTTTGAAAAGTATTTTTTTCAACTTTTATTTCTTTATTATTATATCATAACTTAGTACTTTTTTTTATATGTAACATTAAGCTGTCTGTGGCTCTTTCCTGCTGTAGCGATGCAAATGTCCCCTCTGTGGGACTAATAAAGGTATTCTGATTCTAATTCTGAACACTTTAAAACAATGCTTACAAGCGTAAATGAGCCGGATTTTAACTTTAAGCTAATTTCTATCCGCAGTCCCCTCACATACAACATACAAGAACATGACATTTATATACATAGCAAAAATAAATACATGACATGCAGAAAGAGCATGAGCAGCATACAAGCATTTACCATATGGCAGTACAATGTAGCAGCTATGGTAAATGTAGCTGTATGTCAGCCCTTGGGGGTATATCTTTTATGAACAGCTCTGTGGTCATTAGCTGGTTGCTAATGACACAACCCGGAAATGAAGGTAGATGCTGAGGTATGATTGTTATAGTGCATACTCCCAAAGGAGGAAAGGGTTACAAAGAAAAGAGCAATATGTTCTGAACACTTTGAGTGCAGCACATAATCCTCTCATTTCCTGCAAATCCAGTCATTTCAGAGAACTGCTAACCATCTGAGTCATGTTAGAGCGGGAAGTAGGAAGACTAACGCATCTAGGAGCGAGAAAATGATGAGCAGTCCAACAAAAACAAACATTCATACAATGTGTGTGGCTGAAAGCTGGGTCCTAGGTGTCCTGTCACAATGAATGATCGAATACAATGCTCTCAATATTCTTATTGATCTAATGAAAGAGCTGCCAACAAACAATGCTATAAAAACACAAACCCTAGAGCTCACGCCCTGCAGCTTACTATTCTTACTGGCTGTCAGAGAGTGTTACAGTGTGCACTTGTACCACATTGTGATGCGTACAACCAAAGTCATCTCACTCTCTGTTTTATTACAATGTCAAGTTGACATTTCTATTTCCCACACTACTGCGCCCTGTACAATCAAAGTCACATTTCCTGTGGAATGAATACACACACACATGCCCACAGAAAAGATTTACACAGCACACTGCTTGACAAAAAACAGATCCAAACAGCTGCAATATGTTGGGGTTCATTCTGGCTACAGGAAGTATAGCTTAGGACATGGCATATTTGATCAGGACACACATGCGCTAAGAGACTCACACACACACTGTAGGAGACACAAACACCCAAAGCATGTGCATTGACTACACAATAAAACATTAAGTGCATGTTAGGCTATACCCGGAAGTAATATAATCACAGACAGCTCCATTCTCTTTACATCTAACCTCTTCTCCCCCTCCCTCTAACCCTGCAGAGGAATGTGAAGCGTTTAGCTCCGTGGAGCTCCGAGGCGTGTCCAAACCTTGTTAATACAGGCTTCTGCTCACTGGGGATCACAGCCAAGCAGATGCCGGAATTATGTATTACTCCCCTGGCAAGATTTCATGATCTTTTTCAAAATGGTGGTTGAGTTTTCTAAGAAATGTTTGATACATCCGAGATCTGAAAATGTGGGATGATGCTCTGCCAAGCTGGAAAAAGCAATAGAGAGCGCGTTCAGCTTGAAGTACAGTTTAATAGTCGTCCTCTGTCCTCATAATTATTCCTTCAATAAAGTTTTATATATGTTTATTTAACCTTTGATATGCTTGTACTCTGGGCATGCATGCCATTTAAGAGCCATATCCTGTTACACTGTGATTCACATCAGACAGACACCCAAATCTTTAATTCATGATCACCTATTGGACAACTTAAATGACTAGAGTTACTCGCATATGGATGTTTTCAAGGTATGGAGGAAGCAGAAAAGGGATAGAGTATGCGATATTATAGAGAAAGAGATAAAGCCACATTTTCTGATCAATTATTTTACCCAGGACTGATACTCTGAAATAAAACTGATGGGAGGATCACAGGTTTGGTGATATCATCGCAGAGTTTGCAAACAATTCCTGGCATTTACTGGAACTTGGCAAACAGGAACAGCAGATGGTTGAGGAGTATAGTACAAGAGAGTGTCAGGTTATTTATTAAACACAAAAAAAAACGGATTTATGTGTTGCATTTTGCAATCATCAGCTATCTGGCCCTGTAGGCTGACAAAACACACACACACACATTTGATTCAACACATCGTCCCTGGTGTGTATACGAGTTACTGCAGGAGCTTGGGGAAAATAATCACACACCTCAACAGCAAAACTGCCCTATGCACTGTCCTCACATAAATCTTACTTTTAGTTGGCTAATCCCAAAGGGGCAAAGCAGTAAAGCGGCTTAAAAACGATAGGATGTCATTCAGAGGTAGCCCCTGCAGGGATGCCAGCCAAGAGGAAAGCAGAGAGGAGAGCGACTGAAGTTGGTACAGCGGGATAGAGAAACAACTGAGAAGGTAGAAAATAAACAAATCAAAATTTTATTTTTCCTGCCCTCGGGCCATCGGAGTAAACATCAGTACATTTAGCAGATTAAAAGCCTTCAAAGTCATATCATGCAGTATGCCAAATAAAGACGGTGTTTCCCATAACTCTGAGACGAGAGCAGACAAGCAGGAAGTAATCCCTGCATTAGAAGAATTCCCTTTCATGAGACATTCTGCACAATAAGAGTATTGGCTTTTTTGCTGAGTGTTAAAAGGAGAACATTGATACAAAGAGCTGACACGTGGATTCTTCTGTAAGTTTGTTGAGCTACAGTACAGCTAGCTGCAGGTTAGCTTAGCTTAGCACAAAGCCTAAAAACAAGGGGGACAAGCTTGCCTGGTTCTGTCCAAAGCTTACACCATCTGCCTACTGATACCTATAATAATATATAGCTAATTAATCAACATGCAATATCTTGTTTGCCTAATCCATACAGAATCAGACGCAAGTTTGCGTTCTACGGGACCTGCTAGCTGTTAGTAACTGTTTAGGCTCTACGCAGACATCTAATCTGTAGCAAATTTGTGCATTTCATAGTTTTTCCTAACTATTTCTTTAAAATAAATGTCAAAATAAATGTACTGGGTTTCCTTTTATCCACCATTGGTTGATCCATAATTGACTGTGCTGTCAAAGGTAAGAGACTGGAATAGCCTTAAGTCTACCTTGTCCTTTTTGCACCCAATTGCTTTTCTAGCTTTTCCAGCCATCATTTAGAGCCTACGTCTAAGACAACTTTCAACCGTCTTAATTAGTTACATTGGCAGTAACGTAGCAACCACGACAACTCATGAAGAAGCAGCGGTTTGGACTTGTTTCCCTCTCATAAATCCAAGCCTCATGCACAAAAGCACCAACTGGATGTTCCAGCAGCAGCTGCTACAGCAGTGTTGTGCACGGTTAACTCCTCACCAATGTGACCTCTAAAGCATCCTCTCCAAGTTCATCTTAAAATAGGATGGTAATCACGTGCGCCAAATGACAATGAAACCCAAAGCTTTTTAGCAGAAGTGGCTGATACAACAACAGATTGTAACGATGAGTTTAATCATTCAGCCCTTTAATATAATCTCAACTCCTCCCAGGATTTCTAGGTTAAACACTGACAGATAAGGAACTGAGTGCTTTACCTCTCTGGAATAGGTATATGTGTGTGTGTGTATTTAGAGAGTATGGGGGAGGTGGTGGGTAACACCACATGAATCAAATACAAGGTCATGTTTGTAGAAGCAAGCAAGAGCAGTTGCCATGCCTACAACATGCATGTGCACACAGAGAGACTTATGGTTGCACGAAGACCTGCCGCGAGGCTTTTGAGCCTGACTCGCCACCCCTACTCTGCTCTACGGTAGCCCAGAGGTCAAAACAGCTTGTCATATAAACTGCAATCCTTGCCTACACGCTCACCACTGGTAAATATTTAATCAGTCCTGGAAACACTCAACACCAAGGCAGCGCTTAGCCCTCCTTCTGATTAACACACACTTGAACAGGAAGGCAAAGATGCACTGCCCTGTGGAAGCCTGTGTCTTGATCCACGGATATACAGAGATTAGCCAGAGGTAAGTTGGATCAAGATTCACAGAGCTACAGTGTGTGTGTGTCTGCTACTTCCTCTTTTTTGGTTTCCTTTCTTCAGTCAAAAAGCACTGAACTGTTTGACTGTGTTTCTGTGCACTGACTGGAGGGAGAACTATCTTAGTACCGTTCTCTCTCCTCTCTGTACTCCAAACCTGCAGTCCTCCTATGCAGTTTGCCCCCCCCCTCCCCTACCGCTCCTGACACGCTCTTTACAATTCCCACGTCTCCCCCTCCGTTGTGCCCTCCCGTCACTCAGTCAGTAAAGCGTGAATACACCTCGCTCAGCACCTTGCTGCAGTAAAAAAGTCATTATCTACATTAGGGAGTACAAAAAATGTCAGTGACATCAATGGAAAACGCATTACGTCTCCGCCTTCTGCCTGCAGGCTGGTTGGGCTGGTCATGTTTACATGTATGTGTGGGAATCAAACCAGCAGAAGCACACAAACACACACAAAGCAAAACTGCATACTGTGCATATTATTGACTACATACTGATCGATTGTTAACAACACTCCGTCAAGGTTGAATGACGGAGTAGTTTTTGTGACATTCAATTTAAGAAGTTTTGAATATGCAACCCTCACCTTCGTGTTTGACAAGGCAATCTCACTCCCACAGGTGCAACGACTTAGCAAGTTTCTATCATTTTTCAAGCGAATGTGACACCCATTTGTTGGTTCAAGCTTCTCAAATGTAACGATGTGCTCATCTTACAAGACTGTGTTCGAGACACAAGCACTTTGAATAGAGATTTAGACATTCTATTGACTTAACGGTTAAGGAGAAAATAATTGTCAGATTTATTCATAATGATTATATTCCTAACTTGCAGCTCTACTCACAACAAGATCCATTAAGTAGCAATAATAAAGCTTTCAATCATACCTTCATCAGCATAGAGAATTTGCTGGATAATCAGGGAACTTGAAAATGATTTTTAATACTGTTATACTTTACTCTTTATAAGGCATAATTAAAAAGGCCACCTTAAGTTAACCTCATCCCGAGATGCTTTTTTAATTCACCTAATATTGTCTGGAAAGGTAATCGTGTTGTAAAAAGTGTGTAGTATTTGTTTTAATAATTAGAGGAAATCCTAAAAAACCTTTTAAAACTATTCCAGCAACATTATCCACTTCCACATCATCAGTCCTATGCTCCGGTTGTTCCAAACAGTGATATTTTAGACAATGAAAAGGTTAAAATAAAAATGCTCAACAGTATCCTAGAGAGAAAACCTCACATTTTGCCAAAACCATTGCCGTCCTAATCCTCATGCACGACCACACTGAGCGCAGAAACTGTGACGTCCCTCTGATACATCCAGGGACCCTTTTTGTCAAGACAGCTTTGGTTTGCTCCTTCATATCTGATTATAATGAATAGTGGCTGCCTTGTGCTCCCCCTAACAACTTCAAAAACCGTGTTCTCAGAGTGTGTCCTCCATTTACAGGAACATAGAACATTTTGGATTATCCAATTACAATCCTGTTTTCCTTTTGTCAGGCTGGCTGTCAGCTGCTCTGGTGTGAAACCATGACAACCATTCTACCTTTGGGAATATTACAATCACTTTAGGCCAGTGAATAATAGCTCAAAGATGGAATAAAAAGTACAAAATATACTATCTGTAACAATATGTATTAAAGTATCAGACCTGAAAGACCTCTTCTTGTCATTGTTAACCAAGCATATATATTATTATGTTTATTATCTTAAATTAAAGATGCATAATTGGGTTAAGTATAAAAAGTTCAATATCATCTGAATCGTAACTATAGCCAGTCAGGAACTTCTTAAAGTGGTTGGCAAGTTTTTATTGCCATATTTAAAAGAATGCCTATAAATATTTTCTTAATTCTTGCCAAATGTTCTCAGTCTTAGTTTAACATATGATATTTCTGTATGAATTTGTCATTGGTTTGAAGTGCGCATGCATGGCTCAGTTAAAAATAGAGTTGGTCAGTCCTAGCAACAATTAGGATTTCGCAACATTTCATCAAAACGTAATGACAGTTGGTGGGTTGTTTGGTAATTTCCCACCCCATTTTCTTTCAAATCAGAACAAAGCACACCTACACAGTGCTGATAAAGAAGATAGAATGAGTTTAAGAGGGTTACATAAATTCTTAATAATTCATGACTGAGGATGTTTTTCTTCCCAAAAGTCTCTTCTCATCTCTGTCACAACTAATTCATTTAGACCAACTAACTGACTCAGCTTCACTAACAAAGCAAAAACACAATTAACAAGAGAGACTATTGTCACTTCATTTAGAAGGCAGGCACGTATTTGGCTGGGTTGATTACAACAGGGCTTAATGAATCACCTCCATCGAGCCTCATCAGGTCTGTAGTCAGTCAGTTTTGAGCAGATGCTAATCTGGAGTTGAACTGATGAGCAACAACAGCTCTGTGCCTCCTCTGATTTTCTCTTCCTTTTATCAGCTCAATGTAAATTATCTGCTTCCTTGAAAGAGGAAACTTGTCTCCTATCTGATGGTGGTGTATTTTCAAACTCTGAAACGTCTACTTCTGTTTCTTCGGGGTTGGCTGTCTTGTGTTTTTTCACTACCAACACATTAATTATTCTCTAATGTTGTTGAAGAGGGATTGTTAAACCCACACTTATCATCCTAATAAGATCAATTCTGGTAGAGAAAATCAATCAGATGTCCTTATTGGATTACTAACAAATCAAGTGTTTAATGTAAAAAGTAAATGTCAAACTTCCTCAGGAGTCAAAGTCAATGTCGCAAATATCTCAAAAAAGACAATATTCCATTGATAATTGTTAAACTGAGAAAACCAGCAAATCTTAACAATGGAAAGGTTGAAACAAGATATCTATTGCTGTTATGCTTAAGAAACACACAAAAACTGTTGCCATCAGCACCCTGATTTAATATCACTCCAAGAATTTCAAAATACTGTTTTTGCCTGATTCATGTTCTCAAGTAAGGTCACTTTTGCCTCCTTGGCAGACACATTTTCACTTCCCTGCAGTCACGCGGTAGACAGCCGGAGTCTCTCACTCTGTCTCAGATACTGTATATGTCTCTGCCTTCCTGTACTGTAGCACTTATGTCTGGAATACTGTCATATCCATTGTTTTAGTTTTTTGGAACAAATCTGTCTCCCTGGTATCCTCAAGGGCATGGAGGTTGATGTGATTTGTTGATAGAAATAGGCCCATTTCCACACTTTTGTGAGAGCAGACCACTGCAAGGCAGGCTTATTGCCAGAGAGAAAATTGCCGGGTAATATCATTGCACTGTGTTGAGACAGATCAGAGGATTGTCCTCTCGGGTTACTGTGCTCTGCTGGCTGATCATCACATCAATACACATAAGAGGCCATTTGCTGCCAACCGCTACTGCAAAATCACAAAATCTAAGTTATTTTCAAGTTTTTATCTCTTTTAAAATTGCACGGATATGATGAGCCAAACAGAGAAATAAGTAAAAAAATGGAGAAATAGTTAATGAAGTCGTTTAACTTCTAATACAGGACTTTTACTAGTGCTGAGGATTTACATTTTTTTGTCAGTTTTATCCCAAGGTGAATTAAATGTCTTTACATTTTGGGCAAAAAAAGTAGCAAACATATTGTGCTCTGAGGCATTGGTTTCAAAAATGTTTGAGTGGTGATTATAAATAAATATCTCCCTTTAAACCTTCTGACAAGTGCAAAGAGTAAGTATTAGGGCTGTGCGATTATGGCAAAAATCATAATCACTAATATTTTGGTCAATGATTGATATCACGATTATTAAATACGATTAGTCATTGACTTTGAAAATATCCATTTATTGAACTTTAAAATAAATACAAATTATAATTTGAACAGTATCTTTTTAACTGTTAATTACCCTGAGTGTATATTTCAACTGAAAAACCAATACAAAAATAAATTAAATAAATGATACATTTAAATAAAATCAAAATAATAAATACCAATAAACAAGAACAAATATTTTGGAGCGCACTTCCGCAAGCTACTAAACATATATTAATAAGATAAATACAAATAAATTAGATCAAAATAAATGATATAAAATATGTTGCAGTGCACCGTCACAACCTAGCAAAGCAAAATAATCGTTTTTTTTTAGGTTGTTTTCGTAAATTGTGGCAGGCAAAAAAATCGTCATTTGCAATTAAAAAATACGATTAATTGCACAGCCCTAGTAAATATCTTAATATTATTTTTATAAACTTCAGGAAAATGTAGTTTGTTCTTGTTATAATCATTGAACAAAACCCCGTTTGTTAATCATCTAATTAGGCTCAATGACATAAAACAAAAAATAATAATCTCCTGTATGAATGATGACCCTTAGTTAAAGCCCTAGGTAGCTTTCTACATTGTTTCATTCCATTTTTTGTGTCGTCCATCATAAAGCAGATGACAAAAGAGTCTGAAAAAGAAAGACAGGGTCACTGAGTTGAAACCATGTGAATAGTAGTCTGACATGGTGCCAACCTACTGCCTCAGGTTAATGGCTCAGTGAAACCATGGGAGAGACAAAGGTGGTGCTACAAACCAAGTAATAAGCTTTTGAGTGTTCACCTTTTTCTACAGCATGTAAAAAGCCAGAGAGAGAGAGAGATATAAGTGTTAAAAACCAGAAGATGGCTCATTAGTGGTGCAGAAGTCCGCTCCAGGAGCAGAGCGCTGACTTGATCTCACCGCCCTCAAACCCACAGACACACACACACACCTAACTGCTGAGGACAATCAATTCACTGTTTTGAAGCCCATTTCAGGTTCAAACGTTAGTTCTGCCAGAAAGGGCAGGCACTCTGTCCCTCCCTTCAATCGTTACCTATCCCCCCCTCTCTCCCCTCTCTCCCCCTCAGTTCCCCCCATTAGGACTGCTGGAGCCAGGTAACTCCCATGGCTAGAGTAGATAACAGCCGCCATTATCAAATTCCCAGCATTTAAACAGCAGCTCGGCATCGATCACCGTATAGTGCCCGGTTACAACTGCTTCGCCCGCATGGTGCCACAACGGTCTGGTGATCTGATGCCTCACTGTGACAGACTTGTTCTTTTTTTAGACTTGTTCTCATTGAATGCATCATCATATGCTCCCTTGCTCCATCTATCCTTTTGTTTGTGAAACATGAGCTACCTCTCTTGTAGAATCACAGGCACTAAATCCCTAAACCCCTTTTGAAGGTCATCTTAATTAACAAGATTACACAAACAATCAGATTGCTGCGATGGTTCTCAATCAATTAGCTAAACATGTAACGCATGTCATTACAGCGCTAAACAGGCCTGTGCGATGATTGAATATAATCGACTTTTAGCAGAGCCATATTGTGAAGATATGATTAGGGATGTACAAATCCAATATTCTTGTATCAGCGCCAATACTGACCCTAGCAACCGGACTAAAACCAGACTCAGGGAACGTTTAGTCCCAGAGGCAATAAGACTGTTAAACACCTGAACAGTTGAAACAACATCCCTAATATTCATCTGGCTGCTACTTAAAAATTATTTTTAAATTATTTATCTATATATCCTATTTCAATAACTTACATATAGACTCTTATTGCACTATTTCACTTTTTTTTTAAATTATTTTTCTTTTTGTATTACTATTTACACTATATTTGTTCTGTTTATCTGTGTTTTGTGCTGCTCTGTTGGAGAAGCCTGCGACACAAGATTTTCATCGGCATAACTACACTGTAGCTATGTTCGTATGACAAATAAAGAACCTTGAACCTATTATTCGGATCGGTTATCTGCTATGATGTGACCAATGCATTTTCATCATTACTCTTCAGTCACATATATCATGACAAGCTAACTGTCTTGATTGACAGTGTCCAGCATTATATTATCCTCCACAAAAAGGATCCCATAGACCTCACATTGCACAGGCGACATTTTCGGTAAAATTGGTTTAAAAAAAAAAGAAATAAGTACTCAAAAAATTACCATTAAAAAGGATATCAGAATTGGTATAGAGTTAATGCTGTTAAACAATAAGTAATAGGGATGTAACGATATATCGAATATCGCAATAAATAAATGTCTCAATACCGTCGTGAGACTGACAAAATCTACCACAATTTTTTTTAAATATATATATATATTTTTAAACCTTTATCTAACCAGATGGTCCCATTGAGATCATTGATCCCTTTTTCAAGGGAGACCTGTCCAACATGGCAGCAAGTAGGTTACAACATGAACATAAAACAACAGAGAACACAAAAGGACATGGTATTTACAGGGCTACATGTACATACCTAGAGACATTGACAAGTACCAACAGTATATTTATATCTCGCCCTGTCAATAAGCCTCACCTTCTTGGCAAAAACTGTATTGTTTTTGAAGTGGTGGAGAGACAATGCATAGTTTTACCCACTGCTGTCACCCATGGCCAAAGCATATCTCTCTGTCCCAGCAACATCAATACGAAGCAAGAGAGTTTTTTCCACAGCAGGGGATATTGCAAACGCCCAAACATCCCAGCTTCTACCTGGAAATGTGGACATGTCATATTCCTAAAAGATAACCTTGATGATGCTGAGTGAGTTAGAGTTGAGTTACTTGAAAAACTAAAGTGAAACTTGATTTATTCTATTGCAGAGTCTGATTATTATATTGTTGACACTTTAAAATACTACTATCCTACTAAAATGCTGTACAAATCAGATTTATTATTTAATAAAGAAAAAATAATTCAATAATAATAAAAAAAAAAAAAAATCACATTTTTTTTCTTTATTTTTCAATATCGCGATAAATATCATACCGTGGACTTTTTATCGCGATATTATCGTACCGTGAGTTTTTGGTATCGTTACATCACTAATAAGTAACACAAACTCATATAAGCAATGGAAGTACTTTGTTTTTAACATTGATTTTACTTTCATTAGGCATTTAATATATGATTAGACATTGATACTGTGCTATTGATCTCAACCATACTGTCGATTCTCCAAAGTCATCAGAAATTTCGATCAGATATGAATGGCTTTGATCAACAAAGTGTGCCGACTCCTTTTACTGAAACACTTATTTCTCATCCAGCGCACTCAACTCTCTCTCAGTCGCCACACATTGTTCTGAGCTGGAAGAAAGGAGGACCTCGCTCTTCAGATTCTATCACCCTACAGAGGGAGGGCAGATTAAAAAAAAAAAAGAGGCTAAGCGAGAAGGTAGAGTTCCTTGTCCTCTGTTACATGGCGGGACAGTAATGGTCTACAGGAAGAAGCAGGATCCCGTTTCAGAGCAGAACAATAAAGCCTAGAGGCCAGCAGGAAAGGGCTGACTCGGTGATTTTCAGTGTGTGTTTTTGTATTTGCAAGCTTGCATGTATTTTCCTCTGTATGTTAACAGGACAGCTGAGGACATGCAGAACACTATGGCCCCGTTACAGTATATTGACCCAGACACATTACTATACACAGTGGCTGTCGCTCGATCAGCCTTACTGAGACAGGAGTCAACACATTAAACTCCAGCCAGGTAATGCCCTCTGAAGACTATCGATGCATCTTCTAAATGAATAACTATACGCCCAGTCACACATTTGCGCAAACATGTGCATGACGTCTTTCTTTTTCTTCCTTTGGCAGTGATGACTCAAAATGAAGATCACACACAAATGTGCCCTTTAATGGAATGTTGCCTTCGGCTGCTTTCCTAAAAATAAAAAGCACAACAGCCAAAGAATGCTATGCAGTGCGTCTAAGTCCTCGATGTAATGTATTGCATGTTAAGCTGCGTGAATATTGAGTCACATTTGTGTGTCTGAGTGTGTCTTCTGTGAGCATGTGTGTTCCAGAGATGCCATGTACCTTGACAGCAGGCGTGACTCCATCCTCAGTAGTGCTCTGCCCATTCTGTTGAGAAAGCAAATGTGAGAAACAGTCAGAGTGTGTGACAGAGACAATATCACGTGTGTGTGTATGTGTATGTGTATGTGTATGTGTATGTGTGTGTGTGTGTGTGTGTGTGTGTGTGTGTGTGTGTGTGTGTGTGTGTGTGTGTGTGTGTGTGTGTGAGACACAAAGAGCGAGAGAGAGATACAAGAGAATATGTGCAAGACTGTGTGGGTGGTCCACTGTTTCCAGCACTTTGCTCTTCTGCTGGCAAACCTAATAATCTAAGGCCGACACACAAATGCACATCGTTCCCCAGTAGGTACGGCTTGCAAAATAAAGGGTAATCATTGTTATTTGTAAAACAAAAGGCTGGCTAAAGGCTATTTTAGAAAACATGTTATTAAATGGTAGAAATGGGTGGCTAACTTAGGTTTTATGTTACATAATTAGATGTGTATATGATTATGTTGCACACACTGGTAGGACAAGGAAAATGGTAAGCAGAGGAAAGTGGTGATTTTCTTAGATATGATATAATTGTTTAAAAGTAGGGGCCATCATGATGACAATTTGATTCACATTTCATTGCCGATCAAAGGTCTACAGGGAAGCAATACCTAATAAGTAATGTGGGAATTAAGATAGAGGACTTAATCGTGTGGGGAATGGATTATAGTAATTTACACTTGGGACAAAGGAGAGGTTTGTTTTCCCTCTGGACCCCTGGCCATTTAGCCAAAGAGATTGCTTCTTTGTGTGAACTGTTTAAACTAAGATAGGATCCAGGAAAGCAGTGCTGAAACCATCCAAACAAGCTATTAAAAGTCAAATGCAATTTTTGGTTGAATGTTTCAAATCATGACTTGTATTATCAGCATTAGCATAGTACCTACAGTATTACAAACAATAAAGTGCAGTGTATGTTATGGGTCCTATTTTATTTGTTATGATAAAATAAAATATTAGCCCAAATACTTATTTACAGGTAATACAAAAAAATTGAAATTCATATTTACTGTTATTTGTATTCATCAATCCCAAGCCGAGTTCAGCCAAGTAATGTTTCTCAGATTTGGTAAAGCTCCGGCAGAGCTACAGAAGACTACGATACAATACCCTTAAACACACAGTCTGACTAATCCCTGTTAATAGTACATTGACCTTAACATGAACATAAATATTGGATGATAACTGACCCCTAACAATTGTCAAAGAAATCAAAGTCAAGTTTTCTGGCCAAGTGTGAGGACATCGTAAAAAACTACCCAACCCCCTTTTCCGTTTTCACTTCGTTTTCCCATTATAGAGGGGCGACCCTGATTTTCACTTCCTTCCTCCAAGCCCTTTTCCCTCTTCCCTCTTCCTTCAAGACTGCACAAAATATAACAGGCAGTCCACACAATGACAAGCAGTGGCCATAACAATCAAACACTAAACAGAAGGCTATACAGCAGTGCAAAACATAAAGGAAGCACAGGCAATGACAAGGAAGCGACTTTGATAAGCTCTTGTATACTCACAAGGAAATAAAAAGACTTTTCTGCAACATCGGGCAGTTTTATAAACCAATAGTTCATCTGGATGGACTTTAATGATGATCTCAAGAGAGGTAATTACATTTGGGAAAACTGTTCCAGCAATAAAAGCTATAATGTGAGGTGACAGGAGAAATGGAAACAATTAAGCGGCCAAATCGATTTCGAAGTCATGCACAGATGTGTTTTAGGAGTAGTCATTTCAAAGGAGAGGAAGCCCAGTGTGTGTTGTAACAATGGGCCTTGCAGATAAATTCAATCTCAAATCGAAATCTTCCCAAATCAGTCCACATAATTACTCTTCCCTTCCTCTCTACTCATATGCCATCAGTCAGGGGTGTGTGATAGGCTTTCTTTAACTCAGTGCTGTGAAGCCAATGGTGTGAATCTTAAATGTGTAAGGGACACTGTCTGAGTGTCTGTGTGTGTGTGGTCAACAATTCCTTCCCGACGTTGCTGCTCAACACATTTCAACCTCATTAGCTTTGCATGGTTGATCCAAGTGGCCCAGTTAATGGTGCTTTCCCTCCCCTGGGCTTCCTGAATGAGAGCACAGGCAGGCACAGCCCCATATATATGCTCAAGACGAAGCAGTTAATAAACAAACGTGACTTAGAAAACAACCCAAGAAGTGCATGAACTATACTGTGCAGACATACATATAGAAATAAGCAATACAATATGCACACAATTTACTGGAAGACATTTCACGCCACAAGCATGCTGTAAAAAGATTTATAGACCAACGTATTAAACCTGACAGAGCCAGACGGAAAACCTTTTAATTTCTCACAGGACTCCTATGATTAGGCAAGGTAAACAATCTCAAGAGCGCTGATGCTGTGTGTGTGTTTGATAGATAAATCTGTGTTTTAACAGCGTGATTAGAGCAGCAATGCCCTGTAACTAGGCAACTAAGAAATACAATAACCATTCCTTTGTCTGTGCATGTACTATCTGTGTACACTTCTTGTAATCTCACCCGCCAGTGAGAACTGACAGCAGGTCAATGCCAGAAAATAAACAAGCGGTATTTCTAGTAGTCTAGTTTAATATCTGCAAAAAGGCTCCTTCCCAACATAGGCAGACACACCGTCTTGGCTTCACTCACAGGTTAACTTTTAACTCTGAAGTTCAAAAGAAAGACTTTTTTTCTGAGAGCTGCTATCAGGCAAAGGTTTTTGTTATCACATGCC
Organism: Notothenia rossii; assembly: GCF_949606895.1. Taxonomy (NCBI): domain Eukaryota; kingdom Metazoa; phylum Chordata; class Actinopteri; order Perciformes; family Nototheniidae; genus Notothenia; species Notothenia rossii. Next base: position 72,415,127 of record NC_136905.1, on the reverse strand, counting down.
CACTCAGCCCTGCTCCACTCCCACAGCTCTGCTCAGGTGTTCAACACGTGACACCCAGATTAGCTGCAGCTAAACCTTTACCTGCATTGCACGTACACAAAAGAGAAAAAGCACAAATGTGAACTACACAGCTTGCACACACTCACACAAGTACTAAAGTGTGCACTGCTGACCACACCTGGTTTGCAAACATGGCACACATTCCTTATGTCAACCCTATTTTCTCCTCTACATGGCCTGTTACGTAATAGCCGAAAAATGAAAAGCAATCTTTCTCCTCCGCCATCAAGGCTTGTACAATCCTGCTCCTAACGTCTTGGCTTATCCTGTCTCTCTTTGAGGCAATTTTTTCTTTTTAGTTTGCTAGGTTTCTTCTCCTCTGACAATAGATGTATATGACTTTAAGCCACAATTGGTGGACTGGGGTCTAGATGCCAATCGATTGAAAATGTTATACGGGTGAGATTTCACATAGAAGTTCAAGTTGAAAAGCAGCCAGTTCAGTTCAAAGCGATAAAAAGAGAGGCTGAAAGGAAAAATAATGCATTAGGAATTAATATAATATAACAAATTCATAAGTGGGCATCAAACAAAATCAAATTGAACAAAACAATGGTTGTGGACAGAAACAAGCTAAAAAGGTCTCATCAAGATACAAAAACAAGCAGAAATCAAAGATGAAGTTCAAGTGTTTGCTTTGTTTGTTTACCCATTTACCTTGCTGTCAGCTAACCCTTTCCAAGTGGGAACTAAAGCTTTATCTATGCTCTTTTCAAAGCCACTAGAATCCTTTCACAGAAAAAATAATTTAACCTCGCAGAACGATGGTCGCTAGTCTACTGCTGCCTCAATGGTCAGTCAGTTTGTGTCAATGTGCGTTATTGGTGGTTTCTATAGTTTCACAAAAGTCCCTCGATAACAAAACAAAAAAATCAGATCAGCAGCGCTAGACGAGCATCCCCAACCGCCATCTGTTGTAGATAATACACTGACTATGGATAAACATAGGGTACTGGTCCACTTTTAAAACATTTAAACTTTCCATTTACAGGATTTGGAACCATTAATATTTTGGAGGAAATCTAAACACTGACAGAAGCATGATTCCGATATTTTGCAGGAACGTGCATGGCCAATGCAGGTGGTAGTGACTCAACTGGGACAGGATGGTGATGATTTGTTGAAGTGCTTTTATCAGAAATGATTCACTGAAAAGTTAATTCATAACAGATATGGTTTGATGATGAATAAAAGGGCTCGATCCAACTAATTTGAATAGCTCTATTCATTGAACGCTTGCTTTGCACCAGCTTCACAAAAGCCACTATATCAAATGTTCCCTTCATGACACCTTCCAAACAAAAGCACTTGCACAAAGAGTGATTGGGAAACAAACTTCCCATCAGCTGCCAAAACACAACAACACACACTCTGTTTGAATACATGCAGAAGAGAATGGTTTCTTTGATGGATTATGTATCTTCTGTCCTTTATTTTCCAAATCTGCCAAAAGTTTGTCTCAGTGGCTGTCCCATCTGTCTGTATGACAAGCAGACCCTCGGCTGTGCCACCCGCTTGACTCTCCCAACATGTTCGCTGGCACGCCTCCAGACTCAGTCGCTCTCTCTGCTCAATCAATCTGAGCCCTGAGCCATTTCTCTCCGCCATCAGGAACCCAAGGGTGCAGCTGGCTGGTAGGTTGGTGACAGAGATAAATGGCACGGATCCCACATTGACTGGCGTGTTCAAATCAATTACAGATACTGGATTTTGGTGGACATGGGCAGCCAAAAGTAATCTCTCCTTATAATATATATATATATATATATATATATATATATATATATATAGGCTGATAACTATACTCTATCTTTAGCAATGAGCTCACATACTGGTTACCAAAGATGTGTGACTATTACACATTCCCAAGGCAGGGTATTTCTTACAGTAATAAACCTGCACCCTTCACAGCTCCGCAACACCATCTGTTCAGCTGTTATACGTTACTCAGCCAACTCATATGCTGAAGAATTCTGTAAATAGTAGAGTTTGTGAACAAAAAAACTGAACAACAGTGTTGTAAAACTGCTTCTTTCTGCACTATTTGAAGCTTGACTCATTCATTATAAAAGCACCGGTAATTACATCGGACTGATCTTCAATTAACTGTGTCTGCAAGAGCACAATAAAGAATATATTGTAAGTTCCCCAATAGTGGAAGTGCTCTACTAGTTCATTGCATAACGTAATGAGTACTTGTCTTTCATGAATTAGGCCTCACATGTTATGAGAAAACTCAGTTTTCATTAAATTCTTGGAAATTATTTCCTCAGCTTCGTCATCAAACCGGAGGTTATCTAGACAGAGAGATGGAAAAATAAGCCTAATTTATAAATCAGACTGATCTCTTGTACAGCTGATTGAGGACAATGTGTTATATTGTGTGCCGAGCTGTTTATCAGAGAGATCAGACCTACAAAAAATTGCCATGACAGCTCGCTTCACCTGCTTAGTCTAATGACTAATTCAATTGAGGATTTCCTTAGATGACCCTAAGGATATTGTATTCGAAACGAGGAAAACAGATTTTTTTTGGAAACCTGTGTAGCCAAATGTGAAACAGATTGCATCTGCGCAGCCACTATCTGCTCATCATAACCATAATGTGATAGATGCATATTCACTTAGCAACCATCCTGTTCAAGAGCCAATTGAAGAGTTCATGAATAATAATGCTATCAGAATAAAAGGGGTCTGGATACACAAGCATCACAAATCTCTATCGCTTCCCTTACCCTAAAAGCTCTGGAAAACATTAAATCTTTCCATGCTCAACATTGTCATCCTCTACCTGTTGTGTAGTATTCAGACACAAAGCAGTTTTTCACCTCTGCAGAGGATACACACACTGCCACAGCAAGAGACTGGTGGCACAAGAGTGGGTGTTAAAGAAACTGTACATCTTTAGAATAAGAACAAGGAAAAAGAGTAATTCTGCAACACATTACTTTCACTTAAAGTACACATAGCAAACGAAGAGCTTGCATGTACCCCTTTTTTAAGTTTGTGATACATGTGTGAGAATACTTTTGAGATTTCCTTTAGTTCACACATAGGTTGTTTTTCTCTCTGCTGATGGAGCTTTAAGATGGAGTTGTGCTAAAGCTCCAGTGAAAGCCTACACATTTAAGTATTTCAGAATTTAACTCTGTAATCTACTTTGGGTGCAAATAGAAAACGCTTACATGAAGAGGTTACAATTAAACTTTCCCTAAGATATTCAGGACTGCCAGTAATAAAAAAGGAAAGTCTCCAAAGTGTGGGATTCAAGTGAAATGGACAAACTATTTATGGGATAATGTTTTGCATTTCTAATGTAAAACCCTTGCATACATTATGAATTATTAATTGAGTTTATTTCCCCCAGCTAAGTATGAAGGCTATAGTTTGAATAACTTTTTCCAGAAAGTGGCAACACCTTGAATCGAGGGCTATAAGGTGCTCACACCTTGTGCGCCATTTTACCTGAACCAATCAAACTCAATCGAATAAACTGGTCAAACAATGCATGCAAAAAATAGCGTCGACATATTTCACCTCTCATTACCTCCGTTTCGAGCTGCACTAGTTCCATGGTGGGCCATGGCTCAGCGATCTGAGCGAGAGGCATTTTCGCAGGATTCTCAGTTTCCCAGTAGCAATTCGGTCGGTGCCGCTCCTGTCAACTGCAGTTCACCAAGAAGCTCCTTCCTCAGGTCGAAAGTCCAGGTGGAGTGGTTTTATCAGCACGTTGCTCTCTTATTTGAAAAGGAGGCGCGCATGCAGACGCTGCACGCGCAACCAAGGCTTTACAAACAATTGTAATCCCTGGGTTTGACTCCGGTGGCGGCTGGCCACTTGTTTGTATATATCGAAAGTGATAATCCAGTTGAAAACACCATGAACCAAACAAACCCTCTTGTCCGTTCAGGTACGCGCGTTGACTATACTCGGGATTTTTGGTTTGACAGGCGGGAGAGCAAAGCCAGGCTGCAGTGCGGTCCGGATAGACCCGTGCGGGAGGCTCGTGCCACCTGAAGGAATTAACCAGAGTCCGTGCTGTCTTGGCAAATCGACACCGTATCAGATCTTCACGGCTTCCTCCCCTTGTGATTTATCCCAGGTCCCAACAGTGTGCGAGGCGATGCGCGCAGAGACCTCAGTGTAGCTCTATAGTACGAGCAGGCTCAAACTCGAGCTGGGATTGGCAGACTCCTGCAGGATTTTAGCCAGCCCCCTCTTATAATAGATCCGCCCAGGTCTGATCGTGCCATCAGCTGGCGGAGAGATGAACTGCAAATACGTAATGCAGACAGGAGCCTGCTATTAATGAAAGGCCTGATTTCTCTCATAGGCTACTTGTGATGCATCTGCAGGTGCATCATAATTGATCCTCCTCGCTTAAAGTCACTCAATTCGGCTAATAAATGTGAATGAATGGCAGACAAATAGCACTAGGCTGTGGATGCATAATGTGTAGTCAATTTACTAATCACAAACATAATTGCAGTGTGCAACTTTTGATGTTTGCCTTTCCCAAACTACAATACTTTTCTTCAATATACAAATAGTGCACAGTAAGTGTAGACCTACACCACCACTTCCTCTAGGTCTAAAAACAACACACATTGTTGCAAAGAATTACATAATAGATTACACAAGAAATGAAATGTCTAGTATCCTCTAGGGTCCTGACCAGTGCTGTTATTCTGTTCGGACATCACATTGATGAAGCACACTTTTCATTGACAAGAACTCTTTTAATGGTCCTTGAAGTATTCAGTGATATAATACAGCCCTCCACCCTCCCAACACTTCTCTGCTTCATTCACTGCCGAGTGGATTTTGCCTAGCTTCGGTTACTATTGGCAACTGCAGAGCATCAAACCACCGTGGATGGGAAGGACACCATTTTTCATTCAAATTAGGGTAGGCATTCCACGTCATGGAATCATAAAATAACAATTAATCAGTATGATGTCGGGACCTGTCTTTTGGTGGATTTGTTGGGAAACGACTTTAAACACAAAATAAAGCTGCATTGAGGAAGCCTATTTATTCTAAGACCTACTGTCTGAACTCTGTGACAGGTTAAACACATCTGAACTGGAGACGAAAACCTTTATATCTTTTATAATTGCATGTCATGTTCTAGACACGTCTGTAGCTTTTGGACTTTGCTTCCAAGCTGTTAACATGCAACACCTTGTCTTTTGCACCTATCCATGCATCCGTTTCTAAATAGGACATGTCAGTATTCCTGCACATATAACTTACATGATTCATATTTTTGAAGTGATGCTACAGATTTATTTTAATGCCTGCTTGTTGGCACCTTTTACTCCACATTTCCATTTCAAAATGGAAGGAGAAGAAAGTCAATATATAGGGAGAGAGCTGTTATGGTTCACATGTAGCTAATTCATTTTCTGACAAATCCATACCACCAAAGGGTTGGAAGCAGGCTGGGAAGTAAGATTACAACACGGCGGGGGAGGGTTATTCATCACTCTAACATTGTATGTAATATTCAAAGTCTCTGCCCTCCCAAAGCTCACATAAACCATTGATTTGTCTGGATGATGGATAAGCAGCTGCTACGGGATCACTCATAGCATCTCATAATGCTATACTACTGTTTGTTGTTCAGTGTAGCTGTGTGGAGGACCATGCTTCTTTTCTTTTGGACTGAGGCTCGGGAATGGGAGGGTAATCTCTTTCATACCCTCTTGATGATCTCCAAAAATCAATACATTGAATAGGATGAGGCCATGAGGAAACAGACCCCCATCAGAACCACTTTGACATGTTGACCTTGCAGCTGCAGGGTCATTGCTATTTTGACTGCAGGGAATCTCGTCTTCATGATGCATCAGTGACATCACAGCAGGCGACAGCGGTGACTCAGAGGTGTCTCCCGTCCAGCGACAGAGACTCCAGGGATACCCTACCCCCCACCGTCGGATCGACAAGAAGCATCATGGGTAATATGACTCAGTCCTGCTTGCATAAACGTGCAATGGAGCAAAACTCCACCCTGAAATGCTAGTGCATTAACGCAGGAGCGAAGTGTGTTACAAAAAAGATGGCATTTCGTCCCCAAAGTGACAAACTGCAATTAGATACACTGATCTAAAGATGACAGCGCTGTTTAACCTCATTTTCAGTTTGAGTTGAAACCACAGTGGTGGATGAGACAGAGAGAGATGTTAATATGCAAAGGGACAAACAATGAATATGTAATTCCCTGCTCTCTAGGGACACATAGCCATAAACTGTATTAAAATGGAAATGCATGCATACTCAGGTCCTAAAGTGGCACTCTGCTCTGAGACAGCTTCTTCAAATTATTCTGTTCATTTATTACTGCTGCTTTCTCTGGTTTATGCCTTTTCTTTTACTTCATTCAGTCCCACTGACAGACTTGTGTATATTTTAAACTGAGTTCATATTGTGCATCTTTGTTGTTGTATTTATGTATTGCTTTTGATTTATGTGTCTCGTTTTCTTTGACTATTTGTTTCTGTCTTTCAAATGTGATACATAACCGTAATAGTATTATTTTCTTACTCACTGCACTTACTAAATCAGAATCTGAAATTAGGTGAGAGCAGGTTAATTTACATAAAACACATTCTCCCTGTGTGTTTCGGCCCCTTCAATAGTAACAACTCAGAGGTACGCACCATATTTTCAAGAGGAAACACAATGTATTTTGATGTGTGTTTGGTAGAATTACTTTCCTAGAGCCACAAATCTTTCTGATAATTAGTCCGCATTACTTTTCCTTTCCCAACCTCCATTATAAGGATGAGTAAACCTGAATTGCATCTAAAGTAGATTACAGTGGTTAAAGCTTCGATCAAACGTTTAGTTAATCCAAGGGATTATTTGAATTGATTTAAAGACAATCCATTATTACATCACAACCCTTGTGGTGCAGATACTGTAAATATGGCATGGTAAAACTAATTGATGTGGTGTTTTCTGCTACAATACTGTATTTACAGTTAATGCAATCTCAGTGTTTCTGTATACATCTAAGGCTGTGGAAGTGTCAGGTTTCCACAACAGTGCTTTTAGACCTTTGATAATAATTATTCCAATCTTAGTTTAGCTTGATGAGCTCATGTCTGCAGTGCAGGGATCAACGCCATCCGTGGGGGTGCAGCACAGAACAAATTAATTAGCTGCTCAACGGTGGGGCAGGGGTAATTATCCAATCCCTGCTGACTGGCTATTAAAAACTGGCTCTGTGCTGTACAGAGATGATGAAAAAATAGCGTTCAAATCGTCATTCGTCAGAGAAACGGACTGGAAGGGGGATTTTAATATCAATCCTACTGGTGAAGAAGAACGGAGAAGCACTTTAATTTGACTCTTTCTCTTCTTAGTGGTGGAGTACGATCTTGTTTCAGCTCCAGATGCATAACAGATTCTACTGACTGCATGTTCTTACGACTGTAGTGATAGGTGTGGTGTACAGGAACAGCATGTTGAGGCTTGAATTTGTAGCTCTGGTATTTGGGCAGGGCACACGGTCCTAACAGAGAACCACATCTGAGGCCAGGTTTAGCAAAAACAAGCTACAGCAATGAAGCACTGTGTCTTTCACTGAGGAATGGATAGCTATTGTAAAGAATGAAAAAGGTCTACACACATAAGCAGACTGTTTATTTTGTGTTATTCATTATCTGGAAAAAAATGAGAGCAGCAAAAAACTTGATCCAATATTGTGCCACAAAGGAGTGGCTATAAAAATGCAAATCGAAAACCCTTATGAAAAGATGACACTACCGATAAACACAGTTTTCAGTTTCTGTTGAAGGCACAACAGTGGAGGAGACAGAGTGATGTTACAAACGCAGAGGGACAAACAATGATTCATACAATAGGTAGTCCCCTTCTCTCTAGAGACATACAGCCGTAAACAGTGCTATTAAAATGGAAATGGATGCATACTCCAGATGGCAGCCTGTTGAAACCACATCTTGACATTAATCTGTCCTTTTATTACTGATGCTTTCTCTGATTTCTGACTTCACACTGGCATAAACATGTGTTCTTTTAATCTATGTTTATTATGCATCTTCGTTTCTTTATTCCTGGCAGAGGTGGAAGATGTACTCAGATCTTCATCTTCCTATTATACACACATGCATTTCCAAACATTTGGACTACCTATGTTGTAAATGTATTATCTTTTCAATTTACACACGACATCTATTGCACGTCTGTCCGTCCTGGGAGAGGGATCCCTCCTCTGTTGCTCTCCCTGAGGTTTCTCCCATGTTCCCCTTTAGACTGTGGGGTTTTTCCTTGTACGATGTGAGGGTCTAAGGACAGAGGGTGTCGTATTGTCATACTGATATTTTGTATAAACTGTGAAATCCACTGAGACAAATGTAGCATTTGAGATATTGGGCTATATAAATAAGCATTGATTGATTGATTGATTGATTGATTGATTGATTGATTGATTGATTGATTGATTGATTGATTGAGATGTACTTAAGTAGAAGTACCAGAGAATACTCTGTTACTGTACCAGTAAAAGTCCTTCATTCAAAATGTTACTCAAGTGAAAGTAGAAAAAGTATCAGCATTAAAATATAAGTAATAATCATGCAGATTGGCCCATTTCAGAATAATAATATCATATGTTTTGATATCATTATTGATGCATTAAAGTGTTGTCAAAGCTGGTAAAGGTGCAGCTAGTTTTAATAAATTTGTATACTGCAGGGTAGCTTCTTAGTTTAAGCCAAGTTAAACTAAAGTCTTATTTAAGGGTTGATTCAATTGTCTATCATTAATATATCTGCAAAGTAACTAAAGGTACTTTGTAAATGTAGTGGAGTAAAAGTACAATATTAACCTCTGAATTGTAGTGGGGTAGAAGTACAAAGTAGCATGAAATGGAATTACTCAAGTAAAGTACAAGAACTTAAGTACAGTACTTGAGTAAATCTACTCAGTTACTTTACACCACTGATTCCTCGTCTGTGAATCTCTGAGGAGTTCAGCACCAACAAGCAACAGTAACGCATCACTGTGTTACTGCATTTCACTGAAGAGTGGACCGGGCCAATGTAAAGAGTTTCTAACATTAAAAGTCAATATGCACATGAGCAAAAGTTTGGGTTTTGGGAAAGGTGGGAAAATAAGGGAAAAAAAGGAGAGTAGAAAAACTTGTATCAATATTGTCACCGGGAAAAAACAACTGTAGACCCAAGTGCAGTGAAGTGCTGGAGACTTGAGCAAAAAATGTGTACGATTTTGCAATCCATTGATTTTCCACTATAAATCATGGTCTCAATTTTGCCAGACCAGTGAAGCGATCTGTTACATTCAATTCCTTTCAGCAGAGAACATCTTGAGGCAACAGAAAATCAAAAGCTATTCAGGGAGAATTCACAAAGACCAAAACCCATTTTCACTTATGCATGACTGATGGTAAAATGATTAGACACATACTGTTTAAAACTGCGTTTCTATCATATTCAAAGTCAAACCATTTATATGTTAAGCAGCTATAAATTAGGAAAGATCCTCGCACAAACCACTCTTCTGCAAGGCCTGACATATTCCAGGCATTTTGTATGCAGCACAGATATCGTCTTAATAATTAAAAATATTGTCATAAAGAATAAATGCATGGTAACACTGAGCCATTTTGTCGACTGTCATATATATTTGACTTTTTCCCTTCCTCTCTCCCTTCCCTTGTTCAAAGAGAATAACAGCAGGGGGTGCCAGATATCGGAGGGCAGTTCTTTGATGAATACAGCCTTTTCATCAGGAGTTGCCCTTTCCTTGTAGGGAAACATTCAACTGTGGATTAGTTGGAGACTGTTGTGTAATTTAAACTATGACATATTAACAACAATTCCCAAGTGAAGCTCAAAGCATTGATTCTTTCACAGAAAACCCTCAAGAGCTAAACTTGATGTCATAAGCATGAATGGAACAATTATTGCTTCTAAGTTGTTGAAAACTAACATTTTGATCATCTACGCACATTAGTTGGAGAGTATTTTTATGACCTAGACTGTATGACTCTCTTTGAAGATTAAAGACATGGAATTTTATGCAGGGATAATAGGAACTTATGGAGAATGTGTTAAGAAGGAAAGCTGTCTATACGACAAACCATATCATTTATTCCATTTAGTCATTTACTCTGTTTTATGGGTAAATTATTCAAGAATACCTCCCTCCAGAATCAGAATCAAGTTTATTGCCAGGTACGTTCACACATACAAATAATTTGCTTTGGTATCCGGTGGTGCAAACATAAACAATCTAAGAAAAATAATTTGCAATAGTAGGTAAAAAAAAGAAATATATAAGGATAATAAAATCATGAAATTAAAGTATTTTTTTAAGAAACAATTTAGCATAAAAAAAAAGAATACTAAAGACAATTATTTACACCAAATTTAAATGTAAATATACAAAGAACCTTGATGCTTTGGTATAAACATTGATACTTAAAAAAACTCAGCAGGCAGAAATGTTCATACGATATTGGTTTTCCTTTAAGTATTGGAACACAGAGCTCAGCAAAGTGTAAAAATAAAATAGAAAAACATTTCCGAGAGCAGCCTTACCAGCAAAGAGGATTATGTCTGGTCTGGAGAACATGTTATATATTACCTTAAGTCTCGTGACAATTCATGCACCATAAGGCTTAGACTTTGCATCAGAAATTCCATGTATTTTTCTTGTATGGGATCATAACTGAGTTGGATAGGCTGTACTTTCATATTCATACAAATAAATAGGTAGTAGTTTCACTAGAATGGAGTCAAATGCAACCATAAAACGTAATAAGACCACAGGGCTAAAGCGGACTTTTTTAAATTAAATTGTCATTAAACAGTAGTATTGCAGGGTTATTGTAGTGGAATATATAATGCTGTACAGGTACAGGTGTTGCTGCTACCTGTGTTCCCTCCAATATTAAGGCTTTGGGCCTTGCGCATTTCCATTGCGCATGACGTGATTATGCATGAAAGTAAAACAATGAGTTATGAATCCTTAAAGCTGCAGCACCTTTCTACTCCTCCAGGTAAGGAGGGGGTGGTGGGTTGGGAGGGAGGGGTCTTCGGTCCTCGTCGAGCCTGACAGTTCCGCACTATTGGTTGACAGCAGGGGGGGGGAATCTTACCTGTACCTGTGGGAGGGAGTGCCATTCGTCATCGTCCGACTCCAAATCAGGATCAACTTTTCCTTCTTCCAGCAGCCCAAAGAGGTAGAAGTCTGCCAGGACGGCTTGGAAGTGAACGAACGACTGCTGCAGGACTCCGAGCATGGAGCCTATAACGTCGTGGAGCGAGGAGAGAGTCGGCGAGTGGCTCCAAGGTGAGGAACATACTGCGGCGGGGTGTTTGTGAGTTGTTTTTAACGCCTTGATCGCCTTTGGCTCGGACGGTTAAGTCAGGAATAGAAGCGTCACGTAAATCCTCTTGGAAGTGAAAGGTGGAGGTGGAATGAGGAAGTGGTCTGAGCTGAGAGAGAAACCACAGGAGTGTTGATCTGATCACTGTAGTGTCAACAACTCAGGTGGTTTTAGTAGAAAGAGTGGACATGGTTATGGGACGTGCTTTTGTATTATATCCCAGGGGGTTATAATTAGATAGCATATAGTCTGATGCTCCCACGCTCTTTTTATAGGAACACTATTACTACTAAAATATCGGCCTACAGTAAAGGTCAGCAATTATCACCTGCTGGAACGTAACTATGCAAATCAACTCAATTAAGTAGCTTTAAGGTACATGTTGAGTATTTTTGTTGTTTAGCTATACTTTTAAATTTCAGACGATAATGTTGAACTTTTTACTTGCAAAACATATAATCAGTGTATAAAATATAATGCATAACACACACAACATTTTTTTTCCACATGGACCAACTGCAACATTAATGCTTCATTATGTCAATAATAATTAACCATAAATATACCTGGCAGTGGCCATTTTGGAACTTTTTAGTACTTTTACTTCTGATACTTTAAACATATCATGTTGCTCGTGCTTTTTACCTATGTACACTACTCAAGGGTTAGTACTGTACAATGAGTATCTGTCAAGTGCAGGATTGCCATTTTTGATTGGGTAAATAACTTGAATACTTCTTTCACTGCTGGCTATACATGTCATAACACAGCCAATTGGTGCTTTTATTTTGTAACATCAAAAACCTACAGTTAAGATGATACATTCATTATTATTTCATCATCATATAGGTAGTACGCTTTTCACAAGTTAATTCTATATGCCAGTTTTCACAGATGCATCTTAACTGTTTTCAAACGCGCTCAACATGTGGAGCATGTCTTCATGCTTCATATCTAACTCAGGATACAAACCCTCTGATCTACACCTGTGTCCATGTTCCCTCTGCATGCCTCTGCCTGTACACACATATGACTTTATGACTGTGTGTGGTTTTAATTTATACGTGTGCGCTGCATGACATTTAAGCCCTAAAGTGTGTCTGCTTTTGTGTCCTGCTGCCAGGTCTGGATGCTCCCCTGCATCAGTACCCAATCTCCGAATGGCATTTGTCGGGTTTGGATCTGCTCCAGCTGACTTGTCAGGACTTGGAAAAGTTGGGAGTATATAAGATTGGACACCAGGAGCTAATACTGGAGGCTGTGGAGAAACTCTGCTCTCTGGTGAGTCAAAATCATGTGTGTGTGTACGACATGTGTCCATAGCAGTGCTCTGTGTACACTGCTGTGGATATGTTGTGAACGTATTTAGTGAGGTGGGATGTGCTCTGGATATTTACAGTCATCTTCTGGTCTAGCTGTGGTGTCTTGTTTGTTCTGATATTAGTACAGAGTGCCTTTTCCTTCCATCATCACACTGTTTAAAGACCCTGCTCTTACAGCAGTTATTGGACAATCTTTTGCAAACCCAGCCGGAATACACGACTGCTCCTATTGCCATAAAAGTCCTGCTTCAGTGAAGTACTCTCAGAGCCCTTAGCAACATGCAGCACTTTTGAGTTCATTGTTTCCCTTTGCACTCCCCTTTTATATCAACATGGTTCTAGTCGTATCATATTAAAATTGTTACATTTAGTTTTCAAGCTTACATCAAAGGACTTGTCATGTTATAACTGCAACCACAGCATATACTATTCAACACTTGGGAGTTAATAGTCTTAAAAAAACACTTCCTCCTCCTTCTTTGATTTTCTCTCCTATTTTTTCTGCTGTCTTGTTAATTGTCCTCCCTGTCCAATTTAGAAAGGGAGGTTAAGGATTCTTAAACAGTTGTATTGGTGCGGGGGGGACAGTATCAGGCCAGGTTCCAGGTCTGATGCTGTAACAGTCTGTGAACATGAGGCTAAAGCTCAAGCTGCTTAAACCGCTTGTTGTTGAATTGTTGAAGTTACTGTAGCCTACTGATTAGAATAGTCGTGGACAGTTTAAAGTGAAGTCTGTGTGTGTGTGTGTGTGTGTGTGTGTGTGTGTGTGTGTGTGTGTGTGTGTGTGTGTGTGTGTGTGTGTGTGTGTGTGTGTGTGTGTGTGTGTGTGTGTGTGTGTGTGTGTGTGTGTGTGTGTGTGTGTGTGTGTGTGTGTGTGTGTGTGTGTGTGTGTGTGTGTGTGTGTGTGTGTGTGTGTGTGTGTGTGTGTGTGTGTGTGTGTGTGACCATCAGACGCTCCCATTGAACAGATCAAACACATTCAAGTACACGGTTACATAATTGACTACAATGTCGGCGAGGCCATGAAAAATTCACGGGCACTCGATGGTGGGGGACTGTTCCGGCTGGTTGATGTGCAACAACAAAGCCTGACCAGTACGAACCTCTTGACCACCGATGAGTCGGTCACGACAATAACCCGCTTCTCCTCCTGTGCTTGTAAAGAGTCATGTCTCCCACAGCTGGTCAGAAAACTGTGATGACATGCATAGAGAGAGAAGCTTTGTGTTCTTCTGTTTACATTATCCCGTTCTACAGTGGGTTGTGGAAACTGTAATTTTCGGACTATAAGGCGCACCTGAATATAAGCCGCAGCAGCTAAATTGAATGATGTGTACATATATAAACGCAGTGGACTATAAGCCGCAGGTGTTTTAATGTTTAATTACCATATGTAAGGGTTCGTGCACAGAGGGGATTGTCGGGAAAGAGATGGCTGTTTGAGGAAGCTCCCATTTATTAACATTTCAACAAACAAGTTGAATATTTGCATAACGTATTCAAGTGTTACCATTTAGTGCAATAGTAGCTACAGAACATGTGCTGTGTAAACTGTACTGTATCACATAGCGTTTCAGACACACAAACTTTTCAACTTTCAAACTTAAACGGTGCGCTCCCAGCGCACGTACCGGCAGTGATCTACAGCAGTGGTTTTCAACCAGTGGTACGGGGACAAACTGTCTCGCTCTCGTAATGTCTGTCTGTCTTGCTCTCGTTCTGTCTCTCGTACCACTCTCGGTTCCACTTTTACTTTTGCGCGCTACCTGTCTCACTCTTTTCCGGCCTCCAGCTTTTCCTGCTGGAGCCCGCCGCTTAAAGGTGGGGGGCGCGGACCGGCCATAGAGCCCATAGAGTTAAAGGTGGTGGACTGTAACCTGTAAAATCCATAGATTTAGGAAGTCCCCTAGTGGCCGTTGGCTGTAAAAATCCATAGATTAGCCGCACCGTTATATAAGCCGCAGCGTCGAAAAATGGGAAAAAAGGCGCGGCTTATAGTCCGAAAATTACGGTAATTTATATTGTATTATACTCTACTGAGTTTTAGATCTACACTCATCATGATAACAAACACATTATAACGCCCTACTTTACAGCAACACAACTGCAGCTTAGTTTGGGATATCAAGCTTAAAACATTTACTAAATTAAACAGGTATACTGTTTTATAATATGGTACCTTTACATTTTCTGGGTGTATTAGACCATTGTGGGAAGTGTTGCAAAACAATTGTTCTGTGGCAATGTGTCTTTTTTTACCTTGAGTTATCAAATATTTGATATGCTAAAACAAATATTACTGTATGTTTTCCTCTCAATTTCTCAATATACCACTATATATATTAAAGTCGGGGAAGGTAATTTTGGAGAAACCAGCTCGAGTGCTAGAATTTGAAAATACACAGCCGAAAAAAAATCTGCTACTTCCTTTCAGAGCCCCTCCTCCAACAAACACGAACGCGCACATGACCAGCTGGTTTCTCAAACTTACCTACCCCACCTTTAATTCAGAAGTGTACTTTAGAGGGGTTACAGGAAAAGCGATGTTGCAATCATATCTCAAATGCACTTGACCCCTGCATGCTGTGAAGTGTTGGAGGAGAGGAACTAATGTTTCCATCATCCCAGATTATGTATGACATTGTGGGAGTATTCCAGGAGTGGAAAAGACCTTTAACCATCCACTTGTGTGTTTGGTAAGGTAAGGTACGTTTATTTATATAGCACATTTGCTAAGCGCTTTACATCATCATTAACACTTAATAAGAAGACAACAGAAAGGAACACAATAAATTAACATAATGGAATAACAGATTCATAAAAAACATGCACAAAAGAGATACAGAATAGTTTAAAAACAACATTGTAAATACGGTAGGTGCTGAAACAAGTTAAAAGACTTCTGGGTAGGCAGCTGAATAAAGTAGGCTAGTGTTTTTAGCCATGACTTAAGAGAACTCAGCGTTGGTGAAGACCTCAGGTTTTCTGGAAGTTTGTTCCATTTGTGGGGAGCATCAAAACTAAAAGCAGCTTCGGTGTGTTTAGTTGTGAGCCCCCGATGATCTCAGAGCTCTGGGTGGCTCGTAACAGAGCAGCATGTCGGACATATATTGGGGTCCCAAACCATTTAATGCTTTATAAGTTAGCAATAAAATGTTGTGTGTGTGTGTGTGTGTGTGTGTGTGTGTGTGTGTGTTGTGCTCTCCAGACGTATGGAATGGGCGGTGAGAACCTCCGCAGCCTGACAGAGAAGCTGCGTGCCGTGGCCCACACCCTCCAGATGGGCATCCAGGGCCGCTGGCGCCTCAACAGCTACGATGGCCGCAGCACCACCAAGCTGCCTGCCGTCATTCTGCAGATGGTAGTGGAGCTCATCACATCTGCCAAAGGACTCTTCTCTTTGCTCAACAGGTTGGTAAAGAGGGAGTTATCTAACCGTTATATATACAGCACTCGAAATGCTATTCTTTCTCAAGGTATTTTTCACACAGGAAAGTTTCTCTGCTGTTTATTATGCAAAGAGAGAGGCTGTAGATGTTGTTACTAAATACAAAAATAATGGCTATGGGTTAAAATTATTTAGAGGTTTAGCCATTGTATGGCAATGTTTTGGTCTATGCATTGACTTGCTGTTTACCTGTAGCCCAATTAGAAATAAGATACCTTTTCCTTTAAAGTTTCCCCCTCTCTGTTTTCTGTCTCTGTTATTCTTATTCTAAGATGTCATTGTTCCTTTCATTTAACAGTGTGACATAACATCTTTGTTCTTGCTTTCAGGAAATCCTCCCTGTCTCTAACCAGACTTATTTGAAATGTAATCTCTGTTTTGCCAGGTATCAGTTTTCCCAGCTCAGTGGATGCACCTCCACCAAGAACATATTCAACTACTGCAGAGATCTGGGAGAGATTGTCCACAAGGTGGGTCCATTCATGGCTTTAATTGATTATTCACAACACTCTTGTGTGACATTAACACTTACAATCTGTCCATCAAATGGCTGCCTTTACGTTGTAATTAAATGGCCAGTTTAGGAAATGCACATTTGTTCATGAGAACATAAGGTGTTTATCTTAAGAGGAACCACACATAAATAACCTTGTTTCTAGTTGTGTTGTCATGTACACTAAACTTCCAAAGAGGAAGTACTACTTGTTTGATTACTTTTTTTAAATCACCCCCCGAAAAGCAGCACGAATACCAGAAGCACCAACATACCTCAGGTCCTCAGCTAAGCCTGAGTAATGAATTCTTTATCTTTGCATTCCTGGCATTTTTGTAGTCGGCTGTACCTTGAAGAAGCTTAGGTTGGAAGGATTACCACAGAGGAGGGCTGCGTTCTGTTTGTGTATACCTCTTCATGGAAATGTGTGAAAGAAATGGAGGAAGAGTCGGTGTTCATTAACAAAACAAGGGTGAAAAGTGATTATAAGTAGTAGAAAAGTACAGGCCTGAATATGTTCTAGTGCCTAGGGGGAGGCGGGATGCAAGGAGGGAGGGAAGGGCAGAGCGGGAAGCAAAGGGGAAGGCAGAGAAAGGAGGAGGAGACTGAAAGAGGGATTGCACCGACTTTTTAAATGACTTCTGACTTCTGAGGGAGTGTTGCTGGATGACCAACAGAGCAACAGACGGTGAGAGACTGTTAGGGGCACTACAGTGACTCCGGGGATAAAAAAAACACCTGACAGAAGTGAAGAAGACAAAAAGATGAACAGAAGGAGAGATAATTAAAGAGGTAAGTAGGCAGTCAGAAGCTGTGGGCGAAAGAGAAGTGTCAGTATTTAGAGCAGTTTATATTTAGTCCTCTATAGCCAGCTTTGGACGCCTACCCCGCACGACAGGTAAAGTTCTCAGCTCTTTGATTGGATAACCCCCCGGCAAGGTGACGCTTCTACTTTAGCTGCTTTTTCCCTTAGCTTAAAATGACTTAACAGAACTAAGTATATTTCTTGCCTGATGGTTTTTAGTTAAAGTTGTGCAAAAGAAAGAATAATTTGGATAGCTCTGTTGTTTAAGGGGTTGATAATAATGTGAGGGATCATTCAAACTTCATATGATATCTATTATAACCGTACGTGGATGGTTTGAACCAGAGTCAGCATGTGATAAAGGAGAGTTGTGGTTTTTGTGTCGGTGTACAGTAACTTTATTCTTATTGACCAGGGGGAGGAAGGAAGTATGGGTTTCAAACGTATTGAGCCTGTTGACTCTGATAGGATGTTTTTGTCACGGCGAAATTATTCCGATTTCCGCCTGCTGACCGTTGTTTTCATTCATAGTCTCCTTGGCACTCTATTGTCAGTCCCTCTCAGAGGTTGAGCATTGTCTGGTAATGTCTTGCTACTGTTTGCTCAATTCCTGCAAACTTTGGTGCCGTGTTTCTGTATAGGTGTGTTTGTGTGTGTGTAGGTGTTTTAAAGTTAAGAATTACTGTCCATTAAGATGTAGAGAGAGAATTGTTCCCAGTGAGTTAAGGCTAATTTCATTTAGTTTTGGCATGTCGATCACACATTTTGTAAACTTTCAACTGTCTTCTCTCTGTTAAGCATTACCTTCACAAAACGTAACTGGAGATACAATCTGCATTGTAGCTGTTTTGGCAGGTGCTGTGTCATTCATTCAGCTAAAGGTCGGTCTTGGACAGTGAACAAGCCCTCATACCTGTTCAACAAGACAAGAGAACACGAAAGTTCAAATAATGTTGGTTCAGCTGTCATCATAGCATTATTAACCTGCGGTTACAGGCCGGAGAACACATGTAGCATGTACTTTATAACTGTATGACATTACATAAGCATATGTGTGTGTCCTTATATCATCAGCATTGTATGGTTGACCATTGCTAAAACACATTAGTATAGTCATGGCTTCTCAAAATGTGCTCCTGGCTAATTGAGGCCGGTGTCATGTCCGCGCATCTGTGACGTCTTTGACTTGCTATCAGGAGCCCGTGGCTTCTTCCTGACGTCCTTTTCTGTAGAACTGCTTCCGCAGAAGCTACACCACATCCTTCAAACCAATGAAAGGACTTTTATTCCCAGGGTGTCTGTGTGTGTTCTCGCACCCCGAGGGTGATCAAGGTCAGTAGTCAGCTGGTGATTTTGGGATCCCACTGTGAGGTTGTTGTGTCATCGTTTTGCAATACGCACACACTCAGTCTGCTTAGAACCAGCCGAGCAGCAAGCAAAGTCCAGGAGACTGGGCGGAACAGAGAGAGGGCTACACTTTGAACTTGGATTTGAGAGCAAAACAATGTATTTCGAAGCATTTCATTAAGGTATGTGAGTTTTTTTGGTGATTTAAACAAAAAAGGAAAAGGAGAACATTTGTTGCCAAATCTTACCTTTAAAAATGTCTGACATAAAAACCTTCACCTGAAAATGCAACTTCAAGTGACTTCAATGTTCAACTCACAATTACAGAACTAGGAGTGCCTGAAACAGTGTTTCTTTGTTTAAAAGTGGACATGATGATTATGTAATGAAAAACAATGGACATACTGTTGTCCAATATGCAATTAGCAACATATTTCTGCTATTTGAGGACTTGTTAGAAGTCCAGGGTGAATAATGAGAGGCTGGACAATAGATGGGAGAGATATTGAGGGGACTGTACTTCAAACTGAACCTGACAAATTAAGAAAGAGGCCTCATCTATGTAAGTTGTCAGAAGTGAATAACTTATTATTATATATGCTGCTGAAAAACATTGCACACGCACAATTCAATGTTGAGAGGAATGCTAAGGCAAGGACAACAACATGGACAGGGTAGGAAGATTTGGACAGAAACACAAGGAGCAGATGTCAAATGAATCTTCTGTAATGTCTCCCAGTCTTTTTATAGCAAGTGTGTGTGACCTGTTGGCAAATACAAAATATCCACTGGTGCACGATCAAGTATGTAAACATGCACCGGAGACAGAACATGATGGGGCTTGTCTTGACAAGGCTTTTGATTCATTAGAAAAGCAAAGGAAATCTGTTTCGATTGGGTCTAGGGCATTCTGGGTTATTACTTCTCTGTGTGTTTTGTGCATCACAGTTTCAGCCTTTTTGTACATGTGTGTCCATGCATGCCTTTGTGCATTCTTGTTGTCCGCTTTTTTCCAAGTGTTACACCCACATAATAGCTTGTCTTTGTTTCCTAGACAACTATAGAGAGAGAACAGCTTTCAGGCACAGATCGCTGCTGTAAAGTTAGCTCACCACCTGATCAAGCCACACACGGCCTTCACAGCACAACACAAGACTTTATTATCAAGTGAAGTAGACGTACAGTACGTTACCTAACTGCACAGATGAAGGCAATGTGTTAAACACTTTTCACCCTTTATGACAATGTTGCAAAGCACAGCTGTTGTCATTTACCAAAAAAGGGATCTGAAAGGTTCTTTTCTCAGAAACCTATTATAATAACATGAATCTTAGTGCAGCACATTCTGCACGGCCTTTTCTGCCATTCATTGATGGGGTGTGTTACTGTTGTGGCTAATAAATAACTACTGTTGCTACAATGTGATGGAGTAAAAGATCAGATTTTAAAGTCATTCTCTGGTATGAACTAGTCGTTCTCTGGTATGAACTAGTCGTTCTGTGGTATGAACTAGTCGTTCTCTGGTATGAACTAGTCGTTCTGTGGTATGAACATGTGTCCTGTTGTTTTGGCGCAGTTTCTCAAGAAGGTTCATATCATTAAATCATTGTTTTTTCTTTATTGATCATACTGTAAGAATAGGTTGTTACGAATGCCGTATTTTAATGAGGGTTGTTTGAACACCCAGAGTTTAAATGTGATATGACCTTGTAACCCTTTCTTGTCTTTAGGTATGGGAGAAGTTAAAGTGGTTTATATCTAGATGCTGTTTGGATGGATTTGACCGTTTATACATCTTCTGTTGCAAAACCTGAGGGGTTTCTTAAGGTTCTTCAAGAACAGCAGCAGTTTTTTTTCTTCGAGTGACATATTTTAGTTAATATTTGACCGACTGAGAAATGAATAGAAGGAAGTATGATACATGCTGCAGGGTGTCAGGGACTAAACATGTCCAACCCACAGCTCCTCTTCTCACATCCTCATCTCTTTTATTCTCCGCTGGAGTCCCTGCCTTAACAATGAAACACTTTGACCTAAATGCAAAGGCATCAAATGCTTCATATCAATGCGTGTGGGAAAATGGTATATGTACTGTAAAACTGATGGATATACAAAGTGTTTTTTTAATACTTGTTACTTCATACTTGATGTTAATGCACTCTAGACTTTTGTCAAATAGGTTCAATTAAATCAGAAAGGGATTAGGGTTGAATGTATTTGTGGTTGTGACTATATGTTTCATGGCAGAAGTATACCTGTCACACAACTCACAATCTCAATGTGTCATTTCCTTTTTAAAAGAAATGCGGAACAGGTTGTGATGTTGTGGGGAAGCTTCCAGCAGCTCGAAATACAATTGAAAAGCACAGGTGTGGATATTGCCTAAAAAGCAATGGTGAGATGCTGGAAATAAGGAGGTGTTACTAATGAGGCGAAAGCAGAAATGATTAAGGGTGCAGTAGGAAGTGCCAACAAGATTTAAAACTCTCGGTTGCCACTACTCAGCTACTAAATCACACTTAGTGGAGGATCTGGCAAAGTACTGAGATTTTCTGTTCTTGGATTAAACCACTGTTTCAGTATTTGAAACAATTTAAACGGTGAATCCTGCTGACATGTACCGTAACATTACTTGCTTAACTTGCTTTGCCATAGTTGAACAACAATCATTTTTATTTCCCTAATGTATTATCCATTGGACGGATTGCAATTAAATACTTCTCAGACATCGATGGTCCTCATTGGATTTAGCATCAAGCACTACCATAAGGTTAACATGTAGCCTAACGTTAAATGTGTAAACAACTATCGGACAAATTGCTCTAAAATGTTGTACAATGTTTAATGTTCCCTCTATGATGAACTGTAATAACTATGGAAATGTTTAATTTGTTCAATGCTCTGGTGTATGACCAAATGCCTCGGCTTTACTTTTTTTAATGCTGTTAATTAGCTAATGTAAGCATGCTTGCATCAGTAATAGCAATTGTCATTGCGAGCATGTTAGCATGGGGACATTAGCATTTAGGTCGAGCATTACTGTGACCTACAGCAGCCACACAGAGTCGCTCAGGGAAGTGGATTCTTATCATTCTTTCTTGCAATTTTGTCTATGGCATTATGTGGCACAAACACTGTGGTGTAAATAAATATATAAATCGGGTTCTGTATATCTCAAGCAGTCACACTCAAAAGCAAAACAAACACCAAGTGGCCAGTTGAAGTGGCCAGCAGTCATGACATCAACTTCTCCAAGTCCTCCCCCCTCCCCTTGTCAGAACCTTTAATTAGCCCAGAAATCCAACCGTGTTCTCTGTTGATCTCTCGTTACATTTCACAGGGATTAGTTTCCCCTTACAATCCTTTATGTACCTCATCACATCACCAGGCCTTGCAAATAAGCTATTCTTCACTGTGTAAACATCTACCCTCTTCCTTTTTTACCCTTCATCTTAAGATAAGATAAGAGGTACTTTATTGATTCTAAATTCAAAACCTCCCCCTCATTTGGTTCCCAGGCCCAGTCAGGCGCGTTCTCGTTTAGTTTCTATTAGTACCCCATAGAGCCTTTTAGGAGCACCTTTCACTCAACCACGGATTAGGCTGTTTAGTTTCACTGATTCTAGTAACTGTGAAATTGACCACAGGAAGTGTGTTTTACATGCATGTGTGCTTGTGGGAATTATTGTCAGCCCTCGGGTAATGTGGACATTGCACTCCGCAAAATCAATTGCCCTCTTGCTGTTCTGCACATTTCATAGAATAGCCTAAATGCTTAATTTCATTTTTTTTTACAATTAGGATAAAAGCGTCTAACAAGTAACATGTAATTATACAAAAGCGCTGCTATGATATCCAGTAAAATACCAGTGAAGATCTGAGTGATGACTCATTTTCCTATGGATACCCTTTGGCCTTTCACTTCCTGTCTCATGCTGTGAAGAGGAAATAGGACATGCGTTTTGAGTCAGACTGTCCCATTTCCACAAATCAATTACAGCTGGGGTGTCATTTTGGTACGTTGTTTAGATGGAACTAATGCCATGTTGTTTCAATCATCGTTTAGGATACCACTGTCTATGAAAAGGAGAAGGACATCATATCTGAAGTGAGTATTTGTGTAATTTTGCGGACTAAACTACATTTATAGTTATTTCAGTTTCCTTTTTATTTTGTGAACGATTGAATGAGATATCTTGATGATAAATGGTGTTTCTTTTGTATTCTCTAGTGCCGTCAGTTGGTGTCGGTGTGTGATGAGATCCTGAGTTCGAGCCCTGAGAATCTTCTTACCCACAGTGCTCAGCTGGAGAGTGTGGACCTAGTGCCTGTGTCACCTGGTGATCATCTGGTAAAGCCTCTTTGCTCTAAATAACTGACCTTTTGTTTTTGATAAATGTGGACATCTTGGGGCAACACTTGATCAACGTTTTATTCATGGCATTTTCACATTTCTTGGGGCATTTGTTCCCTTTGCCACCCTTTTTATTTCTGATACTAACTCTATTTTTTACAGCTATTTTACAGTAACTTTACCAAATATAAGAATTATAACATTTTACTCTCATGCTTTTGATTATAATTGATATATTTGATATATTTCACAACCAAAAATGTGAAATATTCCCTCGTCCCTTCTCAACTGGAAAAACGTGTTGATTCACGATTTTTATTTTTATCTGACGGTAAACTTTTGTTTTTTTAGTTTCAGACTTACTTTATCTTATAACTTGAAATACTGTGATATGTATTTATTCAACTTTTCAAAATGAATCAAGAAAATAATCATGGATTTAATCAATAAGGAAAGCTTTAACAAGATAAGATAAAATGCACCTTTTTAATGCGCTAATCAATCTCAGAAGTCAGAGCAGCGACACTTCTAGGAGTCTAACACAGGACAGGAATTCTTGATTCACCATTATTATCTACACATGCTTAATACATTTGTAAAATTGATAATGATAATCATCAATCAGATATCTTTCCTGGTCTCCTCTGGATGTTTCTTTTTTTGTTCGTCTCATCTGTGCAGCATCTGACCATCTCATCATTGCCAGGGTTTTAAAAATCCTGTGACCATGTTATCACTTTAGCCGCTTCTTAAAAATTAACACATACAAATTGTTCTTATCTTCTTTTACTCTCTCTATCATTTTCAGTATTCATTTTCTGCCTTCATCTCTGCCTGAAGTCTTCCATTATCGTTTGGATTCACTCATCTCTTCTTTCACCTAACTCAAGGTTCTCCCTCTCTACCCGCCTCTCCTCTTGTCTTAATGCTTTAGCCTTCAGTCAGTACATTCAGTAAAGCAATTATAACTCTCCTCTCTGCCTGTTATTTGCATAATCTAGTGTGCTTTTAGTTTATTTTTAAGTATGCATTTGTCCAATTTGTTTACCCCTTTGTGTGCTCAGCCCATTAGGTAAAAATCTCCCATGTTAGATGATAATAGCAGTCCAATTTCCTGGTGCCCGCTCTCTCGCTCGATTGGCCTTCATAATCATCCCCAGAGTGTTGTCTTGAAAGCAGATTTGTCAGCTCTCCTTCCTCACCTAGCCAAGCTTCAAGTAGTTTGCGTCTATGGATACGTAATTGCGTGTGTCTCTGGGTGGTTGCAGGTGTGTGAACGGAGCAGGTTGTAGCTAAACTGTTGGGAGAACTTCTTCACAATTAGTATTTAGTGGAAGAAAGTAATTTCAATAAATGGGCTCAACTTCTAGCAACAAAACATGATGGTCCTTGGCTGATGGAGAGGATTTGATTGAAACACATCAGAGTTGAATGAAAACATGTTTAAAGTAATAAGACTAAAGACGGAAGAAAAGAGCAGTAAGGCCAGATTAATCATAATTCACTGAATGTAGAAAACATGACCCATAAGTGCATCATTCATAAAGTAAATGGGAATCTAAAAGTAAACGCTTGCATTGTGTACATGCAGTGATAGGATCACAGCCAATTTCCTTGTGCATTGCATGTAAATGTTGTGATTTAAAGCAGAGGAAGTCATGGTTGTATTCCTTTTATTAATGTACGGCATTGGTATAAGCTTCTCCTATTAGGACATATAGCATACAGTATATCACAACTGTGTTTTACAACACTGTGTAAACAGCAGCCTCCACTTACAGCATATTTGCCTTTACATTTGATATCCTGCAGTATAAATTATAAATAAAGAGGCTTAGTTTAACCAGATCTGTATGTAAGAGGCTCTTACTTATCTTAAAAGGACCTGGATTCTTTCAGCAAATGGTTTGATTTATAATGATAAACAAAGTGTACTAGTCTATTTAAGGGATGGGAGGAAATAGTGTTTTTGTCTCTGCTTGTTTTTAGTTTAAATCCATTAATGTGTCAGTTGCCATGTGATACATATTGATTATGTGATCTGGGCTTTCTGGGGTGAGACAAGTTGGTTTATGACTCAAAATAATCAATCAATAAAGGCTGATGGGTAATTACAGGCTGAACCATCAATACATCTGGAGACAGACATTAATATCCCCAAAGCCTCCATCAGAGATGACAGTAACAAGATATATCTATGTTTATGTGTCCATTTTGGTGACTCCTTTGACTCTGTGCGACATTTTGTATCACAAATTTGATGGTTTCACTGAAATTTGATTTCTCTGTTTTTCTCTCTCATAGGGTATTGAGATAACATCCACCAGCTCAAGTAACCACTTCGTGACCGGGACTGCTGCTGAGGTCAGACTCTCATTTACTTTCTCTGTAGACTCAGCCCACAAATCCACACGAAGGGTTAACCATCTCTGTGCTCTTAACCAATCCACTGCTACTCCTAAACTCCAGATCAAAAGGTTATCTTCGAACTATGATTTGTGTCTTTGTAAGAGCCACGTGGCTTGAGGTTACGACCAAACAGTTTCACATTGTTTTATTCCTGAACCGGTTCTGTCTTGTTAAAAAGTGCTCCGACTTGTCCGATCCTGAAGGAGATAACAGTTGTAATACTCGCTCACTCCTAAAGGAGGGTGAAGATCTGCTTTTGCACTTTTTCTGATTCTCTGATCTAGACGAAACTGGAAGTACATGTTCAGTTGTGAAAGTGTAAATAAGTTAAATCATCAGTTTTCCCATTTCCGGCTACACATCAACTCTTTTCTATGTTTGTGACAATAACATGTCATTTAGTGGGTTTGGTAGTCATGTTTTCTTCTGATATGCATACTCAAAGTATAACCCATTTTAATTTGGAAGCATGAGCTCTGGACTAAGCAGAAATCTTGGAAATCCCCTTGCAAGTACTTTTGTGTGACCCATTATCTTTCTTTGCATCACTGCTTTGAAATTAAAAGCAATCTGAGCCCTCGTGCTGCTGGCATTTATAAATATCAACTTGAGGCTGCTTGTTATTAATGCTGCGGACTGCGTGTAAACACAAAAACATCTTTCAGTACATGAGAGTTGCATGTGTATTGTGGCATAATTATAAATAACAAGGTATCCATCCATTGCACTCTTATTAAAGTTAAAGATGGAGATAAACTGCAATAGAACACATTCTCCCCCTTATCTTAATTTGTTTATATGCCATTTGATTCAAGTAGATGATGAGACAAGTGACCTCTAAATATTTGTATAGTCACATTTATAGTAGCTTATCGTTAAACTGAATAAAACTAGGGAAAAAAATCTTCCCATAGAAGGAGCAGAGTTACACAACCTTTTAAGAGAGCTGAAGATCTGTTAGATGAAGAAAGCTTTTGTAATAAGCTCTGGAGCGATACAAAGATGGAGCAGTGTTTGTTTGGCAGAATAAGGAGGGCTTGTAAAAAGAGTGCGAGGGCAGTTCTCCTGTGAGACAGAAAGACGGAGATGTTATTTTTCCATGATGTCAACAGCAGAGTACCCTCGACTCCCTAGCTACTGAACTTACATCAGAACAGCAGACTGCTAAGGAGAGACTTGACCACCAGCCACACACACACACACACACACACACACACACACACACACACACACACACACACACACACACACACACACACACACACACACACACACACACACACACACACACACACACACACACACACACACACACACACACACACACACACACACACACACACACACACACACACACACACACACACACACACACACACACACACACACAGTACAGCCTCAGTGCATTATCTCTGTGCTGCCTCCCACAGAGAAACACCGAACAATTATACAATCAACCGGGGTACTGTTACTGTAAGGTTTCCACAAAGCCAGTTCAGGCTTATTTCTCATTAGCCTGGGTGATATAAGTTTATAGACTTTAAAGTACCATGGAAGCTATTCCTTTTATTACTTTCAGTTGTATTAATTAATCGTAGGCTATAATTTAAACAGAATTGTATGCTTTTTCTTAATTTGTCATGTTTTTCATCACAATTAACCAAGCACAGACATTTCCAAAAGGATACATACAATGATGAAGTATTTAATTTTAGGGTCCTATATTGTACATGTTTGTTGTACAATTTATGATAAACTACCATGTCATAAGAACAACTATTACATTTATTTTAAATGTTTGGAAATGTCAGCATACACAAATTCGTCCATGATGTATGAAAAAAGAAATATCCATACAAATGATATAGTGTTAGAAGAGTTGATGCGCTCATAGTTACAAAAAGAGTGTTCGACATCCAATAATATCACAGCAATGCACAGTACAGCACTTCACTGAATATGTATGCCCTCACTCATTGCAAGTCACTGTGGATATTAGCATAAGTTAAATAAACTAATTCCGCTGGATTTTTGTTATTTTGATTTCTTATTTCTGTTGATTTTCCCTTCTATTGCAGTCTTCAGATGACGCCTATTTGAAGATTTTGGCCGGAGATGAGGTGATTCAAGTCAACGACCAGATAGTGGTGAGTTCAACAATACATACAGTATACAGAAGGCTGTAAATACATTATGTTTCACTGCTCCATTGAGTTGCATATCCTCTCAGTCTTATGTCTAAGCTACAAAGTAAATGAGACATCCCTGTAATAATAGATGTTCCTGCTAAAAGATCCCGTGTCTCATTCAATAACCTTCAAAGTGTAATAATTCTGTTTTGCTCCGTCAGGTGGGCTGGAGCAGAGCTAACCTTGTGAAGAAGCTGCAGGAGAATCCCAGCGGAGTGACTCTGGTCCTGAAGAAGATTCCTGGGTCAGTGCGACGCAGAAACCCACTCCGGCTCTCCTCCAGACAGGTCAGGCATCATTAGCAAATGAAAAGTGTGAATGTGCTGTATTTATTATATAGGAAACTGTGATTCGCGGCAGTGCAGTCCAGGAAATAAAAAATGGATGACTATCATCATGTTAGAAGTGTATTTTCCGAAACAAATGGATAGATTTTCATCATCGTTGCTTTTGAAATTCATGGTCCAAATAGTAAGATTTGTACACAAGTAATATCAAATCATTCACAATCTCAAGTGCAGATTGAATAACTTGCAAAAGCTGTAGAAAATTAAAATGTAATTGATGTAATCATTCACTAAGACAAGAGAAGACATAACGTAATACATTATGTGACATTAACAGAATATCTTTATAATTAATTAACAGTTTAAGTTATAACATCATTGTGCTAGTAAAATATCTTCACTCCAAACGCCATTTTGAAACAACACGAGGGAAACTGTGCATGAAATCACTGTACACCAGGGTGAACAATTACTCACCCCACACAGGGACTTGAACATTTCTCAGGCATGATATTCTTCTTGTTACTCACACATTGCCTCATGAGCTTGTGGGCCTGAAAACTTCATTTTGAAATTGTGCAATCAAGTTTGTGAAACCATTAGAAGGAGCCCCATGACAACAGTGTTATGTTTCACACGTACAATTTACATATTCTGCCACTTAGTCTCCGTTTAGGGTGATTACACCCAGGTTCAAACTTCCTATCATCCTTCAGAAATTGTCCTATTCACACATTTTGGGGAACCCAAAGCTCATCACGACAATCCCCTCCTCGATTTCCGTTCAACACTCAGTAGTCACTATGGCGACTGTTGTTTGTCTTTAATTACACACTGTCAATCAATCAATGTTTATTTATATAGCCCAATATCATAAATGTTACATTTGTCTCAGTGGACTTCACAGTTTGTACAAAATACCAGTATGACAATACGACACCCTCTGTCCTTAGACCCTCACATCGTACTAGGAAAAACTTCCAGAGAAAACCCCACAGTTTAAAGGGGAAATGGGAGAAACCTCAGGGAGAGCAACAGAGGAGGGATCCCTCTCCCAGGACGGACAGACGTGCAATAGATGCCGTGTGTAAATCGAAGAGATAATACATTTTGTAGACCAAATGTTTGGAAAGACCAAATGTTTGGAAATGCATGTGTCTATAATAAGAAGATGAATCCACGAGGATGTCAACAGTCCTGTGGGAGCCATCAGGGAAGTAGTATGATGAGAGTCAGGCAGGACCGCAGAGACTGGTTCAGCCACGACTCGAAGTCCAGGACTCAAATCCAGGACTCAGGATAGAGGATCCAGGACACAGGATCTAGGACTCATGACTAAGGATCCAGGACTCATGATCCAGTACTCCGGTTCCAGGACTCAGGATAGAGGATCCAGGAAACAGGACCGCAGCAACAGGATCAGCCACGACTCAGGATCTTGGCGTAGATAGACACCAAAAAGAAATTTGGGGGAAGCTGGGTTATTCGGAACATGAGAGAACACGGGTACAGACAGACAGAAGGAAGAAGTAAGGTGTCCCCCGACAGTCTAAGCCTATAGCAGCAAAACTAACGTGTCTACATACATGCACTCCCTTAGGATAGGTTGAGGGAAAGGGGTAGCAAGTAAGAAGTAAGGAACAGAGGAGGAGAGGCACAACGTGTCTACGTCAATGCACTCTTATTAGATTATTTAATCAACTTTAAGCTTTATCAAAAAGGAAGGTCTTAAGCGTACTCTTAAAAATGGATAGGCTGTCTGCCGTCTGAACACAAACTGGAAGCTGATTCCACAAATGTGGAGCTTGATAAGAAAAGGCTCTGGCTCCCATTGTACTTTTAGAGACTCTAGGAACAACCAACAACCCTGCATTCTTGGAACGCAATGCCCTAGTAGGACAGTAGGGTATAATGAGTTCTTTAAGGTAAGATGGCGCCTGCCCATTAAGGGCTTTGTATGCGAGAAGAAGAATTTTAAATTCTATCCTGTGTTCTATAGGGAGCCAGTGTAAGGCAGCCAGAACAGGAGTAATGTGGTCCCTTTTCCTAACTCTGGTTAGTACACGAGCTGCAGCATTTTGAATCAGCTGAAGCGACTTGACTGACTTCTTGGTACACCCTGATAATAAAGAGTTACAATAATCCAGCCTTGAAGTAACAAATGCATGGACTAGTTTCTCTGCATCGTTTTGAGGCAAGATATGCCTGATTTTTGCAATGTTACGTAGATGGAAGTAGGCGGTCCTTGAGATTGATTTTATGTAGGCGTTAGAAGATAAATCCTGATCAAATATAACACTAAGGTTCCTTACAGTCTCACTGGAGGCCAAATGAATGCCATCCATAGTTAATATATCTTTAGATAGTTTGTTTCGTAGAGTCTTTGGGCCGAGTACAATAACTTCAGTTTTGGCTGTGTTTAACATAAAAAAATGTTAAGGTCATCCACACTGAACTACGGTACTTATTGAATCTGATATGCGCACATTGTGCATTTCACACCCCCTTGTGACTATTACCATGTTAATCTCAGATCTAGCTGCAGCCGTAGGGTGATTCAGCTCCTTATTGCCCTTGCTAGATGCCCTGCTTTAAGCAAAACTTTCAGAGAGTGTGTGTGTGTGTGTGTGTGTGTGTGTGTGTGTGTGTGTGTGTGTGTGTGTGTGTGTGTGTGTGTGTGTGTGTGTGTGTGTGTGTGTGTGTGTGTGTGTGTGTGTGTGTGTGTGTGTGTGTGTGTGTGTGTGTGTGTGTGTGTGTGTGTGTGTGTGTGTGTGTGTGTGTGTGTGTGTGTGTGTGTGTGTGTGTGTGTGTGTGTGTGTGTGTGTGTGTGTGTGTGTGTGTGTGTGTGTGTGTGTGTGTGTGTGTGTGTGTGTGTGTGTGTGTGTGTGTGTGTGGTTTTCTCATCTCCCAAACCACAGAGTGAGTGGACGGAGACCTGAGGAGAAAGCTGCTATTACAATCCACATGACATCCGCCTCCTTACCCTCCACTAACCCCTGAATAAACACAGTTTAGAGAGCCCACTCATAGATTCGTATGTATGCTCATTTTTTTTCAGAAGGAGGAAGAGGAGAAGGAAGAGAGGTCAGAAGGGGAAGGGGAAGAGGACGAGGAGAACCCGAGGCACTCCATCTTTGAGAGGGTAGCAGCCTCCGTCAGGTCCCTGTCCTTTAGGTGAGAGCATACATTAGCTGTCACTCTATTTGCTCTTTTTATATCTCTGGTTGCCTACATGGACCAAAGTGGATTTCAATAGCTTTTTAAAGGAGGCCTAGCTGCCTAAATAACTACCAAACTGGAGAAAAAGCGGAAGCTAAATAAATTGCAGAGAATCCATACAAGGCTTCCTTTAAAGTTGCCAAGAATAATTGAACAAGGCACTTAGACCTATTCCTAGTCAGCTAATACAACACATCTGTATCAAGATACTATCAAAAACACAGATTTTCCACTATCAAACCTTGACAACACTAACAAAGAGGCCTGGAAAAGTAATTATATGGGTTGATAAAGTAAGCTCCACTGTGATTGAATGGCACTCAGAGAGGGGCGTGTCAGATCATAAACACAGAATAAAGTAAATGGACATAAGACCATACATGAACAAAATATGCCAAATGAAAAGTGGATGAAATGATTGCTTTCCAATCAAATTAAATCAAAGTGTATTTATTTAAAAGCGATTTGTGGTCAGGCCAAAGTGCTGTACATGTAATAAATACTACAATCACATAAAAACACATTACTACAATCACATAAAAAGACAATAAATTACAACAGATATATAAAAAACACAGGGAAAAGTCAGGAGTCGTGACGCTTTCTTTCCTGCTGTACCCAGAGTCTCTCATCCAAAATACATTCTTCTTTAGTTTCCCTATAATCCATAAAATCGAGTCTGTTTCTAGATGTAATAACTGTAAATCAAATAGCTGATTGGACTCTAGTTTGGTCCACTAAACTACCAAGGATTGACCCAATAGAGCTGAACCTCCCTCAAGCCCTTTTGACCTCATTAATCTGCCAGGACCTGGTACGTTTACGATGAGGTCACACTGCAAACGCTATAAATTCCACCATCAAACACACCCTCAACCCACGGCTGACTGGAAATGAGAGAACAGGGAAAGATAAACTGATAGATGAATAGATGAGGGACTTTTGGAGAGATAAAGGAATAAAGAAGCAGGCTAAAAAAAGGGAGGATAGAGAGTGATGGAGAGGCAAAAGGAGACAGTGTGAGCTGATGGAGAGCAGGCGTACTCAGACAAATGGAGGGAGTAGGCGGGGATGTTGCATTAAGGTTGTATATTATCCTGTCACATCCTGATACACTTTAACTCCAGTCTAGGGAAAGAAAATCAACTTTAGACTACTGCCATAAAGCACAGAGCCATGTTTCACCTTTTATAAAAGACAACACAGGCACATCTCTGACAAAGCTTTTAAGAGGCACTTTAATGCCTGTGAGTGGTTTTCCATGTGTTTTCCATTGCAGGAAAGCCATTCATGGGCCAGAGGTCCATCAGCAGCCTGCGGGACAGGAGGAATCAGAGCTGTCCTCTGTCAGTCAGCTGGATGGGACTCTGAATCTCCCTTCACATCAAAGCCACCTGTCCTCTGTCAGTCAGCTGGATGGGACTCTGAATCTCCCTTCATATCAAAGCCACCAGGGAGGGCTGTCACCACAGTCCGCCTCAGGTAAGAAACATACGAGAGCGTATAGGATATTAAATGGAACATAAAGCAGAGTGTTTTTTTAGAGACTGGTGTTCTTTGGTAAAGAGATATGAAATAATCTACTGCTTAAGCCTTCTCAATATACGAAAGAACGCTAAATAATGTAAAGAAGGACAACCAAAACACACCTTCTGCAGGTCATGATGATAAAGCCTTCATACTTTTGATATAAAAACGCCATTTGGAAAATACTTTTCGCTCTGAGATCTCAGTGTAAGCAGTGTAGACGGCGGTTGATACAAGTAGGATTTTCTTAGTTTTGTAGCCTCGGATTGTAGGTGCTTTTCAATATTTTAATAAAC
Organism: Notothenia rossii; assembly: GCF_949606895.1. Taxonomy (NCBI): domain Eukaryota; kingdom Metazoa; phylum Chordata; class Actinopteri; order Perciformes; family Nototheniidae; genus Notothenia; species Notothenia rossii. Next base: position 72,381,988 of record NC_136905.1, on the reverse strand, counting down.
TGAACTGAATTTGCATTTACGGTGACATTAAAAGGATTTCAAACTGTGACCTAAAAGGGGTTGGATGTCAACAAAGCACAAACATCTCTCCTAATGGAAAAGCAGTCGGAGTAATACTGAGTGGGATGTCTTACCTTCTTTTTGAACAGTGCACACTAATAAGATTTGTCGCCTAGATACAAGGAAGTCAGTTGTATTAAATACTTCTTAATGTGGATCGCTGACTGATGTCACATATTAATGTTAGTATGATGGTGTGTTAAATCGTTTTTCTGTCACTTGACTGTCAACACAAATGGTAGAATTGACACTGTGTGTTCCTCAGGGGATTTTGAGAGTTTAAGGCTCTCCCCAAGACCAAGACCAGACCGGTCTCCCTCACCCAGAAGTCCTTCTCCCTTTGTGTTATTCAGAAGTTCTTCACCTCTGGCAGTCGACCAGGAAACAGCCAGCATCAGTTCCTGCCCTGAAATGGTGGGACACACGGTAAGAGGGAAAAGAAAAATACATTCAAACCTATTCTGCTAGACATTTTAAACATGTTGAGACCCATTATGGATGTTCTTTAACCTACGTTTGAATTAAACACAGAATATACTCTGCTTTCTTTCAGGGCCATAAGGACACAAACAAGACTTCAACAAAAGGTAAAAGTTGAATCTGTTATACTATATGAATTTAAGTTTAAATCAATACCAAAACTAGGTTGCACTGAATTGAAGACAGTATCTCAATGTCAAAGCAAAGGCGAGCATAGTCCTTTTAAGAGCAGCATATGAAAACATGTATTTTTTAAAGATTCTAGAAAATGTTAACTCAGGATTAAAGGATCTACCCGCAGGACTTAACATGGAAACAATGGACATGGTTCTACTAAAAGAAGCCATGCTGATAAGAAATAAAAAGAGGAATATCAACAAGTTGGAGTGCTATTTTTAGAAAGAACATAGTTATTGAAAAAAAGGATAACATGAAGGGTATCATGACACACTGTTCCTCTGTTGCATACTTCTGGTGCTCTCTGTAATGCAAGAGACCTTTTTTATAGTTTGTAAAAAAGAAAGGGAAAACAAATCTTCCTGCTTTTTCTCTTATCCCTACTCTTTTGGCCTCCTCAGGATTGACGACGGCTATGAGTCGGCGCCGTGTGTCCTGCCGCGAGCTGGGCCGTCCCGACTGCGACGGCTGGCTGTGGAAGAAGAGACGAGAGGGCAGCGTCTTCATCGCCCAGAAGTGGCAGCGCTTCTGGTTCATCCTCAAGGGGCCTTGTCTTTATTGGTACAACACCCAACAGGTGGGAATAAAACCATGACAATAGTTAATCTAACCGGAACCAATTAAAACAAGTTGTTGAAACAAAGAGCATCCAAGATCATTTCAATATTGTTTTTGGTATTTTGTTGTGTAATGATTCAATCAACAGTATAGATTTTATTAATAATATATTCGTTTTATTTTCTTTAGCCAATCTTACATATAACTTTACGAGTTGTGTGCTTGAATGTGTTTTCTGCAGGATGAGAAGGCAGAGGGTCTTGTCAATATAGCCAGCTACAGCATAGAAAGCGCTGGAGAGCACAAGAGGAAATAGTAAGTATGAACGTACACTGTAATAAAAGATCATTTTGACAAGCTTTTTACTTTGTTGATATTCTGAAGGATATAGTGCAGTAATCAAAAAGTATTTTAATCTTTTTAGCGCCACCGGGTTGGTAGGAAACAAAAAAGTTATTGTTTCTGTGCACAATAGATGTTCTGTTCTGGCTTTATCGATTTACGTGATGCAGTTAACTGTGCGGATGCTGTTTTCCTTTCTATTTTTAAAATGAACCTTTACATAAAAGTGCCTGTTTTATCTGAATCTGTATTCATGGAGATAATTTGATTATGTGTTTTTTTTTCTCTGTGAGCTTCATGTCTCTACCTCCCTCACTCTCTCCCTCTCTGTTCTCTCTTCCCATTAGCGTGTTTAAAATGTGCCACCAGAGGTTTCACAACTTCTTCTTTGCTGCTGAAAATGTCACGGACATGAGCAAGTAAGTTGGATTAATGTTAAACAAAAGCGTTATTCTCTTTTTTTTGTCTTTAACCTAAACAGATGAACAGAGAGGCAGCATGTAGCCTCCATTAGTAGACCTCTTAAATGCCCGGCTCTAAATTGCATCTTTATAATGTTAGACTAAATCCCAAATTGTCTTAATTAATTGTGTTGTGAGTAAGGTAAAGGTGTTGAATCAGTCTCTAGGTGCTGGTCTGCACTGCCCCCTACAGATTGTTTTTCAGGATGTTTGTTTTGAGCTCGAAGCATTACTGAAACATAAATTGTATTTGCTTTGTCTATTTTGATAAAGCGTGTCTTCTCTTTTTTGCCTTTAGGTGGATCAACTATCTGATCACATCCATACACAAGCACAAGAAGTTTCACACGGGCCCAGACAGTGAAGAAGGTTAGGAAACATTCATATCTCTTTACTTGTGTTTGAACTTTAGAAATGCTTCTAGTCGTGTCACTCTCCCAAAATGTCTTGCAATTCTTTCTGGTGCGTATCAAATCTATTTTGCCTGACTTGCAATTTGGGGTTTTCTAAATAAATGATGAGGTGTCCTTTATTTTGGTGCCAGAATAATGGGCATGATTATTGGGTCTCCTGCTCCAAAACCATAATCTCCAACATCATGACACCTCAATCATATCATAGTCATTCATGAGAGAAAAGATACATATCAGGAGAATCCATTTTTGTAGCCCTAGAATGTATGATTAGATTACATTATCTTTAACAAGCAGAGTTAACTGGGAACCTACTGTTTTATTATTTGATTTTAGTGTACAGTAACTAGCCAATTAAAAATGATCAGAAAGGTTGACTGTGATGACATTCTTTCACTTTTGTTGACACATTTATCCGAAAACCTTATGCTCTAATACACTATGATATAAAGTGTTGTGTTTGTTGAAGTAATGTAACACCTGTGTTTATTTGTGAACAGAATGTTACAGTGAGACTGAATCAGAAAGCGAGACATCACCTTTGCCTCGTAGAAGAAACAAGGTCGGTACAGTTGAAGTCAACACATGCATACTGTAAGCACACAACACACACTATTTGAAGAAGCATTCAGATGATTTTACGTCTTATTGTGTGTCTCAGAAAATGCAGTCCCACACTCTGCCTCGCCCCAAGGGGAAGACGAACAAGGTGCCATTAGTCAGTTCTGTGACAGGGGGCAGCAAAGGAACAGGTATGTGTTGTTCAACTCTCTCAGCTCTTTCTTTCTCTCTCATTGAATGATCTCTTGAATATGTGAAGGCTGCGTCACTCTGATAGATGCTTTAATAATGTAAGTGGAAAACTCATTTTCATCATGACTTGTTTTCTTGAATTTACCCTGAGGATGTTTGTGCCGAATCAACACCAAACCCCAGTGCGATATTTTGGATTTAATTAACATTTTCATATCTGTCCTTCCATTCTCATTCCCTTTCTTTGTTTTGTTTGTTTTGAGAAGGAGGACCAGTGGATGAGATGGGCATGATGCTAAACAACATAAAGGAAGGAGGGGTCTCTCTGATTGGTAAAGAGCAGCCATTCACACACGACCACTTCAGGAAATCGTTTATTCGACGCAACAAGAACCCCATCATCAATGAGAAGGCGCACACGCTCAGAGCACTTCAGAGCACTCTTAAGGTGAGCTCAAAAGCCATCGGCGAGTGGCGAGTGTATCCACTTACACTTCAAACACAATCTATATAATGACATACTGACTAAATGTATTGACAATAATACAATACAGATACAGCTAATTTAGCATTTCCCCATTAGAAATAACTGTGTGACTGGAGGATAAGGAAATAAGAGTGATTCCTTTCTAATTGACGTGTTTTATTTACACACATTTTACAGTGCTTGAACAACTTTTTGTTTTTAAATACTACACTGCATAAACACTTCAGTGCAATTAAAAGTCCTGGAATTGGAAACATTTTTAGTAAACTTTTGTAACTTTGGTTAAAGTATGTAAGTGTAAGCATCAACATTTTTGATGGAGTAGGAAAAGTATTAAAAATGCAAAGTGTCTCCTTTAACTGTGTTATTTTATAATAAGTTATTCTATAATATTACTCTGACATTGTACAATCATTCATTCACAAGAAAACAATCTAATAAACTCTTGCACTCCAACCTAACTTACCATGAGGATTGGGTGGGGAAATCTGTATCTTTTTGTAGGATTTGCTGTAAACCTTAACTTTCCTTTTCTGTCTCCTATCAATGACATTCTTGTGCAGCAGGTCTGTTGTGCTCAGGTAGTGAGAATCTGGATCTTTTTCATACCTGTTTATATGTGCATGGTAACTCAAAGCTCTTTCCCTCTACAGGCCAAAGAGGTGGAGCTGCTGCACATCAACAAGCTCTTAGAAGACTCAGATATGTCAGCTTCTACGTATCGTCAGTGGAAGGAGAACAACGAGGAACTGGTGAAAGAAATGAAGAGACTGGCCGCACACAAGTCCAGCAAAGGAGCTGAGGGCACAACAGAGCAGGACACGCCCATTGAGGAGGTTGCCTTGGAAACTGTCGATAAGGAAACAGCCTTCGCGGAGACAGAGGGCGCGTACAGACTGAGCCTCAGCGACGGGGAGCAGCTCGTAGACGCCGAAACGTCTGATGTTCACCTGGAGAACCCACTGGGTTGTCCCAGCCCCAGTCCAGTGTTAGAACTCTCTCTGGGGTCGCTGCAGGATTCAATAAACGAAAAGCTGAGTGAAATGGTGGAGAGCGGAGAAGCCGCCGAGAACTACTTCTACATTTAACCCCACGCTTGAACGGTCTCATCACTGTAAAGTTGCTATGTTTTACTAGAATCAGACAAATGGACGAGGTTTTTCATGCAACAGTTCAGAGAGATTTGACTGTGTCTTATGCTGACGTTAGGAATTGGTCAAAATTGCCAATAAATCAGCACTTTAATCAAGCACGTCAGTGAAATGCATCAGTGCAGATTTGGACTTGCTCACAACAAACAAATATGTCAAGTTTACAACAGAGAAAATGAACAATTTGCCAAGTGTCAATCAGTATGTATTTATGCGATTCTACAGCCGTCTCGTTCTCCTAATGATAGAAAGTAGAACTTTCTTAAAATTCAATGAGAATTTGTAATATAAGTCAAGACTCTTGTAATGTGATATGTAAATACAGTTTTACTATAAATACTGTATGTATTTGTTTATTGACAGTACCTTAATAAAAGGTATCCATTTTAAACATTTTGCACAGAACATTATGCTTCAGAAATACCCTTGCTGTAGCCCCTTGTTGCTTAAGATGATATTTTTGTCTCTGTCATTTGATCAGCCTTCTTTCCCATATGAGAACAAAGTGCACTTCACCACATACGTGTAAAGACACACAGTATGAACCATACAGTAGAGCAGCTTGACAGCTCTGGATCTGTGTCTTTATTGCCAAGGGCTGCCACGAATGCAGCAAAACAATTAAAGACGCCTCAATTGCTGAGAGGCCTATTCACTGTGGCATCGATCAACCTAATAAAAAGGGAGCAATGATGATCACTGAAATCTGTTGCGAAGTTTGTGTTGTGGTTGTCAGGATAACTGAATGGGAAATGACTGACAAACCTTGATAAAGCATGTGTGTGGTTCCCTATATGTGTATGTGATTCAGTGCAAGACAGAGAACATTATAAAGTGCATTTATGTGTATGTCCATGAACATTTGTTGACAGTGCATTCAACAATCATTCAGAGATTCCTCACACTTGTTGCAGCCTATTGCTAAAATGGTTTAAATACTGCTTGTTCCTCTTCAATCTACACTCAATGCTTAATGACTAAGGGATTTTTCATTTTGTTTGCAGCAAGTTTTTCCCAGAAAAACATGTAAATGTTACTTGGACATTTAGAGCTTTATCTCTGTACTGGAGGAGTATGGTTTCTCCAAACTATGGAGACCACTGTGAACTTGGGAACCTTCAATGCAGCTCGTCTTTTTTTCCAGCCTTCCCCAGATCTGTGTCTGGACATGATCCCTACATACAGGTGGGTGTGTGCTGTTCCAAATCATGTCCAATCAGTTAAATTACCCACAGGTAGACTCCACTCAAGAAGACGTATCTGAAAGATGATCAAGAGAATCTGGAGACCCCTGTGATAAAAAGTATAAAAGTGTCTTTAATTCATATGGTTCACTAATAGGGTTTATTGGAGATTGTTCCATTATTTCAACAATTCTTTTCAAGAAGTTGCAACTTAATATAATGTAAAAGTAAAGGGGTCTCAATTATTTTTCATATTGGAATGTGTTTTTAGGATACTCAAACACAAATTATGCAAAAAAACACAGAATTTAAAGGAAAAAAGTTAGTTTTACTGAATGACAAAGTGAAGTGGAATGTTCTTTCTGACTGTATGGTTTAATCCCTTTTCTTTGCAGTGCATGACTCCAGTCCCTGCCTACATTAAGTGTCCTTTGTTTTCTCAACTAGTGAACATAATTGCCTTATAATTGTGCAAAATGTAGTGTATTGAACTTCTGGTCTGCATTAGATTGCTCATTGTTACTCACTTGCTAAACGGTGTTGTTTGCAACTGATTTATATAAGTGCCCATCAGCTCGTGATGTGTTCACATAATGGGGCTCTTTCTGATGATTCACTGAAGTGACCTTGTCCGCTGTGCATGAGGTGACCTTTTACTTGTTAGCTTTGTGTGGGGATGTTTTTTTTTAAATGTATTTACCTTAATCTGTTTTTACTCTTGATGGCAAGTAAAAAAAGTAGGAGGCAGCACACAGTGATATTTAGGTTTTTAATTTGTTATTCAATGTGGAATACACCACGTATGAACACACTGTGACAAGTTAACACCAATACAAAGAACAAACAACACCCTGTTGTACATCCTCCTCCTCCTCCTCCTCCTCCTCCTCCTCCTCCTCCTCCTCCTCCTCCTCAAACAATGTGATATTTGTCTTGATAACACAAACATTGAAGAGTCCCTTCAATGTTTGTGTTATCAAGACAAATATCACATTCCCTACAGATGAAGGGTCCTTTGTGGATGTATTTTACAAATATTTACTCTGGAAGGCTGAGAAATCTACAGATTATTTGTGATGTTCTTAAAGTCTACCTGACTTCTAAAATATGTATTTTTGAAGATTGTTCTCTACAGTCCAATTAACTACATTTGCCAGAAAAACAGGGGATTTTCATCAATGTGACTTACTACAAAGTACAGATAAAACAAGCGTTCAAAGTTCACAATGTCTAAAACACATTTAATCAATTGTCTTTATTCAAAGCCTTAACATTATCTAAGCAGCATTTTTTATTTATCACAAATATGTCACATTCACATGTAAAAATATCTTGCTAACGGTACAAAAGCGTGGCTACAATGTAAAATACGGCACAAAGATACCTCAGTCATGTTTTCACTACAGTGAAAGGCAGCAGAAAACTTGAGCTTATTTGTTTTTTGTAACATTATCTACTCTGTGATTGAGTTTCTGTCTACATCACGAGGCAATTACATCCGTCTTGCTCATATCTGACATTCAAGTCCATTATGGAGCAGTCATTTCCACAGTCATTTTGAATTGACTCATTTTGTTAGTTGGCAGATTTATCAGCTGATGAGTTTGAATTTACTTTATTAAGTTCCCACCTGTCCAGATTTGCTCATTTTCACCCATGTGATGTTTAGGTCATTGATGTGTGAGGTTCATACTCTAACAGCTGACTTCGTATACCTCCGTGTCATGCTTGGTGATCTCGGGACATGATCGGCATGCAGGACAGACGGTCAGCTCCGGGCAGGCCGGGCAGGTATATCTTGCTCGTTTGAAGCTGAACATCAGAGCAATGCCTCCCACCACCTGTAAACAAGACCCCAACCACCCAAAGTAGAGTGAGCCCGCCGGACGCAGGATGAGGTGGGGGAACCTGGGGTAGTTGATCCCCAGTCTTGCCAGATTGTGGGTGTACACCCCGAGAGCAGTGAGGCTCAGCAGCCCGGCCGTCACCACCAAGAAACCCCCTGTAGCTGCCACACCTCTCATGGGAATATCTGTCCAGCACCGGACCCCGATACACGCCAGGACGATGCCAGTGCCGCACAGGAACAACGAGCTCAGGATCAAACCTTGTGTCAGGCGAACCCTCGGGTCCCTCTGGTACGGACCCGACACAGGCCAGCACTGCTTCAGCTCCGAGTGCTCCACCTGCAGGCAGCTCTCCCAGAGGCCATCAGAGCGCAGCAGCAGCAGAGCTTCCACTGCCCCAGACCTGACCCCCACCCCTTGACCTTTGACTCCTGTAGCGTCCAGACGAGCCTGTCCCTCTCTCCACTGAGGGGTGATGGCCGCAGTGAACACCAGGACCAATCCCAAAGGGGCGAAGACAATCCCCATCACCATGGAGGCTGGAGTATGCATCGCAACCCTGATTCTTTAGCACAGATCTGAGGTCAGGTAATTAATTTTTCAGGATGAAATATTCCCGCTGTAACTGTACTCAGTCTAGATTATTTTCCAAAATTAGAGGAGAGTGGATTCTGCTTGTGTCTGTGTTGTTGGTCCCCTTAGAGAAGTGCAAATCTGTTCAGAAAGGATAAGATAACAACATGTTGATGATAACGAAGACACAATCTCTTCTGTTATTTATTGGAGTGAAAAAAAAGATTTCCTTGACCAGACACTGCCAGAAAAATAACTGCAAAACTGAAATATTTCTCTCACAAAAATATATAATTTAGCTTTTAACAGTGCAATGATCCCCCCTGTTTCCCTACATGTTCCCTGTTACGGTTTCCTTGGAATATTTTATAAATTGTATTGGTGTCCTTGGGTGCTTTGAAATGCTCCTCTAAATAGAAAGAATTATTATTATTATTATTATTAATGATCGGAACAATAGAAGCCCAAAAAAATGGAAGATAACACCTTACCTTTTCGTCAAGACTCTCCCCTCTTTTGGCTGCTGACTCTTCATTGTAACCGTCTGAGTGAAATGGAAGAGATCATCAGAGAGTGTCAGGTGGAAGTGATGGAGAAGACAGGTAGAGGTTTAAGACACAAAATATGTGTGAAGCGGAGCAGAGACGAAAACATCAGCATCTGGAGGAAGCAGAAGGAGGTTGGGCTTCGCTGGACAAGAGAAATATTGAACGGTTGCAGCTGTCTCTGTTGCTAGGTTACAGTAACAAGGCCAGTCACACCTTGACAGTGTGGCTCTATTTATCATAATACCTATTCAACTCATCTTTATACAATTCATGATTGCCTTGAGTACGCAGACAAAGGCAGACTTGACGTTAAAGCATGTGTTTTTTTCTGAATCTGTGTGTGTTGTTTTTTTCTCAAAGCCTGACTGAATTGATGTCCAGCTATTACCTTCTAATCAAATTTTCCTGGTTAGTAATTATGTCCAGCCAGCGTCTGAATGCAAAATGAGTGCAACTATGGTGTCTCTGACTGGAGAAAAACAATGCCCTCTGGGACGGAGACAGAACAACTTGAGTGTGTGACGCACATGCACACAGGCAGCCACAATCAATGATCTCTGTCAAATAAACACACACACACATCATTGATAGTGTGATAATGCCCATAATGTAAATAAACCTCTATTTCCCTGTCACAGTCACAACATCTTTATTTAAACCAAAACCCAGAAATAAAGGAAGGATAAATAATATTTTCTTACATTTCTTTTTTATTTCAACTCTAAAATATAGCCATTATTACTTGTAATTCGGTGAAAAGAAATACGTTTTGAATAAAAACTTAAGTGTAATAGGTAACAATAATAATATAATTCCTTACATTTATTATAGCGCTTTTCCAGATGCTCAAAGAGCTTTACAAATGCACATTACACACATATCATACATGTAACGGTCATGTACTGTGGACAATACCCACAGGAGCAAATTCAGGTTTCGAACTGGTGAGTAAGTAAATGACTCTATAACGTACAGTAAATATCCCTTTTTATACTTTGTATACATATACATATATACACTTCATTACACTGCCTTGAATAACGAAGTGTACCCTTTATCTGAAGAATACGCTCACAAACTGCTGAGTTTTAATGACTGGAATATTTGACACCAGAGGATCATGTGCTTTCCACAAAATGAAAAAAGTAACTTCCTTATAGTTATAAAAAAAAAGTCATTACAAGACATTAAAGAAATCCTGCTGGATTGGGACAAACAGAATTGGCGCAGACCCTGTACTGAATAAATAATTTAGAACATTTAAAAAAGAAACCATTTGATTCATGAGTTTGAACCGTTTTTGTATTTAGAATAACATATTGGCAAGACATATAATAAATAATCTGTTTAAGTAAAGGAATGGTGTATGGATAATGGGGGAAAACGCCAATTTGTAAACCAGATATCAGCTTGTATTTATTTGGTGCACTATGGAGAGGATGTTGAGCTGAATTATATTTGCACATTCAATCTCATTGATGGTTAGATATTTCACTTCTGGAAATGTCACTGGAGAGTGGATGACATATAAACCGATCAATCACATTACAAGGTGCAGTGGGAAATGCAATTTATTTTAATTATGGAAATTTCAAAGACAATCAAGCTTGTATCAGTTTTAAAATAGACATACATGATTAAATGAGGCATACCAGAATATATACCACAATAAATGAAAATACCAAAGGATGCTGCAAAAATCTAGGAGAGTTTAAATGTCAACCTTGTAATAAGATTGATTGCATTATTTCCTCGTGTGTTCCTAGAATGTATTGACTTTAGATGACACGCATGAGGATCGAAGACTTGACCCAGCAGTCAGGACATCCTCTCTGTTTCCACTTTGTATCACTACGCAGAATAATCATTATCATCTTATCGTCTAAACGCCTTGACTTCACCAGAGGTTGTTGTTGCAGAGCTGGTGAGAGGGGAGCTATAAAAACATCTGCAGGGTGGCACAACATCGCAGAGGCTTGTCATGAATTGAAAATGATGAATATGCTGTAGGGTTATTAATAGCAACACTTTCTCTCATGCGGGCACATTTGAATGCAAACACACATACAGACGCAGTCCATGCACTGGCAGCCACTTACCATTCAGGAGGGGATGTTGGGGTATCTCACTGCAGATCGCTGGCTGCCTCCCTGCTCCCCTCTGAATGGCTAACATGTTTCTCTCTCAGGCAGCAGATGGTGCAACCACCTCTTCATCATTCTCGCTCTCTCTTCCTCCTCATTTGTCCTCGCTTCAGCAGTCTCCCCACACGTCTCTGCCTTTGTTTGTCCTTGTGTCTGTCCCTGCTTTTGTCCGCTTGCATTGCTGCCTCCCGGGTCGTCTGCCTCTCTGTCTCAGGTTCTGTGTGTGTGTGTGTGTATGTGTATGTGTATGTGTATGTGTGTATGTGTATGTGTATGTGTGTGTTTGTATGTGTATGTGTGTGTGTGTGTGTGTGTGTGTGTGTGTGTGTGTGTGTGTGTCTATTCTATTTGCTGGAGGATATCTGTGTTATATCTTGGACAGAGTGCCTCGATGCTTTTCCCTGCCAGTGTTACCAAATAGGGAGAGCTTTTCTGCATATGCCAACACTTCAACATATGAGTGTGTTTCCCTTTTTTGCGGCACACAAAGCTGTGACAAAACAAAGGATTGTCATTTGTTTGTGTGTTCATCTCATCTCTTTCAGCAAAGTGAGCCATACATACACCTCCTTCAGATGCTTTTCTTTACTCTGAAGAGTGCTTGTTGCATATTTCAAATTAGTACTTTACATCAAAAGAGAAGATGATTTGAATTGTGGACACACACACACACACACAAACGGGAAGTGCCCCTTATCCTTAGTTTGTCATAGTGAATATTGATTGTGGCTGTGAATTGCTAGCTTTCCATCAGATATGTGTGCATAATGGAAATGAGCCAGACCCAAAATGTATTATGCATTTTCTTTATTTTCTTTAAAAAAAGAGGCAAGATGTGACTAATACAACCAGAACTGCAATTTTACAACAATGAAATATTACAGGGATACATGCACGATTTGAAATGATGCGTAACGTACAGTATAAGGGAAAACACTTTTAACACACACACATAAACACGCATACTATGAGTATAGTATCAGGGGTTTTGGGGGATTTAAAACTATTCAGGAAACCTCTGCGGTTGCACCATACAGGCAGGAAATGTCCACAACCTAGGACTAATTGATGGCCAATACTAACTTTTGTGTGGTTTTATGGGTGGAAATGTCTGACTAGAGGTTCTGAATTAAACCCAATGTCGGGCCATTTTAGTTATGAAACTAACAGGAACCTACACGAAGATACTTATGGCAGTGAAAAAACCTCATTAGTAGGTTGTGGGTGAGAAAACGCACCATTGGCTCTTGTGGAAGAAATGATGGATACAATAAAAAGTAGCAAGAATAGCAACCTCTGACAATGGTGAAAATACACTGTACACAAATCATGTACTGTAAAAAAAAATTGAAATACATAGCAACTTGTAGAAAATGGATTGCGACATGCTTTATCTAGTTCATAAAACACTGTCATATTAAAATCTATATACAATATATGTACAACCTGTTTATAATAATTTCTCTTACATTACAAACAACAAAATAATGGGGCGAGTAGTGGTATTTACAACATCGAGAAACGTATTGACGTTTTCAACAAAAATTGGAGAAACTGGAGTCTTTTTAGCCCAGTTGGTTTCAGAAGTCCTCGGCTTAAATTGTCTTTTACCGAGCAGTGCTATTAGAGATGGTTTCAACTGGCTTTGATATTTAACATCCTTCAACGGAGCCAGCTGGCTCTCATACTTCAACGAGGGTGATCTGGAACTGACCGCCGACATCTGAAATCTCAATGAGGAAGGCCGACTGGTTGGTGTAGTGTTGGATGATGTTGTCATCCATGTGGACAAAAATCCTAAAAGAAAACGACAAGCGAAAAGAAATAGGTCAGTTGAGTGATCGCTATCTCACGACAAGATAAATAAGATTTAAAACTAGCACGTCTACAATGTCACCTGCCTCACTTTTTTACTCAAGTGTGACACAAACAGGTCACGAGGGTTCTTGTTGTTGGTTAAAGACAATATATGATTTGTTGGGAGGAAACATCTCGTACAAAAACAAAGTGGCAGTATCTCCTGCATCAGTTGTAAATCAGGTCACTCTCTTCCTCCTTCCCAGCACCATCATAACCTTTAAGTCTTTAATGACTGAACTAACTAGAGGCTTGTGCATTTTGCCTGCAGGGACAGGGCTGATTGAAGACAAGAGCAAAAGAGGAGGGAGGGAGCTGCGGGGAGAATGTAACCCAACCTGTTAGCCTAGCTGCTCCCCCTGCAGTGGTAGCTGCCAGCAGCAAGCACGAAGCCGCAGGAAAGTAACCTAAAAGGTGTTTCAGTCTCTGTCAGGAGGTCCTGTTTGCATCTCAAGAAACCACCCCTGATCACCTTTGTTATTTAACAGGAGGTGAGCGAGACTTAACCGTTTGAGTGCACTGACGGCGTGAGATAAAGCCAATGCATTATTCGAAAATGTTGTAAATAACACGTTGCTTTTGATGATCCTTTTTAGTAGATCTTTTTGTGGTAACCTTTTCTGTACTTCTGCAGTGCCACCCTTTTTTCAATTTTTTTTTTTTCCATAAATGTCTGGCTGATGGCTGATGAGTTTAAAATAAGATCACAACTTGATGGACAACCTTCCGTCAGCATTATCTCTTTCAACACCAAAATACTTCCTGATGTTCCGATTAGATGATGTTATGATAACATAAATACAAAGTACAACAATTGCCTCATGACTCATCTGCAGGGCTTTCGAAATCTTTTCATCCTCCCTTAGTCACTCGTCTTTCTTTCCGAGGAGCTGCAACACATTCCAGGAGGCCGAGCCAACTAACCTACCTACCCAGTCTGTCCACATGCGCTTCCATAGAGCAGGACCAGATTAAAAACACAAACTAATCCCTGAATTTATGCTCATTGTCTGTCAAATGAACTGGTTTAAGCCATTTTAGACATACCAAAGAAACAAAAAGACACTCACCCTCTCTTGCATTTTTTGTAGATTTTCCCGATGGTGTCTATTTGCATACCGTACTTTTCTGAAACCTGAGGAAGGAGACAACAGTTAGCAATGAGCTCCCACTGAAAGAAAGATGACGTACTTGACAGGTAACGACAGTAAAGTTAATCCTATGCGGGGAAGTTATGCGTTTGTTGGAAGGCAACAACAGAGACGAGGTAAAGGTGCTGTTTATCTCCGGCTCAGAAATGTGCTCAGATAATATGGAATTTGTTTGAAGTCAGTGTTTGTTACTTACAGCTTCTCGGAGGCCCAGCAGTGTTGGCGCTTTGAGCATGAGCGCATCGAACACCTCTTCAGCGCATGTCCTCACGTACAGAAGAACTATTGGAAATCAAGAAAAGGAACAAACCGTTTAGCTTGAAAGACAAGGAAACCTCATTTGGTCAGAATTGATGGCACCTTTTTCGTTTGTATAAGCGTTTTAGTTTGCTATGTACCTCTTTGTGAGTCTTCCTTGCGGACTTGCTTGGTGGGTGGAGAGCTGTTCTGGTCTCTGTCTGAATACGATCTCTTCATAGAACTCCTAAAACAAACAAAAGAGGCTCACATTAGACTAAAAGCCACAATGTGTGCATTTGGAAATAACTGGTTGTGATAGCTGTTCATTTTTGCATTGTTGTTCACTTTGCTTACCTTTCATTCTCATCCATTGGTGGAGCCTGGAGAGACAAAGAGAAGCAGACAGGAGATCTGATTAGAGACCAACCTACTGATAAAAGCATTGCTTAAAGTCACCTTTCCCACCATTGTCAGTGCGCAATATCTAGATAGAGGAATGTTATCTCTCCAAGACTGAATTTCCCATAACCCTTAACAGAACTACATGAGCGTGGACACTGATGGAGAGACACAGATAGGACCGCCTAATAGTTTTCTGTCTTAGCCACAGACTGTGGAGCATTGCATCATGTCGTTATTTTGCAATTCATTGTTTTCCTCAGTTTCGCTCACTGTTAATCAGGTGAGTTGTGTTTAAATGACATATATTGCTTTCCCTCTACTGTACACACACATCAGTGTAGACCCCATAGTGTGGGAAAGCTGACCTGTCTGAACAGCTCCTTACTGTTATTGTAAGTGTGTGTGCACGTGTGAGAAAAAAACAGGGACTATAAGGGTGGCTCACACTGTATGTTAGGTGTCTGATGCACCAGGTGTGTGTGTTTGTGTGTGTAAGCCCCCATAGCTTAATCCCAGTGTCAGCAGCTGTAGCGACTTGCAGTTGTGCCTGGTTTCGACTCCAATTAGCTCATCTGATGTAAAGTCTGTCTTTTTCCCCTCCCAGCCCACTTTTCCCACCACATACTTTCCCACGTTTTTTTTCCCCTGCCTCTCCCGTGCCTGCGGGGATACAGGGGTCGGGAACATGATTCACTCAACACAGAGGGAGGGGATATCCATTAGTGAGAGGAGGACCTACCATGCGCTGTATGCTGGAGAGGTGTGTTTCTGGAATGAAGAGGACTGGCTGGGTGATGTGGTCTTCCAGGCTTCGGAAGAAGGTGCATTCGCTGCTCATGGAGCTGCTCACTAAAGACTTGTCTGGAAACAAATGGAAGAAGTTAGAATACACTCTCTTGAAATGCTTGTTTACTGTAGGGAATTATCCGTATTGGAACACTCACTGTTAGAATCTTTCTGTCCCCTCCTTTTGCTTCTCTTCCTCTCCTCATCACGCATCTTTCTCTCTGCACCCTGAGGACACACAATCACATGGTTACATATATGACTCCACAAACGCCACACAATATGTTGTTTTTTGTTTGTGTTAAAGAATGTGTTTGAAGTGAAATGCCAAAAGCGACATACCTTATCACAGAAAATCTTGACCTGGCAGGCGGCTCTGTGTAGGAGCTGGTTGGTTCCCGAGCTGAAGTCGTACGTGTCGATCTGGATGTGTAGAGGCTGGCCTTTCACGCCTTTCTGAGCGGAGAAGTCTGTGCTTAGGGAGTTGATGCCAATGAACACCTGTGGAGATAGGAGTAGGTTTTTTTTATTATTAGATAGAATAAAGAATACCAAAAAAACTGCAGCTGTCTTTTCCCGTCATCTACAGTACATATTTCACCGTCTTATGTTTCCCCTTTTTTCAATTTAAACAGTCTATATACTCTTCATCATCACATTTTCTGCCTATAATTTCCCCTCTTCCTGCTTCTTTCCACCTGCAGCAGGTTTGGTGGCCCCGCCCCAGCGCCTTTGGGCCAGAGAAACTCCAATAAGCCGCAGTGGCTTTTGCGGCAGTGGTGACAGGAGCCTCAGGGCCAAACACATTTCTTGGATTCCTCCCCTCCCCTCCTCAGCCGCTCCTTCTCCTCTCCACCTCCCTTCTCAACCTTTTCTCTCTTTTCTTTTAAATCCTCCACCTGTTCCTTCCCTTTTCAGAGAACTGGCCTTGCAGTGCCAAGTTATATGAAAAACATCTATGCATACCTGTGTGTGTGCGTGTGTGTGTGTGTGTGTGTGTGTGTGTGTGTGTGTGTGTGTGTGTGTGTGTGTGTGTGTGTGTGTGTGTGTGTGTGTCAGTGTGTGTGTGTGTGTTTACCTTGGCTTCTTCATTGGGGTTCCAAACAAAGGAGATAGCATTAAATGCTACCTCTTCTATGTTGCTAACGCCGTCGAACACTTCTTTGTAGTCAGCTATAAAAGAAAACGAAAACATTGAGTATTAAATCCACTTTTTTTCCCGGTGTCTAATCAGATAATGTAATGGGATATTCTTGTGTAACACATGACAGAAAACTGCCGGTGCACAGTGAGTTTGCATGCATGTTTTCGTGTGAGGAACATACCGATGTCAATGACCCTCTGCTTGGCTGTCGGCTGACGTGCGTGCCAGTGATTCCAAAAGCGGAGCTGCATTTCTGGGCTTTTGTCGTTGTCAAACACAGCCATCACAACAGTCTGAAGTGGAGAAAAGAAGGTGTTATTCTTTCACCTGCTTATACTTCTTCCATAAATCTCCTTTTATATTCATGTATCAATCTGAATCCCTCTTTTTTCCCACATTGTCATGAGTTGTTTGCAGTGAGCGGGTGTGCTTTTGTGTATATCTGTCTTCTCTAAGTCACCTGACAAAGAAAAAAGTGTTGTCACCTATGTATTAAACCCACACCACACCTTCCACCCCCCTCTTCCTCCTCGTCCACTCCTCGTTTTTCCCACTCTCCTAAGGAGCTGTTGATTCGCTGCACTCTGGCCTCATTACACCAGCGCAGGAATAAATTATACAGGGCAGAGCACTTGTCATTTTAATGGAACCACCCCAGTGAGCAGGGTGTCAGCAGGGAATTAGTCACAGAGGAGCCAACTCCAAGGGAGGGACAGATATTTGGGAAGGGTTAGCTTGATGGCACGCAAATAATTCACCATGTTTTTATGTAACTTACACATAGGAAAAAAACAACATCTCAGGATTATCATTTCTAAAAATTTAAATAAATGCTGTGTTTCTGTGACTCACCTTGACTTTAGTGGCGGTGAGGCTGGCGCTGCTGTCCACCCCTGAGAGAGTAATGGGGTAAAACTGTCCCTTGTTCAAGTAGACCATGGGCAGTTCACTGGATTTGTAAGAAGAAGCGATGGGAGCTCCTAAGGAGAACTGGAAGTCACTCCTGAACCTCTCCCGTGGGGAATCAGTGTAGGAGCCGGAGTAAACCGGGCTGGCCTGATCTTCAGTAAAGGCGTTGCTGTAGGGAAGAGTCTGAAATGCACAAAAGGATATTTTTTGAATGAAAGGGAAAAAGGAGAGGAGAAGGAATTGCCAAATAAAAGAGGGAAGTATTGACTTTCGCTTGAGGATCAAATTACCTCAGCGTTGGGGTCGGGGAAAGCACCGGTCAGCAGGGAATCGAAGATGATGTTGAGTTCCTGTTTGTCGTAAGTGTCCGACACTACGCTGGTCAGGGTGGCGTAGGTGTCTGAGGTGGTGGGAACAGAGAGGGGCATAGAGACGTTCTGCTTGGATCCCAAAACATCTGGGTGATGGCTCAAGGTTCCACTCTCAGAGAGGATCTTCATTACATTGGCAGACCCATCCAATGAAACAAGATCATTGGTTAGACTCCTGGAAGAAAGAAGAGGAAGGAGAAGATGAATTACAACAGGGAAGCAGCTTTTGAGAGGTCATCATGACTTTTGGTAATACTTCACCCAGGTACCAAGAAAGCAAAGAAACACACAGCCTTAGAGTGACTAACAGTGGTGTGTGTTAAACATTACAGAAGCCTGCAGACAGCCTGTGCAAACATTCTGCACACACAGCTACTGCAAGGTAAACTCGCAGGAAAGACGCGGTTGGAGTCGGGGTGGTTTCTATTTGTCTCTTAATCCATCTTTTTTTCTTCTCTGTGTTTGAGTTTCTCTGTACAACATGTTTGAGAACCCCAACAATGGCCATTTCTCACCCACTGAACAAGGAATGGAGGGCTCAGTGAGGACAGAGGAAGGAAACACAACCATTTGTCTGCCTGTTGTGAAACTCTTTAAGCAAAGCCGAGATGATGATAGAGAGAGGATGGATGGATGGAAGGGCTGGAGAGGTAGACAATAATCCCCCTCACTCTGTTTGACTTGGGGATTACCCACTCACATGTTTATGGCCTCCCAAAGCCCTGCCTTTCTCTTTTTACACTCTCTCTAATACATTGTAATCAGTGACAACAGGGGTTGGAAATAATAAGGGAACATTTATTTATTTTTCTTTAAGTTATAGAAATAAATGTTAATCGTTTGTTTTTGTTTTTTTGCAATGAAGGTAATCACTTTAGTTGGTAGAAAGTGTGTGTAACAAATTATAAATGCGGTAAAAATGATTTTACAGCACCAGTTTTTGAACTTGTGTCTTACCTCTCTGTTTTGCAGATGTTGCCACCACGATGGCAGGAAACATTCTTATGATCTTTCTGGTTCTGTAAAACAAAATGTATACCATTTACAAAATGGTCCGAGGGCAATAGGATTCATCTTGGGGTAAATGTTGGGTTACGGTTTGTTTATCGATATCAACATTATCTACCTTGCACTGTTCATAAAGCATGGTTAAGGCTGTGAGGTCGTCTCCTGGGTGGAGTCTGGGTTTGGTGTGGTTCTGCTCGGGCACTGGGCTCTCCAGGTAGGGCCAGGAGTCCATGGCGTAGTTATTGTAACGGTTATAGTTGAAGTTCTCGCTCTGAAAGACCAGTCCCAGAGTCCTGCAGAGGGGGAAAAAAAGATTTGAGAATGATTGATTAGATTGACAGTTTGACTTACAAATCATAATTTACTTTTAAAGTGGTAAACACGTATAATTATCTTGAGGTCCTTAAGGACATTTTTTAAATAAAAATGTTTATTTGACATGCAGGGTTGAGCAGTACCTGAGCCTCGGGGCACTGCACATACTTGCCCCTGAGCATGGAGAGTTTCGATTGCAAAACCACAGAGCTGAGTAACATCCCTCAAAAGCAGTGTTGTAAATGAGGTTTAAAAAAACATGGGCCACCCACTAGCAGCTCTCTTAACCCCCCAAACACACACACACACCTAGTGTTTTGTAGTTTCTTGTTTTATGAAAGGAAAAAAAATTACATTCTTGAATCCTTCATAAGCTCTCTTATTTGCAAAGAACTCAAATGAGATGACAAGTGTCTTACTAAGTAAATAAATACCCACAAGAGGTGGGCTTTCCAAATCACTTGCAAAAGAAATAAGAGGGGATTCAGAGGATTGGGTTTGTTTGGAAAGACTCGCAGTGACATCAGATTGTAAATATCCTGCCTACCGGGATAATCCCCCTTTGGAGTTTGTCTGTAGTAGCTAATGAACAAATAGCTGCAGTTTACTCTGGATAAACAGCTCATTAAATGTGCTGACAGGACAGAAAGCCCACAGGTGTTCACAACCACAACTGAGCCACAGCTTAAAGAGAAATCCAGAGGTTTCTCACAAGGATTAGCTTGAAGACCCCATCTGGAAGTGAAACTAGAAACACTGTGTTCAAGCATTGAATACTGTAGATTTTAACATTTGTTATGAAGCCAGATTATATGTTTTGTCAGTTTACTTTATAGTTCGACTACAGATACTAAACCAAACTCATACACCTGCTCTAAGATGCACCTGTCTCTCCCTTTCACACTCAGCCTCAGTAAATACCACACAACTCCTTTAGTTACTCTCCATTTCCCCCTAAAACCAGCCGGGTGCAGAGGTTTTTAAACAGACAGAGAGGGGGGCTCGTGTCTAGGATTTCTCCATTATGTAATACAATGCAATACATGCTGTCATTGCCCTCTGTCTGTGTCCAACACCCCAAGAGGAGATTCTCATTTCCCGTTGTCCTTTTGTGCTCCGTGGCCCCTTAGGTTAGTGACAACACAAGCCGAAACAGACCCACTACAACCTCAGACCCCATGTGTGTGTGTGTGCGTGTGTGTTAGAATTATCCATATCAATTTACGCTGCAAAACACCCCTTTCTTAAAACTGGGAACTTTCACATGGGGTTCTCATTGCAAACAGGAGGAAGGGGGGGGACAGAAACCCCCATGAACTATCTTACTGTATAACACAAAGTCTATCAGAGTGTCTTAATCTTGTGGACAAAAATAACTTGAAATGCACTTATTTTAAGAAGAAATATTAAAAATAAATCCTCACAGAACTTACTCAGTCTCTTTGGTCATGTCTCCGATCCAAGTCAGCAGAAATAGGTTCCTTTAGTTTCTACTCTTTGCTGTTTGTGTGAGATCTCCTCTCTCTGAGTCAGTGATCAGTCAAGCAGTGAAGAACACTGACACGCAGATGAGTCAAGTGTTGTGATTTCCTCTGGCCAGGGATCCAGATTTATTTCATGCAAGCAGTGAGTTTCCCTCTCTTCTGTGATTGGCTGAGAGAGTGAAACAGGTGTCTGATGGGACAGGTGTAGGATCATTAACTCTTCACAGGCTGGAGAGAAACTGGCTTGCATGTGTATGAGTGTGTGCAGCCAAGAGAATACTTTGCAAGACAATCCGAGGCAGGAGGGTTTTGAATCTCATTAGGTGCAGAATAAAAGAGTGAGATTGAGGATCCAAGAGGTGTGAAATGTTTGGTAATGACTCTGAGAGAGGAAGGAGACTCCTGGGACTCAGCTTTAACATGTTAATACTTTTTCAGTATCATTTTTCACTTTCCCCCTTATTTACATTTCATGCAGTGGTTTTGGTTTCTTTATTTACTACGGATCAAAGATGCAAAATACAGTGAATGCTTAAGAGAGGTGGGCTGTTTCTGCTAGAGGTGGGATTCTTCAACCAAAATAAAGGGAAAAAGTTACAATAATTTAATATTTTGTGCATTAAGGGTCTAAGAAAACAAATAATGAATCATCAAGATGTTTCTTGAATATAGATTAATGCAGCCACTGTCAATTATTTAACTGTATTAAAAATAGCTCTCCCTGTACTGTATGTTTTACAGGAGATTAAAGGCTATTTTTTTTTTTTAATCTGGCTATTTATTTAAATACATGTTACGATACGATACGATATAATATACTTTATTGTCCCCGTAAAGGAAATTTGTTCTGGACTCCGCTCTGCAGTTCCGCATACATGTACATATACAAACATAGTAAACAATAAAATACATACACAATATATCACATATCGCACTCATACACCGTTTGAACAAACACAATACACAGACGCACATATTGACAATGGAGACCTATTGCACAAACCTCATGGCCAACATTTAAAAAGAACATTTCATTACATTTCACTACATGTGACTGTTAAGAAGCTTAATGGACATAGGTAGGAATGAGTGCTTATAGCGGTTCAGCCTGCTCTTGGGAACCCTGATGTTAAAGCCTTCTCTTGAATTTCTATCATCAGTTGGTAACTTTTATTACCATTGGTAATCATTATTTGTAGCATTTGATTTCTAGTTCTCAGTATTAAATAAACCCAAAAATATATAGTGAAAAAAAAAACATTTCAAACTTGGTGAAATTTGACTGTGCTCATTTATAATTAGTAGTTACTATATGCTTAAAACGTGAAAGTACAATATAAAAATACTCCATTACAAGTAAAAGTCATGAATGCAAATTGTCCTAAAGTCCAAGTAAAGTCTTATTATTTTGGGTTTTGTTTCACAGATTTATTTTATAATATATATTATTGTTATTGATGCATTTTTGTCACTTCATCAACATTTGAAATGTAGTAGTGCAATATGTGCAGCTGAAGAAAAGTTTAATGAAATGGTGATGGACTTTTTAATATATTACAATAATGACATTACATTTAATTAATTTAAATTAAATTACAATGTATTGTATTATTTCTACTTTATATGAATGAACACATGTAGTGGAGTTAGAAGTACAATATGAATTGAATATGTTATTAGAAAACAAGCCTTTCGAATGAGCGGAGACTTATGACTACAAGATGAAGTGTTAACTTTCAATTTAACTGAGTTAAAACACACACACACACACACACACACACACACACACACACACACACACACACACACACACACACACACACACACACACACACACACACACACACACACACACACACACACACACACACACACACACACACACACACACACACACACACACACACACACACACACACACACACACACACACACACACACACACACACACACACACACACACACACACACACACACACACACACACACACACACACACACACACACACACACACACACAAGCAAGTAATGCCAAAGCAAACAAAACTTAGGAATCCAAAAGAAGCAGTGAAGCTCATAAGGTCCCCATGTCATTCAGGATATAATCTTCCACCCACACGCTGATGCACAAACACACACACACGCACACACACACACACAGTACATTTGTAATTGCATGTAGCTGTTTATCTGTTCGTGTGTGTGTGTGTGTGTGCGTGTACGTGTGTGTTGTGCACTTCTTGCGGCCGGCACCTGAGGGAATCTGGCGTGGTAAGTAACATAAGGGTGCGTGCTGTGCAGCTTGCCCACACACTCACACACACCCTCATAAATATAACACACACAGACACAAAACCCCAAAGGGCAAGTTGGCACTGAATCAGAAGAGAAAAAAGTTAGACTTTCTGTGAGACGGCACACCTTTTCTTTCATTATTTCCAGGTACAACACATGTCCACAATTATAATGAATTGAAGTAATTAAAACGTGTCTCCTGCTCTTTCTAAATGTTCTAACCTCCGTTTTTACTTTTCATCTTTCTCTTTCACGCTGTTTTTCCTATATTTTCTCGATCTGTCCCTCATTAGTGTTTGTGACATTAACATATCAATATGTTAAACGCTTCTATTCTCTCTCAAGTCTCTCAGTTTCTCTCTCTGCAATTCACTCACAGGACTAATCCTAGAAGGCCCTCAGGGACAACCATTAAAACAGATGTGTTCTGAAACAAAAGTTACTATATTCTTAGAAAAATTAAGTTATATACAATTTGTAAAAGAAAATGTTTACAGAAGCAGCAATTGCAAAAAACATTACTTTTAAAATAAAAGAACGTTTTTGATTAATTTTACATCACAAAATAACCCTGAAAAGATAAAATCATGAATAAGACATATTTAAGACATTTTATGATGAAGAAATGTAAATGTAAAATGGTGCTGTAATCACCAGATCATTTCTTAGGAATTTCCCAAAAGTTTAATAAAATGTAATTTGGAAATTCAACATTTTTACACATGTACGCATAGGGAATTAAAGGTAGGGTAGGTAAGTTTGAGAAACCGGCTCGAGATACACTTTTTGTTATATTCCATGGAATGCTCGTAACATCCCGATAGAAATGAATATCTGAAGTGCTTTGACAAAAAATCCATAAAAATGTCATCTGTGGAAGCCGTAGTACTGTAAAAAGCATGACCAATCATTTTAGCCGGGGCCGGCTAAAATAACTGGATGGCCTACCTGCCTGCCAGCCCTCATTGGTCGTGTGCACGTTCGTGTCATGGTTCGTGTGTGTTGGAGGAAGGGGCTCTGTAAGGAAGTAGCAGATTTTTTCCGGCAGTGTATTTTCAAATTCTAGCGCACTCGAGCTGGTTTCTCCAAAATGACCTACCCCACCTTTAAGTCTCTAATAATTAATTTATGATAAATACATATTTGTTCAGGTTTATATTGAGCATGTATTTCTTTTTAAAAAGGCTACTGCTTTGTTTATAATTGAATATCAATACAGAGTTATTTTCCGTGTAACTTCAAAGGAAATTATCGGAAACGTATGAACCTGTAAAAAGAAAAGTGCCACCAGATTTGATTTTGACTAACCCATGCCGACAATATGAGAACATGGTTTCTTTATTTCTTTTACACAAACCTTACACAAGGATCGATTAGGATTATCATTGAGCTCCTTCATGCCGGATTGTGTAAAAAGTGTAAACGGCCCTATTGAGATCTCTGGTTGGATCTGACAGGGTGGGAACGATGGGGAAGTGGAAGATGGATGGATGTGAGGAGATGTTCAAACGACTTCCTTTAATGCCTTGAAACTCACTCTTTCTAGTCAGAAACCTGGGCCCAAGTGTCCCGATGCTTTGGTGTGTTTGTGTGTCTGTTTGTGTGCGTTTGCATGTGAGCACCTAGCCATGCATGGTTGCATACAAACAGAGATCAGCGCTGGCTCTACGCACGACTGCTGCTGAGAAGAAGCTCTCTCATCACCTCTCTCCTCCCACTCCTCTTTCTCTTTTTCCTGTCTCCCATTGACTCTTCCTTTCACACACTTTTCCTGCTCCTCCTTTCCCCTACGACTTTTTGACCACTAAATGGTATCCTCACTGCTTGAGAACATTTTCTACAAGGCTTAAACCCTTAACCTTAATATCATGCAAATGAAAACTCTTAAACGCCAGTGAATAAGTCGCCAGGTCAAGAAAATAAAAGAAGATTCTTATCTCTCTTCTTTAAGGCTGATTCTTCTCATCAACTCCGACACAGCTTATCTCTTCATCTTTTCTTTTTTCTACCTCTTCAATCTGCTCTAATGCTCCGTTTGTCATGGAGGAATGTGTGCTGCTGAGGGTTGACAGAGATATGAGCAGCCCGGGGCTTGTTACTCTCTTTCTGTTCCTCACATTGGGAAAGCAATGAGTGTTGCACCTGTTACTGTAAAACCCTGACATGTTTATTCTAACTGAGATGCCTCTCCTTTTCAAATAATGTAATTTCTTCTTTTACTACTTTCCATCCTTACCCAATATGCTCTGCAAAATATTTAGTCTAAGTAGAATTAGTGATTTATGTTGTATTTGACGCAGTTAAAAGTGTCCCTAACATCGTCTGCTTCTGCATTCTTGCATCAGACATCAGACATGGTTTGGAAATGTTGACACTTTGAAACAAAAGAAGTGCTTCTTCATAATACACTTTTGTATAATCTAATACTTTTTTAATGATAACATTTCAAAAAGCTAAGATATTGAACTTGTCAATGTAAATGTTTTATGTTGTTTTACATCATATACCACTTAGGCTCTAACATAATTACATTTTTTAAAGTGAATTATTGTTCTTGTTCCTTACCCAGATATACATTTCCCATACTTAGTGCCATTCGCCAACATTAGCACCATTGAGCTCCTTTTAATTTGAAACAGTATTTAGCATATACAGAAGTGAGTTATAAAGTTATTCTAAAGTATATCTGAGCCGTTTGAGGTTTGTCTTAACGAAGCAATTTTAAGGAGATAATGTATTTCCTATAAAACAAGCACACACACGGAGAGAAGAAGAACATTATCATGCTTCTATTTTCTATTCTACAAGAATCACAAAATGTAAGATATAATATCTATCAGCACATGTCCACTATACAGTATCCATTACAGTAACCGGATATCAACTTAATACAAAAATTGTAGGGCTATTTAAATACACTTGATTTGAGCGTTTATATTTTGAGCTACAAATTGTCTCTAAAACATTATGCATTGTTTCGTGTAAACAATCTTTATCACTGCAAAAAAAAAAGGTAACTTAAAAGAAAATTCATACATATAGTGAAACCTTTGTTATTTTAGGAATTACAAAGCTATTTTTTTTAGTATCACATACACTTAATTGACTATTATGAATGCTTCGTATTGATAGACAAATAACCTTTTGCTGATAACACCAGTTTGTTTGCCACTAAATGATATGAACATTGATGTCTTCAATGTCAATAGCTTAAGATATTTCCTTTACTGTAATGTTATTTGGTTTTCATTCTGATTCAATCCAGTTCTGATACCAAGGCCCTAGTGTCGGTGAAGAACTTTAAATATGACCTGCTCTGGTTTGCTGAGCCAAAATATGTTTACGACCCTATGTCTGCAAGGAAGAGTGAGTGTGCATTTGTGTTTGACACTAAAATCCGCTCGCTGTGTGTCCACTGATCTGTGTGCAGCAGTGTGAGTGTTTGCTTGATTTGTTGACCTCTGCTGGGAGATCTGACCTCTTCCGGGCTGTGATAATGTGGTGAATGGAGAGAGCTCTTTAGCAAAAGTCCTGCTGTCACTTTGTTTGGCCTGGACAAGAGAGGCTCCAAGAGTCTGGACACACTCTCTAACCAACCACCCCAACTCATCAGACCCACTCCTTTTGAATATTCCACCCCACCAGCCAGCAGCCGCCACACCCAGAAACTCCACATTGCCCAGAGTGAGGGATGAGGGCTGGGGGTTGGAGAGAAGGGGGGGGGGGGGGGCTTGGGTGTCAGAATGGGGAAAGGAGGTAGAATCGAGGGCTGAGGAGGTGTCAGCAAGAATATGAAGATCAGGAGATTAATGGTAATGAAGAAAATACAAGGATAGGAAAGGAAATTGGGAGAGTTTTGGAGTTTTACAGTCACTTCAAAGTATCCTCGTGTTGGCTGTTATCCTGGGGCAAGGGGAAGCTGCAGAGGAATATATGGTGGTTGCATTGCTCAATACAAATGCATTTCTCTGAGCTTTTCTCCAGGGCAAATCTGTTGACATGTTAAGTACAAAGGGATTTTACATGCAACACAAATAGGGAGTTCCTGAAATTTCATCAATGTCATAAAACACAAAAATGTGGTTAAGCCTACACTGGAGGAGACTAAACTAAGTAAAAACCGGACAGACGTTAGGAACTTACATTTTGCTGGGATTCTCATGTTGTTCGTGAGCAACTTTCTTGAGAAAAGAAGATATATACGAATGTTAAGCAATATAGCATTGTGTCCAGGATCTTCATCCAATTTGATTTTAGGGCATTTTGAAGCATTGTCACTGAAAAACCTCTAAAGACATTTTTTGAATTCTCTCCAAATGCGTTTCTTAAGAGTCACTCAGGTGGAAAGAAGGTACATTTCACATTATTAAGCTCTTCAGAAGGTTTCCTGGTTTACTTTCATTCATTCTTTATTACTTCTGCATCAATACCCGTTGTCCTTTCAAACCGAGTTGTTTTCGAACAGTAAGTTTGTCATGTAGGCTAATAAAAACACGTCAAGGATTGTTTGAGAAAGTGAGTGTGTTGGTACTCCTTGTCTGTCATTCCTCTTTCATTTCTGTCTCAGACTGTTTTTTTGTTTTTGAAGGATCGGTATGAACACAATGGAAAGAGCCGGTAAGATAACAGCCACCACTGTGGAATGACATGTAGTCTTTAGGCAGACTCGCACACACATCTACAATAAATCACACATGCAAACCTTATCTCTCTCTTATAAAGGCCTGGAGCAATTCAAACAAAAAGACTAAGACACAGACATGTGATATTCCTGTCCGTCACACAAGCCACACTCTCTCCCTTCTGCCTTATCAACTAACAAACAAACAAATAAAGTAATGCTCACCAAAGCAAAAGACACTCAAAGAGAGTCGAGATTTCAAGAAACACAATCTCTAGTAGCGTGTTGATTTAGTAATTGGAACTGGCAACATCTGATATTTGTTATTTAAATAGGGGAAATGGAAATCTCAGAGCTGTGTGAGTGTTTGCATTTTTAATGAACACGAGTTCACATGAGCTCATCAGGATATGCAGGCAAGAGGGTAACACACACACTGAATGTATGGTGTTAAGGCCACTGACTGTGGTCCCACCCAAGCAGAGAGCAGGTATTGGGCTCATCTCCATTTTAGGTTTCATCTGGACACCTCAGGCCAGAGGTTACTTCACTTTATAATTAGCTTTAGGGAGACATTCTTATCTGCAGTTACTAACTATCACAAACCAACCCGTTATCACGGCAAGACGTGAACATGTGACGATGGAAGGCGAAATGTGGTTCTTTATGATGGGCAGAATCAGACTAGCTGTTTCCAGACGCTACACTATTTGAATAGGCCGGCTTTGTGCGCTCAACAACTAGACTAGTAGACAGTTATGTTTGTGTAAAGTGTGCTACTTGGGAATGTTGCCACAACCTAGATCTGAGTGCAATTATGCATATGTATTTGTGACAACCCGGTATCACGGCAAGACGTGGACATGTGACGATTTACCATGCTGGGAGACGTGAAGATGTCACGATTTCGTCCCTTCAAACGTGACAGTTACACGGTATTGTTAACATGGCCCAACGGCCCAACTAGTGGAGAGAAATGCCAAGCAAATGCTACCCCGACGGTCGGTTGTTATTGTCAATATTAATATAATAATGATTTATTTTGTAATAGTCACACTCGATTTCGCAGATTTTCTTGTTGCCCCAGCTGGTCGACACCTCTTTTAGCAGAAACAAAGACTACATTAATGTATTAAATCGATGTCAATCCACGTGTGTGGATGTGGAATTAACGGACGTGACGTTGTGCAATTGCGTTGCCAGGCAACAGCTTCGGTTCATGTTAACTTACAAACTCTTCAACTAGAACCGTAGTTATATTTAAAAACATTTTAGACGGCCTCACGAAATACTTTAATGTAAATTACAATTTAAATAAAAATAATACTTTATTCCGAGAACTGCCGCCAAAACTGAAAACGTGACGTTGATCATAAATAAAAGCTGTTGCCTGGCAACGCAATTGTACAACCTCACGTTCGTTAATTCCACATAGATTAACATCGATTTAATACATTAATGTAGCCTTTGTTTCTGCTACAAGAGGTGTCGACCAGCTGGGGCAACAAGAAAATCAGTGAAATTGAGTGTGACTTTTTAAAAAATAAATCATTATTATATTAATATTGACAATAACAACCGACCGTCGGGGTAGCATTTGCTTGGCATTTCCGGGTATATCTCCACTGGTTGGGCCATGTTAACAATACCGTGTAACTCACGTTTGAAGGGACGAAATCGTGACATCTTTAAGTCTCCCAGCATGGTAAATCGTCACATGTCCACGTCTTGCCGTGATACTGGGTTATCACAAACACATATGCATAATTGCACTCAGATCTAGGTTGAGTTAATATTCCCAAGTAATAGCACACTTTACAGTTACACAAACATAACTGTCTACTAGTCTAGTTGTTGAGCGCACAAAGCCGGCCTATTCAAATAGTGTAGCGTCTGGAAACAGCTAGTCTGATTCTGCCCATCATAAAGAACCACATTTCGCCTTCCAGCACCACCAAGACTCAGCAAATCACATTGCGTTTCTAATGTATTTAATG
The DNA here is from genome assembly GCF_949606895.1 of Notothenia rossii. NCBI lineage: Eukaryota > Metazoa > Chordata > Actinopteri > Perciformes > Nototheniidae > Notothenia > Notothenia rossii. The sequence continues at coordinate 72,352,230 of NC_136905.1, read as the reverse complement.
TATACACAAATTGATACTGTCTGTTAAGGAATTCAAAGATGATAGCAGACATGGACTTGTGAGCATATGTTTATGAGACATGGGATTGCCCACAGTACTGAATTTATGTAAGTCGCTTTGGATAAAAGCATCTAAGAAATGTACTGTAATCAATGTTTCACAATAAAATCAGCTCACTGTTTGTCCACTGATCTGTGTGCAGCGGTGTGAGTGTTTGCATTATTTGTTGACCTCTTCAGAGCTGTGATAATGCACAAAAACAAATGGGGATAAACAATGATTGTGATTTTGGTCAATGTATTGTGTGGAGCAGTAGAACCAGAGGAAGTGCCCCTGCCATTGAACAATCCAGGGCATGAAATCATGGATATATAAAGAGAATTGGATACAGAGCAGGCAGTTCACGACTATGACGGTTGCTCAGTGGCACCTGAAGCCAAAATAACTTGACCGTTGAGTATAAAATTACCAAGATTGTATAGTGATCTTCTTTTGGGCCATTGAGCGTGCACACTAGCATTTCCATAACCTTGCCTCCCTCCCAGCCGCTCATTCTTGCTCACTCACATGAACAACAGTGCATTATGACAAGGGAAATAACTACATTTAAAAACTAGGGCCGGGACTTTAACGCGTTAATTAAGATTAATTAATTACACAAAAATTAACGCATTTTAATCTCACTTGTTTTTGCACCGCGGAACGTTTCTCACTGGATGAGTTTCAGGGGTACCGATTATACTGGAGCACCAACTAACGTTCATGACTTCAAACAACAAAAAACCACAGTGAACAATAGTCAAACGTGAACGAAGAAGCTGATGAGACCGCTTTGCTTGGCCCCGTGGATGGGACATTTTGTTTTAAAAAACGAACGGATGGAAGCATCGATAAGAGCACGGTTGTTTGCAAATTATGCAAAAAGGAATTTGCATATCACCGCAGCACATCAAGCCTCAAGTATCACCTCAATGCAAAAACATATAGCAGCTAGCGTGGAAGCTAGCGTGGACGTTAGCCCGACTTGGAGTACAAGGACCCACACCCAATTCGCGTTGATCAAACAGTGGCCTATGCAACAGAGAGATTTTATTTTTCATCAGGATATTGGAAGAATAGGAGGGATTGAGGTCAATCACTGGCACTTTTTTATTTTATTTTAAATGGTACACTTTATGTTGAACTATTTATTACGTTGTTGGTGCAACTGGCACATTATGTTGAACTGTTTATTGTTTTGGCCAAGGTTATTGAGAGAGTTGGACTGAAATTGATTAGATTTTTTAAATCAAATGTTGGTAAATCAACAAAGTCTGTTATGGCCTCTGAAGCAATAGAGAGATGTTTTCTAATAGTCAGGGTTTCCAATGTTCTGAATGTACTTGAAAGTATTGTGTTTTACTTAAAAAACAAAGTGTTATAGTTTACAGAAGGCCTACCTACCTATAGGCTACCTGAATCTCTGAAATGTACTATATTCCTAAATATGCTATTGCTACACTTTATGGCAAAAATTGCACTTTTCTGTTGGTCTTTGTTAAGAACCACCTTGAAAAAAATAAAAAATGTTTTGTTGCTTAAGCTTATGTATTCAGTCATTATTCAATGATATACTAAAATCCATGTGAAAAAAATTGCTTCTCACTGTTCTCAGGTCAATATTTATATGTGATTAAAAATGCGATTAATTGCGATTAATTAATTACAAAGCCTGTAATTAATTAGATTATTTTTTTTAATCGAGTCCCGGCCCTATTAAAAACCTTTAGGACCTAATTTTTTTTAATGAGGCCTATTAAAGTGTTCCTACTTGGAAGTTTACTTTTCTTTTTTTTTTACGGATCTGCCAAAGAATTAAATGAACAACATACAATATAATAAGTACGCTTTTGAGGTGGTGGTATGGTGCTTTTTTTTTCATCATTGGTCAGAGCAGGCTAACGGCCCGTCCACACAGTGGCGTGCGTTGTCGCTTGCCGGCGGGCGTGTCTGAAACTCGATCAACAACCAATCACATGAATCTCCCGCCCCTGACTCACAAGCAGCGGTTTGATTGGCTAGAGCTTGTACTGGCATATGATATCATTGGCTGACGCTTCTGCCGAAGCGTCAAAAGTTGAACATTGCTCAACTTTTGCAGCGAGCCACCCCAGCAACGCTCCGCGTCGCTTCCCACAATGCAGTTCGGCGACAAGTGACGTCACCCCATTCAAAGTGAATGGTGAAGCATCAACGCACGCCGCTGTGTGGACGGGCCGTGACTGTTTCCCTCTGTTTCCAGTCTTTATGCTAAGCTAGGCTAACCCGCTGTCGGCTGTAACTTCATATGTATTGTTCAGAATGGTCTCTTTGCAAGAAACGTATTTTCCAGAATATTATAATATAGCCCGATGTTCTGCTGACTAATTGGCCCTAAACATGTCCATCTCACTGTAACTAAAATAAAACATCTACCGAGCGACATTATGAGTAACAAATGACTTTGGACAACAAGAATAAGCAAAGCATCAAACCTCACATTTGTAGTGTGACGGGGGAGCTCATTTTGTCCCCCCTAGGCCAGGGACACCTTGGGGAAAAGCGAAGCAAGATATTTTTGTGAAGATGTCCTGCAGGCAGTAATACTACACGTTGGCGGTGTGGGTTCACAGCAGATACAGTACAGCTCAAATTCTCCAGAAAGACAAGTTATTGCCAGCTGGCGTCGCAACAATCTGATCTTTATTTTCCACAGAATGGGACGCTGTTGCAATTCAATAAATGTTCCTGGAGCGTACGCCTGTTGTTTTATGTGTGTTAGATGTAAGCATGCAGTTTCAGTGTGTGGATGTTCACCTGCAGGTCAAAGTCAAGTGGAAACTGTAGAACATGAGGGCAGCAGTGAGAATATCAGGCATCTATGCAGGTTTGATAATCACTCTTGAATTGAGCACTTCTCTACACATCCCTTCCTTTCCCTCACGATAAACATCACTCTCTCTCCGACTCTCCCGGCACCTCTTTCCTACCCTCCTCCTCCTTCTTTTCCTCATCCACCCATCATCCCTCTCTGTCCCTCTTCCTCTATGGATGAGTGGTGATATTCCCGTGGGAAAGTGGAGGAGGAGAGCTTTCCAGGGCTTGTTGCTTCATCATCCCAAATAAAACAGGGAACATGTTCAGACCACCTCTCCGTGGGTTCAGTGATGAAACCCTCTGACAGAAACTCATTTTTTTCAAGTCATGCCCTCCTTGTGCACACAATCACTTCTTTATATAATGCTGTTTAGCTCTTTCTTTTAAGATGCATATTCTTATTTTTTTATGTCCATTTAATTGTTCCTTTTTATGTGCAACCTGTTAATTCTATAATTTGCAGCCCAACCTTAATATATAGATGGTAATATAAACTTTTTAGCAAAATTGCGTCCATAAGCACTCCTCATATTACATTATCGTTGAAGGAAAGGAAAAGCAGTTTTTATATAAAGTTTACATTAACATTTTAAGGAAAGTCCTGCTCTGATTAAAGGGAAAGCAAAATATTCCCATGTTCACCTGAGTTCCTCCCCATAATCTATTTTTCTATCTCTCCCTCCCTTTTCCTTTCTTCGTCTCGCGCCCAGTTTCAGTCTACGTGTCTCGGCTCGTCTGAGTTTTAGAGGAACCACGCACTCCTTTTCTCCTCAATCCTCTGGAACAATCACAGCGTGCCATGCTCAAAGGCCGCAGCAGGGTGCGCCCCATTGCAGAACAGGGAACAAGGAAGATTGACGCATTGGTGCAACTGTGACCTCTAGGCTAGGTCCACAAGTCTGTTGCCATGGAGCTAAATGAATCTGCTTTTCACTGTAATAAGCTACCTGGTTATGATTTAATCCCATAGGGGTTCCATTCAGAAACTTCCTTCTCAAGTCAAAAGTTCACGTGTTGTTTTTTGTTCTTCGTTTCTTTTGTTTTCTAAGTACAGCCCTAATCCAAATAGATATTGCTGATAAAGCTTTAGATTTAAGACGTTTGTGTAAACTTTGCACACTAATAATCCAAACAGTTTATGTTATAAACCACTGACGATTGATCAACGATAATTGAGTTAATTAATTGCATTTGTGGTTATTTTCAAGCCATGAGTAGTGAAGCCAAGCCACTACTGTGCTTTGTTGACATGAATTTGACATAATTTGACCCAGTGGTTATTAGTGTGTGATTTTGTTACTGACTGATTGCAATTCAATTAAGAAAAATGATGAATTGTAATGAATACAAAAGATTTAAGTAGTGCGTAAGTGTAATGTTTTGATTGCCTTCCGTCTTAGACTGAGCTTGGGTTAGGAGTAGACACTTCCTGTTAAGTGATAATGATATATTGGTATACCAACGCAATTTCCACGATTGTGATAACCTATAATGAAACCAGACACATTACTTATTAGAAGGTGTAATTATCTTAATGAAGGAAATTATTGTTATGAGTGATGCATCAACAGTGTGGGAACTGTGCCTACAACAGAATGAGTGAATAAAGATTAAACATAAAAACGGCGATCTCTCGGACGATTTTAAGGGAAAGAAAATGTCATGTTATTTGAATTCGAACCGACAGCAGAAGCAACATAATTTTCTTGTTCTATAGGGCCAGTCAAAAAGCAGAATAGGGCTTAAGGAAGAATATTTAATGTAAAGTAAAGTTTAGATGCAGAAAGGTAAAGTATAGTATCCGTGGAATCACTGGAAATGTTTACCGTAACCTTCCAACATCAACAAGATTTACAATTTAAGTGAATTGCTGTGGTTATACAGTACAATAGTGAATATTAGTTTATCTTTTTGATTCATATCCGGAAGGCACGCACCTGCAATTGTGTGACTTCCGTCTCTCCTGAAAGAGAATTCACCTGTCGTTGCAAAGGGGGGAGGAGAGGGGGGAAGCTGGACTGAATGAATAGCGGAGGCCCAGGAGAGACAGTCATGCCTTCGAGCCAACTGTGGCTTGTCACCCGTTTAAAAAGAAAACACAAATCAGGGGATAGGTGTGAATGGAAGACTGGAGAAGATGTGAGGAAGAGGAGGAGGAGGAGGAGAGGACAGAAAGAGGGGGCGAGGAAGGAGGAGAAGGAGGGAGTGAGGGAGGGAGGGAGTTGTCGTCTCCTGCAACAAGTTTAACCTGAATCCAAAGCTAACAAGATGCTGTGATTGCAGGGCGCTGAAAATATGGAATAACCAAAGACAAGAGAAAGAAAAAGAAAAAGAAAATCAAACACTACCTCTTGTTTGCTCAGGTCTCCTCTCTCTCCTCAGGTTTCAGACAGACGACAGCTCTCTCTGTCTCTTTGACACAAACACACAATCAGACATACCCTCACTCACAAAAAATGCAGGTGTTTAGGTCTGGAAATGTGGCGAAATGTTGCAGAAAGAATAAAGTTGTGCCCCTTGTCTTATATATTAAGTCACACTGCAATGCAAGACAGTCAGGATGCATGCACTATAAGCACGCAGGCAACATCTGTGAGGTACATCTGAGTGAGCAACACACACACACACACACACACACACACACACACACACACACACACACACACACACACACACACACACACACACACACACACACACACACACACACACACACACACACACACACACACACACACACACACACACACACACACACACACACACACACACACACACACACACACACACACACACACACACACACACACATCACTTCAGGGGACATTACATTGACTTACATGCATTTCCTGGAGACTTATCCTAACCTTAACCATAACCAACACATGCCTAACCCTAACCCTTACCCTAATCCTAACCATTACCCTAACCCTAATCAAGTCTTCACTCTAAAATTAATGAATCCCCTCATGGGGACCTCCAATTTGTGCCCATAAGGGCGGCGAGTCCCCACACGTGAATCTGTAAACAGATTTAGGTCATTTTTAAAGTCTTCACTCATTTGAAAATGTCGTCATGTTGTAAGGGTGGAAATGGCACATACTGTAATTCCTTAAAGGTGGAAGATACTGTTGCAAAATGAAATCATGCATTAAAATAATACCTTAATGAGGAAAGAAAAGACCAACGTAAAAGGCAAAAGGACCACTTTCAGAGTGTTTCAGCAGATCATCCTGTAATTGTATTTATATGACTGATATATTAATGTACAAGCAGCATTTTAAGCTTCTGACTGTCCACTATCTTATAGGGCTAGACAGAAAGACTGTCTTAGCAAAAATGAAAATTGCACAATGGTGTACCAAATCAATGAGCACCGTGCACAAAATTAAACAGCTTTCTAAGAATAATACTATACAAATAAAAGTGTACAGTTTGGAACCAAAGAGAGAATAAAAGAAAATCATCCCCTCCTTTTTCAAACACCCACGCGATCACGCACAAACACTGGGAGATGTGTAACAAACACACACAGTGCACTGAGGTCAACAGTGGAGACAAAGTGTTATCTTACTCTTCTCATAACTGAGGGTGAGAAAAGGAAAAGGCTGCAGACCAAGAGCAGTGTTGACTGTGGGTCCTCCTCACAACATGTCACTTTGTCTAGCTTAGAACCCAGGTTGATGGTCAAAAGTCATATTGTTGAACTATACTGTAGTAATTACTGTTAAATGCACTGTGTAATTATAGTAATATTCCATTTTTTAACATTGTGTCGTGACTGCATGACAAAGAAGGGCCGTTTGAGTGTTACTCAATCATTTTTTATTGAACAGAAGCAAAGTAGATTATGCCATGTCATAATGCGTCATGAAGCATTAGAAACTGTTGAGATATTAATAAGAGCATTACCTGACTAATAATGTGTCATAACTCATAACAAACATATTGTGAAATGGAAATTTTCACTTTGTCAGAAATGCTTAAATAGTTCATTGATTAACTCATATTTCTTTTGATTTTTTTTAAATAATTGATGATGTTAATATTAAATTATTAATTGTTAGTCAATTTCATTTACACGGCCATAAAGCACAACTTGGTTTAATGGGGCTTTAAAAACAGGATCAATATAAATAACAGTTTTTAACATGGAGAAAAAATAAGTAGTATATGATACGAAAATTGTTTTCAAACTCATTTTCAGAAGCCAAACAACTTATGTCTCAAAGGGAATTAACTGTGAATTCACATCTTAAATGTAACCTGAAGAAAATACAAATGTTTTCTTAAAACAATCCTTAAAATGCCAATCATTTAAATGGCAATGTTTAATAAAATGACCAGTGTGTTGAGTACAACACAGGTTTCCATCGGGGTCATTATTACATTACATTACATCACATTGCATTTAGCTGACGCTTTTATCCAAAGCAACTTACAATAAGTGCATTCGACCAACAAGATACAAACTTGAAGAAAACAGAATGTACATCAGGTTTCATAGAGCCAAACATCTCAAGTGCTACTCAACTGGCTTTAGATAAGCCAGCCCTTTATTAGTATATAAGTGCTTTGTTCGTAATTATATCGCTCGAAGTGGAGTCAAAAGAGATGAGTTTTCAGTCTGCGCCGGAAGATGTGCAAGCTTTCTGCTGTCCTGATTTCAATGGGGAGCTCATTCCACCATTTTGGAGCCAGGATAGCAAACCCACATTATCGGCATCCGACACAGCTACTGCATTGTCTTTTACATATTTTGAGACCATATTTCACCAATGCAATGGGCCCTTCACAAGATGCAATAAGCAAAGAAAACCTAAAGGATCCAAAAAGCAGTATTTCTCTTTTGTCTTAGCAATCCCAATGTTTGTTTGATTTCAATAAATGGCTTTATATGATATGACATCTGACAGTAACAATAAGTAAATGGCTGTATAATGCCACCACAATTTGAAAGACTAAATATATCATCTATTCTTGCATCCTGAATAATAGCAGATTTTACTCCATCTGACACGCTCTTTGATATGTAGGAGGCAGAAACGTAAACTAAAGCCTCAGTGACCTTTCATCTGATGCAAAATGAATGCCTAATAACAGACATTAGCACGCTGTAATTTTCCGCTCACACATAATAGACAGGTATGACACAGAGAACAACAAACGGCTGAGCTTGGCATGCACAGGGCCTTTGAGAGGTTAGGCGGACACAGTTTTATAGATTATTATCTCAACAGTCGGATGTTTTTCTGCATGCTTCCTTCATTCATCCGTAAGTACATTTGAAAGAGTTTGGCATAATTCAGTTAGCTAAAAGGGATATTTTTACAAAGCTGGGAATGAATAGTTCTCATGAAATAGGATCAGGGTCGGTACAACAAAGGATAATGATACAAAAAAACTTTAATCCATTAAAGACTTAGTGACGTTGTTTTTGAGAAACTCCTCATCAAGTAATAACTGTCACTCTAAGATGAACAATTTGCAGGAAAAACATCATAAAAATGTGATATTTTGTAAAGATTTGACAAAAATGCAACTTAATTCTAAGCATTCGGTCCAATAGACACTTATCACGAATAAGTATAAATGAGCCTTTTTCTCATTGGGTATTCATCTTCCACCTGTGGTTATCTTTATTACTATCGTGGCTTGACACAGATTCATTGTCTGTTGTCCCACAGGTTTCTTCATCCCGTATGAAAGCGCACAAATCATCGAAACCAGAATTTTGGAAAGATGCCGAAAAGTCACAATAGAAAGTTGATTTGTTACTCATTTTTACAACCATAGTTACAAGCTGTGCCTTAATTATACTCAAATATCGTATCCATCCTTTATGTAAGATGTTGTCATTGTCACTTAGGAGTCATCGCTAGCAAGGTTCCCGACAGGCCTGGACTCGCAGAGGATTTAGGAAAAGCCTGCTCCTCCACCACTGCTTCATAACGTGTTAACATTCCTTCACGAGTCGGAGTATCATCTCACAGCGAAGGACTTCCTGTTGCATGGTGCCGTACTGTAATGAATACATCCCCTTCATTCCCTGTTCCCTAACGTACACACATTCTTCAGTCATTACTAATGGATGCTGGTCTGTTTGGTTTTTACAACAGGCCTGGCAGTTATTAAATACACACCGCCATGTTTGTGGCTAACGTTCGTGCATTCCTCTACAGATGTATGATGGCGCCCACGCATCACAAGTAACTGATAGAGAAAATAAGCAAAGATATTTTGTTGATAGTAAACAGAAAGTAGTTATAATAGATAATCGATTGTAGGGTGTTGGGAGTACCATTCCTCTTTCTGAGTCGACAAAAGGAGTTGAAGGTGAGAAAATGTAAATTGAGGATGGATTGGCTAAAAAAGGCCCGTTGAGTCTCGCGGATTAGAAGATACCTGAGGACTTCAACTCGATGCCAGAGGTGTCAAGGTTCATGAAATTCAAAAGCTGTCAATGGAAACTTCTTTGTGACCTGAAGCTAAAAGCCTGTGATTCAGACCTATCTCTGAACTTGAGAGATAGCAAAAGACACACATGGCAGGTGCCGTGTAATGGATGCTGAGAGTTCAAACAATAAGCCATTCATTAAATGATTAGTTGTTCAACAGACATTTTAGCAGCTACAATTTTGATAATCATTGCTTTTTTATATGATGTATTATGCACAGTATATATGTATGCACTTATACTGTATGTGCATGCTTGACCATCTAGATGAAAACTGAATACAAATAAAAAACAAGGAGTGAAAAAAACATACAAAATAAAAACAATATCCTAAGACAATATTGCTTGGTTAAAACAAATGTAACTTAACTTAAATAAAATAACCCGAATTGTTTACATTTGTACTTTGTTAGCTTTAATAAATTACTGCCAGACAAAAAAGAAGACGGCCTGAATTTTTTGAATTTGACATTTAGCCCCAGAAATTGAACACAATTGAAAAGAACATATCTTAATATAAAGATCAAATACCATTAAACCAAGATGGTCAGCGTGTGGTAGTCAAAGAGGAGCCAAAGCAACATTTTCAAACATTATGGTCATTCTTACAGAGTTCTCTATTACTCTATATATTGTGTTTGTGTGTCCATGTAGTTATATATTTCTGAGACATTATGCCTGGCCCTTAAAAAAAATAATTAATATATAAAAACCTAAGCCTTCTTACAACTGAAACCAACTAGCAAACACAATCAGAAAACATGCTGCACCTAAATTAAAAATAAAAATGAATTGAAAAAGTAAAACTATGAAAGCCTTGTATGCAGTGCACATTGTTTTCTCTTGCACATTGGGCAACAGTAGAGGACACATGCACACTTTATCATGTTTGGTCTACCATTGGGGAACACAATGCTGCACTTTTGCTGCGTTTTTTTTCAATTGCTGTGTTTGCTTTTTCTACTTTTTCATCCACACATCAATCCACACGTAAGCCTGTTAATCCATGCATTCATCCTCAGGGCCTTAAAAGCTGTCTCGCAGGGACACACACAGGTGGCAGTGAACAGGTCTGTCCACTATGCAGGGTGACCTGATGCCCCGAGGAAGAGACACACCTTTACTTACCAAGACTTCTGACCCGGCAGGAACTCAAGACAATGACCAAAGTCCTAAAACGTAAGGTCGTCTACCGTTAGTTCATGAGGCATAATGAATAGTCATAATTGGTAACAGTGTGAGGGTATGATAATTACTGAAAATAGTGTGACGCATTTGCATGTTTAATGACATGAAACAGAATAAAAGTAACTTATTGATGTTGCTGTAAAGATGTTTGTCTGTCAATCGTATTAGAGAAATTGCAAAAAGAGGCTTTTAAATGGGCTTTTAATGTTTTCTAATTGTCATGTTAAGCAATAAATCATTGCATTGCATGCAATAAATCCATCATAAACAAGTGGTTATTGACAATTAACGATAAAAATGATAGTGAGCTGACACACAAGGCTTAATGTGTTGTGTTTGCACTACTTGCAGGCTGCAGTTCTATTGTTTCTATTTGTGTAAACTGAAACATTATGTTATTCATATTTTGATAATGACGTTAATTGTAAGGTGGATAGAATGTATTTGTACTTCATATGAGGTAATGAAGTGGAAAAGGGATTCACCTGCATACCTACACACACCTGTTAACACCCTGAGGAAAAAACACCTGTCCCAACCTCTTCTGTGTCTGTGAGCTATAATCAGTGTCTTAGTGATAAATATCTACAGCGGCCTATAGTGCCACGTCTCATTGCAACAAGTCGAGAGGGACACTAAACTGTAACAGGCGCGGCAGGATAGAAAGTAGATTATGTTTGTATGGCTCAATGGCTTCCTTTGCGTCAAAGAAATGACTTCCGCTGTTGCTTTATAGAGCACTCAATGGTTTAAGGAAAACATAACTCTCTGAGCTGCTGCTCCATTATAACTGACCAGATCTCAGATCGTCTCGGACAGCTCCACTTACTGTCCTCAGAGTCAGAACTAAACACAGCAAATTATCAAAAATCACTTATGAACCACATACTTCAAAAAAACTTGAGATCTGCTACACAACTCAGTGATTTTTAATAAGAGGTTAAAGCTTTCCCATTTTTCCACAGCTTTTGAAAAAATGCATGTGGGATTATTTATTCATATCTTACCCTGCACTGTAGCTTTGCTGTCATTTGAATTATCATTTTTAATCTATTTTATTTTAGATTGTTTTGTCTCTTCATTCATTCATTCATTTTGATTTACACTCTTTAAGTGCTTTTTATGTTCAAGGATCAAGGCTTACATAGCTACGGTGTAGTTATGACGATGAAAATCTTAGGTCCCAGGCTCCACCAACAGTGCAACACAATACAACAGAAAAACCGAACAAATAATGCAAGTAAATACAAAAAGAAAATAGTGAAATAGTGCAATAAGAGTCTATACAAGTGATTGGAATGTGATATATCCAATAAATCATTTGTAAGTTGCAGCCAGATGAATGTTATGGATGTTGTTTCAATGTGTGTCTCTATATATGGTCTTGTGTATTATGCATATATTGTCTTAATGGTATGTATGGAAAGCACTTAGTATTGCCTTGTTGTTGAAAGACACTCAAAGAAACTTGCCTGCTTTAACTAATATAATTTTAAAGCACAAGTCTACAATAAATTCAGCTCAATATTTATTGATAAATTAAAGCTTGGCATATTGTAAACTATACAAGCAAGCCTAACTGCTACCTGAAAAGCATGCACAACGGAACCCGGTTTGCCAAAAATAAATACTTCATTTTCATATTAAGAATTCAGGCATAACAAATCACTGCAGGCAAAAGGTGAAATTAAAATGCCAATCAAACATCAAAGGACAACGGAGAATGTGGATGTCCTGGCTTCAACATGAGCACAATGGGACAGGTCAATGCAATCCTCTCAGCTGCGGTGTTTCACTCCCTCTGTTGGTTAGCAATTGAAATGTGAAAGTGCATTTTGTTTCAAATTTTGTGTAAAAAATGTAAAAACACATTTTGCATCACATCAAGCTATACTGAGAGTGGACTCGAGTTTTAACATGTCAAACACATGTTTAAGGTGTCAACTTATTTTTAAGTTGAGTAATTCTTAAAAAAAAGTACATGGTGATACTGCTTACTGGTGTTACCACAGTAATTGTCCTTTGCCATATTTATTGCCAATATTGCAGGTGGAATCATGACTAATCAGTTACCCACATAATTGTTATCTGCTTTAGAAATATGAAAACGACTCTCTTTGTAGCTAACACCCTTCATTGACCTACCTTTGTTTTTTCCACAGATCCTATTATAGAAACACTGTTGCTGACGTACCGTGCCGTGTCTATCCTTCCCTGTTGCAATGACACAAACAAAAGAGAAAACATACCTTTAGTGTTAGTCAGGATTATAATATGATGCTACACTGAGAAAGTCATTTCTTTATTCAAAACAAATTGTTTCAGAGATGAATGGGAACAAACACCTCGTGTCAAGAGCATTTAGCCTATTTGAAATGAATGTGTGTGTTTTTGCTTTCTCTTTCAAACGTGTTTGTGTTGTGTTACTGATGATTGTATTCGAAAATGTGTTGGCCAATGTATGTTTATAAGTAGATACATATTTATTATGTACAACCATGTATAGATACATTTCATTTTTTGCAATAATGGCAATTCTGCTTCTATTAAGTTGTTAATTGTGAGCATGAATGTCTATAAACTCAAACTCTTTAACAAAAAAAGAAATACAAAATGGTGCGGTTGTGTAGTAATTGTCTGGCTAATAGCAGCAGGGTTGTGCTCTAAATGATACCCAATCATTTGTCATTTGAGTTATTGAGTTATAGTTGTTGTTCAATACTTTCCTACTCAGCAGTAATGCCCATTTAACATGAATACCAGTTACATGGCACAGCCTAGTGTCCTTAAGTGGTACTGCAGGCTCCATTATAGAGTAAACCAAAGAAAACTCATTAAAATTAAGGAATTGTTAACGTTTTACGCTAACGCTACATTGCAACTTATTTAGCTAACGATTTTAAGCGACGTACTCACATTTCCATAACGTCGACAATTTGGGTTTAGTGCCCAAGAACACCTCAACATGTTGACTTCAGGGGCTGGAAAGCGAATTACTGACACTGAGAAGTCAATACGTCTTTTGTTTGTCTTTATAAATAACAACAGAAACTCGAGCTACCCGTTATGTTATCTTATTTATCAAGTTTGTAAAGAAACCCTCGTCACAGTCCATGGTCACGTGATTCAGGCGTAACTGCGTCAAGGCGTAGCCTGAGCAGGTGGAATTAAACCCGGAAGTGAGATGCTCGTCACAAAGATGGTGTCCTCCTCTGCGTAATGCCAGATAAACAAAAGAATATGAGAAAAAAATCACATAATGTCTCAGCGACAAGATTAAATGTTTGGTCTTTGAATGTCTGGTCACTGCTGATAAATAATAAGCAGCCTTCGAGGGCACCATGGATATGAGCAGCGCCTACGGAGGCTCCTACACGGTGAGACCTGTTTACTTTTTAAGGGTTTTGTAATACTTTAAATTTACTTTTTCCCAATGATGGGTGTTGAACAAAACGTACATCATGGCTGTGTATGCACATTATTTGCCTTTTCACGCCTAATGTTTTTGCATATTGTAAAAAACGAGATACTCTAACGTCGCTGTATGTTAGAAGCCGGTAGAAAGTGAAAACATAATTTTAGTAACAGTAAAGCTCAAATTAAGTTTTACGTATAGTTTGTACAACTGTATGCAACATAACCAATGTATTTCATGTTTTTGTTCCTTAGGATAATCTTATTGGGACTTTACTTGCCATTTTTGGAAATGTGCTTGTCAGCATCTCCCTCAGTATTCAGGTACAGGCCTCTGTTCAAACATGGTTCAAACATTTCTCTTAAAGTGTTTACTATGCCATCATAGCAAACTGTAATAGTAAAGTGAATATGTGTCCTTCAGGGAGCACTATTAACTTATTGTCCACCGGCCAAATGGCTACTCAATGTTCCAGTTTTACCAGCTACACAAATTATTAGATAATATTGCTTGTCAGTGATGCACATCTAGTAGCTGCTTGCACATTTAACCAATATTTGGACAGAATATGGTGCTACTTTGGTACAGGTCTCTTATATGGAACAGTTTAGTTTCTCTAACTTCTGTGTGTCAGGTCCTCTGATCCACATAACAATAACCCTCTCAAAAAGCTGCTATATAGTATTGTCAACCTTTTAATTGAAACTTATATGGAAGCAATAATATACAATTATCAATGTTTAACACATTGAGTTGGTCCCTGATAGATTGACAATCCTATTTGTTCTAATGTACTATCTCTAATGCTAAACCATTTTGCCTTGAGTGTTTGGTTTAAGCCTCCTCTACATGTTTGCCTTGTCTTAACTTAGTAAACTGAACTTTACTCTGTTTACCCTGCACGCCTTTCACTCTCAGAAATATAGCCATGTGACGTTGGCAGGAACCAAGGACCTGAGGTCCTTCTACTGCACCAAAACTTGGTGGTGTGGTTTTGTACTGACATGCCTCGGGGAAGGGGCCAACTTCATTTCTTATGCCTTCGCCCCCCTCGCACTGGTAGCACCTCTAAACGCTGTGTCAGTACTTAGTAAGTATTTTTTTTACTTATATTTTAGTAGTAAATGTTCTGCTTATTGTCATCTGCCAGAGAAATGAATAAAAGCAGTCTCAAATGTATGCATAAAATAAATTAAAAGGGAAATATTTATTAACCTCCTCCTTTTCTTTTCATCTCAGCAAGCTCAATTTTGGGCCTTATTTTCCTGCGTGAAAAATCCAAGCCAAAGGACTTTGCAAGTAAGCTCAGCAAATGTGTGTTAGTGAAGATGCATACATGCAAATAACATGGAATGTGTGCCATTGCATTCAAATGTTCAATTGGCCTCATGCCAAACTTGACAAAAAATATACTGCCTGATAAGCTGCTAAAGTTTAATGACTGAAGTAACAAAGTCAAAAGATGTGTCTATGTGCAGGACATATTTTGTTGAATATATCGTTTTGTGAGTGA
The DNA here is from genome assembly GCF_949606895.1 of Notothenia rossii. NCBI lineage: Eukaryota > Metazoa > Chordata > Actinopteri > Perciformes > Nototheniidae > Notothenia > Notothenia rossii. Next base: position 72,336,762 of record NC_136905.1, on the reverse strand, counting down.
AAATGTAAAAAATAATTGTCAAATTAGAGTTCAATGTTGTGTATAAATGTATATTCCATGTTCATTCATAGTAAATGTCCTAACACTGTTATGTTATTCCAGAGCGCTATGGGCTGTCCTTCCTGGGCTGTCTCCTAACTATAGGAGGAACATATCTATTTGTAGCATTTGGACCAAACTCTCATGAAAAACTCAAAGCAGAGAACATTGTGAATCACCTTGTAGGATGGCCTGTTCTCTTGTATCTGGTAAGACATTTTAATTGAATTTTTAAGTTGAAAAAGTACAGGGCTCCATCTACAGTTGACTCAATTTGCCTCTGCTAACCTGTGGGCCTACAAAATAATGTAACATCTGCCAATATAACATATTTAAAGCAACACAAAAGCCCTGCAGTACAGGTTTGATCACTTATTTTATTTAAGCTGATACTGTCAAAAGTTATGAATCAACTCAGTGGTCCCTCCTTTAACAAACATATGTGTCTCTACAATTTGCCAAATTCAGGTTGTAATTTACAAACCAGGAAGTCGGGCAATGAACAGTCACTTGCACAAGTGAGTCATTAAGGTTAGGGTTATTTCATAGAAACATCTCACGGAGGTATTAAGAGGATAGTCACTCCCTGTATTATCACAAACACTGCATAATTATTTAATGGTCCAAGTGGTAATAGCCTCTTAATTCATAAATACATCCTTTAAGCCAAACACAGTGGACAACATTGTTAGCAGTATGTCCAAATAGTTAACACTAGATGAGAGACAAACGGAGGGATACTTTCTTTAAAACACTACAAGCTGCAGCAACAAATATACTCTTCCATATTATGGTATTAAACAAATGTCCCAGCTCTCTCTACTGTTGTTGTTGTTATGTAGCAAAAAGATTTGTTTCTAGCTGTGATCCACAAAGGACCGCAGAGCATCCTGTTCCATGTTTATTGGCTGTTAATTTCCTGTTTGTTGTTTCTATCCCCCTCATTGACAGCTCCTGGAGATCATCACGTTCTGCCTGCTTTTATACTTCTACAAACAGCGCAATGCTAACTCCCTCGTTATTATTCTGATGCTGGTCGCTCTATTGGGTGAGTGTCTCTCATTAAAGCCTTTCAATGTAATACCGCCAAGCTGTTTACCATATTTCATTAAAATATTAAAATCACAATTCCCTCATGGTTAATGTTTGAAATGCATTTGAGCTTTTGTGAAACATTTTTTGGTTTGTTTTGTATTTAATTGTGCTGTTCTTTCTACCTTTTATGCACAGGCTCGGTCACAGTCATCACAGTGAAGGCGGTGTCAGGCATGTTGGTTCTCACATTCGAGGGCACCATGCAGCTGCACTACCCGATCTTTAGTGTCATGTTTGTGTGTATGGTGGCTTCAGTGGTCTTCCAGGCTAGGTGAGTGAACATCACAGATAAAGAGTTTACTGAGTCCCAGGTTGTGTTTTTCATAACATTGGCTTCAATTCAAGATTTTATAGTTTAGGTCAGGGGTCTGCAACCTTTTTGACCAAAAGAGCCATTTTGCTCCTTTTTCCCCAAATGTTTTTTCTCTGGAGCCGCAAAACATATTTCATAGCTTGATAGCTTATAAAAAACTGAAGTTTGTTTGCATTGATTAGGCTATTTATTACATTATATAAAACTGTTAACCTCTAATAAGAAACAAAGAACTCCTCTAAGGAGAATTACAAATAATACACAGGCCTACTTTAAAATAAATTAAACACAGCACTTAGGGAGTCCTCTGCACATTTGAAGGAAAAAATATATAATTATAATGGGCCCACTTTGAAATAAATAAAACATATGGCTGCACCCTAAAAAGAGTTAACGGTGGGGTAGGTAAGAATAGAGAAACCAGCTCGAGTGCGCTAGAATTTGAAAATACACAACCGGAAAAAATGTGCCTCTTCCTTACGGAGTCCCTCTTCCAACACACACGAATGCGCATCATCAATGAGGCCACGAGATAAGTTTGTGCACACAGATGGAAGGCTGACAGGCAGGTAGGCCATCCAGTTATTTTAGCCGGGCCGGCTAAAACGATTGGTCGTGCTTTTTACAGCGCTACGGCTTCCAGAGAGATTATTTTTTGTATTTATTGTCAAAGCATTTAATATATTCATTGCTATCGGGACGTGGAATATAACAAAAAGTGTTTTCTGAAATAAATTACATACCCCATTGAATTATGACTGAAGATTGTCAGCTGTCTTCCTCTCCCTTGTTGTTCCTCGATACGTAAAGGCTGCAGCACCGTTGACAACTTCTCTCTACATAACAAACATACCGGTAAACAAGCATCGTTTGCTGTGAAAGCATATAACTCTGTCCACACAGAATTAAATCCTGTGTTCCTCCGGTACTTTTCTTTGATTTATCCATAGTTCGCTCATCGAGCCGGGGGTCAGGTTATTTGCCTCCAAGAAAAGGCGATCGCGTGGGACCGTAGCAGGATGTGACGCATATTTTATTTGACCTAATTAAAACCTTTTTGTTTCTTATTTATGTGTCACAGTATCACCTCAAAATACAAGATACGAAACATTTTCAACCATGCAACAAAATAGAAATAGTCCTACAAATACTTTTATTTTATTTCCTTCTTATTTTTGTCTAAGCTCAAGGGAGCCAGAGCAGAGGGCTTAAAGGGCCGCATGCGGCCCGTGGGCCGCGGGTTGCCGACCCCTGGTTTAGGTGATCAGAACTAAGTGAAGGTCTTTCAATAGGTTTTATTAAATCAATGCTGATTTTATATTTTGTTGTCTTCTATTGCCTTTTTTAGCTTCCTCTCCCAAGCTTGTAAGCTGCATGACTCCAGTCTGATCGCCAGTTTCAACTACATCCTCTCTACCGTCTTGGCTGTGGTAGCTGGTGAGTTATTATCTGGAGCTAATAATCTGTTTTGACTGGAAGCTTTAAATCTGACGGTTATTGACCGGTGTTTGCATATTACTGCCTGACACACACAAACAAATGCAACGCCCTGGAGCCTGACGAAACGGGTCGTATCCGCTACAGTTCTCTATTATATAGACCAGGCCTATTCAACTGGCGGCCCGCGGGCCGGATGCGGCCCAGAACCAACTCCCGAGTGGCCCAGCCTCCCGTAGCCAAATTCCTACACCAGTACAGACCATGAACGCAACACTCCGCGTTGCATAGAAACCACCAAACCACAACGCAGCACGTTTTTTTGAAAGTACATCTAGTGGTGCTAGTAACGGTGGTCCTATGATAGCAACTCTAAAACATGTCCCTCTCAACTCTGAAGCGTAAACAGAGACAAAACGGTCATTGATCTTGTGGAGCAGATCCAAGTCAAGCTGGACCTTTTCGCTACCGACTTGAGCACGGGTCGAATGCTTCATTTTCCGACGCTCCCCAAACACATCACATCTCCGGCACAAATCACGGATGTGATGACAGATTTCATTGCGAGGTTGAAAGAGAACTTTGCCGGTCGATTGGATGGACTTGCTCTGCCCACAGACGTGATGATGGGCTTTGCCAGAGACCCCTTCACTGTTGCAATAGAGGGGGACGTATCAACCAGAGCAAAGGAAGTGGTCCCCTGCATCGACAAGGGGAAATATACACTGGAACTTATTGACATGCAGCGCACTAACGGGCCAGCGAAGTTTTGGAGTGATGTCAAAAAACAGCAGTTCCCTAACGTTCAGAAAGTAGCGATCTGTGTGCTCAGTATGTTTGGATCAACATACACATGTGAATCAAGCTTTTCACACATGAACTCAATCAAAAGTAGCACTCGCTGCTCCCTGACTGACAGCACTCTTCACCAATGTCTTAGGATTGCATTGACATCCTATGAGCCAAAAATCACTGCTCTTGTTCAAAACAAAAAATGTCCCTTCTCCCATTGAGAAAGTCAGCAATGACAAATCACAAATGAGGTGATAGTAAGCACCTAGTTTACTATAGTAGACGTGTAGTGTAGTATTCATTCATATAGTTACCCGTATCCCTTGTTATGGGTTTGTGCACTGAAGGGTTTGACAGTTCTTTCTGTATTCATTTAAGTGCACTTTGTAATGTGTCTGGGTCAAATGTGACCAAAACGTATGATCTTTTTGTTATTACTTGAAAAGTGAAAAAATAGTATTGCTACAGTACTACCTCTTCGTGTTGCATTGGAGCTCTTTAGCTGTTTTTTTTGTATGTGAGCGCATTTATTAAGACTGCTATTATTGTATTCAGTAAATGCACTTTGTGATGTGCCTGGTTCAGAAAAAATAACCTGAATATTTGACTTCTAAAGCAAACAAATGTAATGCTACAACTGTGCACTTTTTTTTCAGATTCTGTTAAATTAATGCTAATTTGTTGTGTTTTTATGCACTTTTTGACCTACCTTTGTTAGATGAACAATGACAAAAAAATTGCATGTTTTTCATCGCAGTAATATGTGTTGGTTTAAAATGTGTCACTACCCGCTTTTTACAGGCCGCTGAATGTCTGGCCCAGCTGAATTTTGTAGTTATAAAATCTGGCCCAACTGAATGTGTAGTTGAATAGCCCTGATATAGACGTTCATAACACCGCTGTATCTGGGTGTAATAATTCACGTGCATTTGGAAACAGTACAACTCAAAAGGTAAACAGGAAACAGGTGAATCCGGCGATCACGAAGAACAGGAACCGGAGTATCTTTCAAACTGTGAATCACTCAAGGACAGTCTGGGATCCCAAAGCTAAGCCAAAGGGCCTTTTAGGTGGACATTTGAACATGCAAAGCATTAAATCTAAAAGTGAGCAAATCCAGCATCTTTTACTGGACTCTAATCTAGACTACCTGTGTTTATCTGAGACCTGGCTTCATGAGTCCGCTCCAACAGCAGCCTTTGACGTGCCCGGTTTTAACATTTAACGGAGAGACAGACGCGGCTCGAAAGGGGGCGGGGTTATGGTGTATGTGAAGGATAGCATCCAGTGTAGTGAAATTCAGTGGTCTAATTGCAATGAACTAGAATGTGTTGGTGTCAATATAACTTTGTCACCAAAAATGTCATTTGTTGTAATAGCTATCTATCGGCCTCCTTCTTCAAACAATCAATTTTATGAGAATTTTAGGAAAATATTAAGAGAATGTAATTTTAACAAAGAAGTTATTATAATGGGCGATTTTAACATCAACTGGGAGGATAAATCTGTTAGAAAGAATCTTAAACAGATAACCGATAACTTTGACCTTGTGCAACTGATCAATGGACCTACAAGAATCACTAATTCCACCAAGACACAAATTGATCTAATTTTTATTAACAAACCAGAGAGAATTTTTAAATCTTTTAATATGTTAACTGGTCTCTCTGTCCACAATATGATTCTAATCGCCAGGAACCTAACCAAGAGGCGATTTAGCCCTTCATTCAGGAAAAATGATTATTTTGGAATTCCCAAAAACAAATATGAGAGCTTTATAAATGCTGTTCAACATATTAAATGGGATGATCTTTTGCTGGGAATAGACCACGAAGACGACAGTAAAATGTTCTCAAAAACATTAGAGAGCACTATCAGAGATTTCAATTGCAAATTCAAGCAGAAAAATAAGAAAAACACTGTCCCTTGGATAAATGACGATATTTTAAAACTGATGAAAGAACGTGATCTAGTCCTAAAAAAATTAATCAAAACTAAATTAAGCCATGACAGGCATCACTTTGCTATGCTGAGGAACAAAGTCATTAAGAAGTTACGGAAGTCTAAGGCAGACTTCTTCTTGACTATAATAGACAAGGCAGGGGGTAGTTCTAAAATGATCTGGAAACAGTTAAAACTATTCACTGGAAATAAATATAAGGAAAGAAAACAGCTTGAACTTAAAGTCAATGGAAAGTTTATAAACAATCCAGCTGACATAGCTGAAGTTTTAAACCACTACTTCATTGATTCTGTTGCAACCATTGCACAGTGTTTCTCACCTGACTGCACACTTTTTTGTTATGTTAATACAATTGAGCCGGCTTTCAGCATAAGAAATATCACTGAATCTGAAGTTATAAAAGTGATTGGATCACTTAAAGCATCGAGAACAAAGGATATACTAGGCATTGGCATGGTTATGCTAAAAGATCTCAGCACAACACTTTCTAATCCTATTGCCAAAATGATTAACCTCTCCTTCAGTCAGGGAATGTTTCCAAGTGTTTGGAAGCCGGCTATAGTTATCCCAATATTTAAAAGTGGAGACCCCATGTCTTCCTGTAACTACAGGCCAATTAGTATCCTTCCTACAGTGTCAAAGGTTGCTGAGAAACTTGTGTCTGAGCAAATCATTGACCATTTAAACACTAGTGCATTTTCTCTGCATCCAATGCAATTTGGCTTTAGGGCAAAATACTCAACAGAGACCGCCAACTGTTTTTTTACAGAACAAATTAAATCAAAAATGGATAAAGGTGGTGTTGTAGGAGCTGTGTTTCTTGACCTAAAAAAGGCTTTTGACACTGTTAATCATAAAATACTCATATCTAAGCTTTCCAGTTTTAGCTTTTCTTCACAAACACTTAGATGGTTAGAATCATATTTGTTTAACCGATCTCAGTATGTGAGAGTTCAAAATCATGAATCTGCTTACCTTCATCTTTCGACAGGGGTCCCACAAGGTTCAATCCTGGGACCATTACTATTTTCGCTCTATATAAATGATTTACCATCTGTATGTCCTGACACAAACATCCAAATGTATGCAGATGACACTGTAATATATGTACATGGAAGCAATATGACACAAGTGGCTAATGAACTGACAAACACCATGGTTCATGTAACAACTTGGTTGGAACAATGCTGTTTGCAACTAAATATTTGTAAAACAGTATGCATCTTCTTCACCAAAACAAAGTCCTCTTGTGTTGCGCCAGATGTTTTTGTGTCAGGGGAGAGGCTACAGGTGGTGTCACAATACAAATACCTTTGAGTCATGATTGATTCAACACTCAATTTCAAGGCTCAGGTTAAAAAAATATGTAATAGGGTCAAATTCAGTCTGTCGAATTTTAGGTTTAACAGAGATTACATGTCAATTGAGGCATCTCTGATGTACACACACTCGATGGTTCTCTCACACATCACCTACTGTTTAACTACCTGGTCACATGCCAGTACAACAACATTAAAACCACTGGAGTCATTGTACAAACAAACACTCAAAATATCTGTTTTTCGCATCACTGCCCAATACTCCAAAAATACAACTTGCTAAGCTGGGAAAACCTCATTAAACATGCAAATGCTTGCCTTTTTTACAAGATTGTCAACGGCCTTACCTCACCTCCTCTTAGACAGTTTATTAACATACGCACAACTGCAACTAGGGTAACTAGAGGTGCAGCGAGAGGAGATTGCATTATTCCACTCAGAAAAAGTTCTTTCAGTCGGTGTTCATTTTCTGTTAAAGCTGCTCAGCAATGGAACTCGATCCCACCTCCAATCAGAGACCAGACCACATTCACTTTATTTAAATCAAAGCTCAAAATATGGGTAGTGGGGAATCGGCTCTGCCGGCACTGACCCAATCTTCTGCTCCTTACAACCCACTGCCTGTGTTTTAACATGTTTTTTTGTTTTGTTTTATTTATTTTGTTTTAATGTTCTGTATTTTAAATTGTTTTATTTAAGTATCCCAGTAATGTCTGTTGCATGTTTTAAATTCATTGTATTTACTTGTTTAAAATGAAATGTGTTTTAGGTTGACTTTTAAAATCTGTCCAGGGACTACAGATGAAAAATAGCCTCTTGGCTAACACTAAAATGAATAAATGAATAAACAAGTACAAACCAGACTGTCTGTGTCATGGTGAATACAGTCGCTGGTTTATGTCTGTATAGGCCGTTGTTGTGAGTGTGGACGGTCGGAGCATTTACAACGTTAGCTTAGCCAATCTCCATTTAGACAACACGCATTTTAAAAGGTTTTTCGACTGCCGTCTGTCTGCAGACTTGTCAGAGCATTAATTCATGGTTTTTACTAACCGGTATCAGTATGTTGTTACTTCGGCATAATTTTGAAACGTGTATTACAATTAAATCACGGTCAAATATGTTCATCTTGTTGTAGTTGTAGCCCCATTGCCAGCGATTCTCTCTTTAGTTTAGCAAACTCAGCCCGACTCAGCCTGGTTGTTCCTGGCCCTAGAACCACGATTTTATGGGGCCAGAAAAACTGTGATTTAGCACCCGCTAGCCGTTACTAGGCCAAGTGGAAACGCAACCAAAAACGGGCCCCGCACGGCTCGGCACGCTTAAAGCGAGCTCCGCGCTGCAGTGGAAACGCGCCAGTAGAGTCAACAAAGATTCTTCTGTTTTTTTCAGGTGCTGTGTTCTACCTAGAGTTCAATAAAGAAGACATCCTTCACATCTGCATGTTTTTGTTGGGGTGAGTAATCGTCCATCATGGGTCTTTCTGACAGACATTTTGAAATGTCCCAGTAGGACAAGCACACTTTTTAATAATAAAGAAAAATGATGGCTGAATTCAATTGAACTCTTTTAGTTTCCTGGTATTGTGCATGCTGAAACCATCTTGTATTAGTAACACCTGTGCTTTTCCTACTACATGTTAAAATGTCTGCTCCGTGAAAGGCCTGTGAAGTTATTTTTAATGTTATAGAAAAATATCCAAGAAAACAGACATTTGATGCAATTAAATTATGGGTGACTTGCATTAAAGAATTGTACACATATGTTGTGCTTTGTACAGATCTGCATTCTGTTTCCTTGGAGTGTTTCTCATCACCAAAAACAAGAAAAAGACAAAGAACTTTGAGCCATATGTGACTATGGAAATGGATAATGGTTTGTATACAATTTTACTTAAATAATAGAAAATTGTAAATATTGATATTTAAAGATTTGTACAAATTGACAGTTTACTGATTTATACTATAGCCTGGCATACTTGTTAACACTTCCCAAAAGTTCCATTGCAAATTCATCATTCAGTTTCTTTATTTTAACTACAATGTCCTTACTTGAAACTTATCCTACCTTACCTTCCATCATCAGGAGTCCCAACTATTCATGACAAAGGCCTGGTTGTTCAGCCAGACTCCAATGGCTCTTTCTCCTATGGAGCCCTGGTCAACAATGATGGAGCTGCTCCTGCTACACATTCGGTCAACCTGGAACTAACACCGGTCCGCTCCAGGTCCACTGAAGCATCTCATGGCCAGCCAGACCTAAAGAGAGATTAAAACAGAGTATTTTCCCCTTCATTCAACAAAAAGACAACATACAAGGTGCTTGGAAGGCCATGATGGGTATGTTCAGCTCTTTTCACATGTACTCTCACATGTACTCTGGGCCAACCTCCAGCCCAGTAGAGGGTGTTAACTGGGTGCCTTACACTCCATTCACATGCTTTGCTTTCTATAATCTCTTCACCAAAACCTGACCATAAGTAGCATTCCTTTTTGAGAAGATGTCGGCTGTTATCATTCCAAAATGAAGAGAGGAAACCTGAAGCTGCTGGAGGTTTTATTTGGATTCACAGCAGAGCAGATGTTGTGCCTTGGAGCTTACTGCCTTCACTGTGTTAGAATGGAGATCTAAGGACTCACTCCCATGACTGTTAAGCTATTCTTCGCTCATTAATGACGACATTAAGGGGTCTGTTCTTCCATTGAGGATTTTGAAGTTACTCCTCAACATTATAAAATATAGCTGCAGACTTGCCAATGAACTTTTTGACCTTAAATATCTGCCTCTAACTTTTTATTATGTGAGCGGTTTTTACTCTGCAATTTTGCCTCCTGTTGTAGGAATTTCATTGTATTACTACTTTCCTGATGTGAGCAAACAATGGGGGCACATTTTCTAATTTATTATAATGTATTTATCTATTGAAGTTAGCTCTTAGTGTGCCTTAACAAGTCGCAGTACACTGGAAGTTACTGAAATAACTGAGGTGTTACATGACCCAGGAGGGTAATTCAAGCATCACCGTAGCAGTTTAGTTGTAAACAAAAAGCTACTGTAATCTGTTTATTGAAATCTGAACCCATTGAAAAGAAGGTGGTCACTTAAAAAGAAGGGAATTAAATTATACAAGCCTCTTGAAATTACTGATGAACTGTACAACTATTTAAATGTGAACTGTACGTTTAAGGTTGGGTAGTCTACTGTTTGTGTACATTTTGAAAATAATTTTGCTTTCCTTTTCAACCTGATAACCTTGAAGTTTCTGATGACAAACAAATCAAGAAATAAAAGTTAACATTTGCATATACATTTTGTTAATTATGTTTTTGGAAATGTAACCTTCCCATCAAAATGTTACAAAGATAATTCTGCGGTTTGTGAATCATCCTTTATTATTAAACTTGACAAAAAAACACTCCATAATGATTGCATAGATTGGATAGACTCCACAGCTACATACTGTATGTAATGCATTTATGCACTGTTAAAAAAGCAGAACCTTTCCACAGTATTTATCATGTAGTAATTATAGTTCTGTCGCCTGTGGTTTGTTGTGTGTGCAAAAAGTCATTACATCCCTGTATAAACCAGCCAGTCTTAACAAAACTGCCGTTAATGGAACCTAAACTGTCCAGTCAAATGTCTAGCTTTTTTTCCCCTTGAGAATGATATGCAATGTTGTGTCAAACTTAATGTAACCTAATTCTGATATACTATTTATCAAAAGTTTTAACTCTGAAAATTGATGAAAAAACCACGTTTTCTCAGTTTTAATCAATGTAAATAATACTGTTCTAACTTACCATATACTGCTCGTCTTTTCTGTACGAACTGATGATTGATTTAACGATAAATGAAAAACAAAATATATAACTCACTGCATTGTCAGACAACAGTAATACATTGTGTCATAGCACACTGTATCAATCTGCCAGAAAGATAACCTTTCAGAGATGTAAAGAGGTAACATTCACCTTAGAAAACTGCCCTACATCATTCTTTGAAGTTATAATCATCAATTCTGCAATTTGGTGTGTGAAAAAACCTACTTTTGACATGCTGTTGCTTCATGTTGCTTGAAAAAAACTGAAACACTTGAAACTTAAATTCGCTGTAGAAAAATTGAAGTACCTTATTTTGTGTAGGCCTATGGATGCAACATATATTCGACTTTTTTTAACTTGAATTGTTACATTTTTATTTCACATAGGTAAATTCGGAGCAAAACAATTCAGATACATGATTTTCAAAGTAGTTATTTTCAATGCTATAAATTCACTGTCTAATAAAATTCAAATACTTCTGTGTCTTGTTTGCTTCCATAGAATTTGACTATTCGAGTTTTTTTTAACCTGAATTGTTACATTTTTATTTCAAATTCGGAGCAACAAAATTCAGACACATGATTGTCAAAGTAATTATTTTCAATGCTATAAATTCGGTGTCTGATCAAATTCAAATACTTCTGTCTCTTGTTTGCTTCCATACAACAGGTGTATCAGATATTTTAACTTGAATCTAACTAGAAGTATAACAATGTGAGTAACTCATTATATTTACTCACTTTATGTTGTGATTGACCCACTTTTGGATGCTTGTCCTTGTCAAATTAAAGCATAGTTTCCCAGCAGAAACCTCTGTGACACTTCTCTGCTCAGTCGCCACCAATCTTGAAGCGGAGCATCCTCCCCTGCTGCAGCCTCATTGGTCGCTAGGTTCCTCCGGCGGCCTTTGATTGGTCTCACCTGCGGGTCTGACGTCGCAGTAGGCTGCATCAGATAGTAGTCAAATAATCCAGTAATAAACAACGGCGGGTCTGATTGACAGAGGTTTAAAAATATCACAGCAGCTTTAATCTGTTTGACAAAGTCACCAGAAAATATAGCTGTCAGTGCACGTGCAATGGGTCGTTCCGGCCGCTTTCTCTGACAGCAGTGAGGTGAGTACCAAAGACAACCGCAATTAAACCGGTTTGAAAGGAAAATTAAAGCAGTAACTTCGCTCGTTAGCTTGCAACCATGAGTCTGTGCTAACTTTCTTATGATTTCCCTCGTCGTTGTAGCTTAAAACAGCATTTAGCATGGGAAACAAAGTGCTTTTGTGAGATATTACGTTACTTTTGTGCTAAACGCGGGTGCAACACTTCATTAACACGTGCCCTTAATGTGAGAGCCAGGGGTTTGTTTTGAATGCACGCGACGCAGATGTTGATGTCATAGTTATCTACAGCCATTTATTCTGAGGACATGTGATGTTGTTTTAGTGTGTTCTATTTCCAGTTTATTGTAATGAGATTGATGACACTAGTGTGCAGTTTGGGCTGTAATTTAAATATCAATGCCTTATTTATCCTAATCTATTTGAGATAAGGTCGATTTTCTAACGGTGTTGTGATTAAATTATTAATAATAATCTTCACTTGGCTAAATATTCCTGTAGATGGCACTCTATCCCCAGTACAATGTTGAAGTTTCACATTGGGATCAGACTTCATCATAACCCTATTCCTTTTGTATCAGTATTTTTCCTTGTTAAATGATGTCGATGCAATGATTAGTTAACAGTAAATTAACTACATCAAGAAATTATTTGAGCAAATGCAGAAAAAAAGTCAATTAAAGTTAATATGAGCTGTTTTCTTAGCCTTCTATGAGTATGAAATTAATATATTCAGTGTTGAACTGTTGGTCAACTTGGGATCCGGGATATCATTTTTCACCTTTTTTTTTAATCGAGTCAACCTTTTAACAATTAGGATAATAATCAGCAAATTGGTAAAATATTAAAACATCAATATTTGCAGGCCAAATATGAATGCATTTCCTTTTGTAATGGATCATTAAAAGATTCTCAAAATACTCACCAGAAACAAGTTGTACATTTTAACCTATGATTTTAACCTGCAAGTAACCCTTTACCGGGATCAAATCAGGAATACAGTATAACAATTCCACCTCTTTTTTTTATTTGAGTCGTTGTCATGCACTTAAAGCGTCAACCCTTCCTTCATTTTCCCTCTCCGTTTCTCTCTTTTATCTATCCCCCAGCCTATTTTAATATAATCTGCAACTTTGTAATCTTCATACACCATTATCCCACTACCACCATTTACTGATAACTCTTCCACAAACTTACAGTTAATGTATATTCACCTTATCTCTTCCCAGTTCCCAGCCCTTGTGGTTCCTGTCAGCCACCATCCTAAAATACATTAGAATGCTCAGAGAGAGCTCCAAGGCCTGGAGCAAAGGCTCAGAGGCCTACAGCAGCGATCCTGAGGAGGACGAGGAGGACGAAGAGGACATGGTGTTTGGGGAGACTGATCAGGACGGCGTAGGGGAGGAGATGATGGATCTGAGCGACCTCCCCACCGCGCTCTTTGCATGCAGCGTCCACGAAACCGCGTTTGAAGAGGACATGCACAGGGTGAGATGCAAACACACTTACTGGGTCAAATTGTAGTTGTGTTTTATTTGTGGGTTGGTGCATCAGCTTGTGTGTACATCGGAAGAATGCGTCAGCGAGTCCAAGATTCAAAAGCCCAGCAACACATGCATGATGTCATCCACAGCTTGTAGTCCTGTCACAGGGTGTTTTTCAATGTCGAGGACGCTTCCTTGGTAGGACATGTCTTCAGAGTCAGGTTCTTCAGAGGCTAGGCAAGAATCCTTCCTGTCATTCGGAGAACGAAGAATGAAACAAGCTAGCTAGTGTGCAGGTGTGCGTCCTATGAGAGGTCCCACCTTAAATTGAGCACGATTTGTTTGAAGACTCATAACTGATTTTGCGCAGATCGAAGATGTACTTGAGTAACTGCATTTTGTAAAATGATCATCTCTCCAGGAAAGATCCACTAAATTAACATAAAACGTTCTCCTTCTGTTTGCAGCCTTGAAAAAGTCCTGGAGGATAAGCAGCCATAAGAAAATCATAAAATCACCATCACCAATCAATAATAAAATGTGTATTTCACTAGATTTTTAATTTCCATATTTATTTCGAATAGATTAAAAAAAAAAAAAATGTGAAAAACAGAATAGCGTATTGTTAGAATACAGTATTTATCAATATTCATAATAATATTTATATATTCAACAAAAAATATTCACAATAATAATAAATCATATGTGCCTGAAAGGCAGCAGGAGGAAGCAAATGCTTATAATTCCCACCCCTTACTTACTGCTGACCAATGATTATCCAAATCATTTCTGCAAGTTATTCCTACTTACATATATACATTTACAATAATTTCTCATCTTCAATCACCTTTCTTCATTCTCATAGTTTTCCAAAAAAGTGTTTCTGTACATCTTTTCCATTCATATATCATACTTCATGTCTGCAAACCTTTTTTACGCATATTGGTGCACATTGTAGCATAAACCACAAATATCAACAAAAGAGGCAAAGTCAAAACAAGGTTCATTTTAATTATGTATTTAGGTGCAAAACACTCTAAGGCAGAGGTGCCCAGTACGTCGACCGGGGGCAATGCTGGTAGATCGCGAGTCATTCATACAAAAAAAAAATCCAGCTCCGTTAAAATAGACAAAACCGGTTTTGATCCCTCCTCCCTTGGCCTCCCTGCCACTTAATTCAGGAGTTTACTTGATTGACAGAAAAAGTGACCTATCGCTTTCCAGTCTGTTAACCCAGAATGCAAAGCGATACAAAATCAGTCAAGTGCCGGGAAAACTCAAAAAAAGAGACAAACAAGAGATAAACAACAAAATGAGTGCGGGACCGAGCAAAAAGCTAAAGACATACCACTTCCACCCAGAATGGGAGGAAGAATATTTTTTTGTGATGTCATATTCAAAGGTTATTTGCCTTATTTGTAAAGCAAGCGTCGCTCTGCCAAAGAAAGGTAACGTGGAGAGCAGTGGCGGCGCTAGGGGGTGGCTACTTGGGCTCAAGCCCCGGATGTTTTCTGAAAAGCCCCGGATGTTTAACTTAAAAAAATAATAATAATAATAATAAAAAGAAAAAAAGAAATGTAAACGTCTCGGGAGTAGCAGTAGCAGTAGTATCAGCAGCTGACAACAATGTCATCACCAGTAGTGAAGAAATAGATGATGTTTCAGGTTTGTGAATCTAATGGTGATATCTGCAGTCTGGCTGACTGAGTAAGAAGTGAAAAAGAGTGATGCAATGTTAATGTTATAGCTAGTAAACATGGAGTAACCACACTAATTATACCTGTATATGTTAGTATGTATACAGAACATGACTACAAATTATCCTAAGATGTAACTTTAACCCTTCATAGCTCAGTCTACCTTTAAGACACTAAAATAACGTATTCCAATTTTTATATTGTTTTGGAATTATACCGGCTCTCGTTTCAGTACACTTAACAACGGAACCATAGCAACGGAACTGACAGGCAACCCTCTGAATCAGACTCCGATTGGCTGTGACTGCATCCACTCAGAGTGTCCGATTCAGAAACGTGACTCTTACACTCTCTACGTCACAAACAAAGATGGTGGATGAGAATAGATCTATAAAACGATAAGCAATGCGCCAGAATCAAGGTGAGACTATCCGCATCCTTTAAAACTCTACGCACATCGAAATAAGTAAACGACTGTATTTGAGTGAGTTAAGGCATTAGTTTGCTTCATTAAAGGATGTTAATGAATAAGTGTTCTCCAGTGCCTTTTGTCCGCTTTAAGGTATTATTGAGGTAGGGTTAATGTTGCTCTCAAAGTGCACCAGATTGATGCTTTTAACTTCAATATTTAAAAAAAAATCTTCCCGGGGGAGCATACCCCCGGACCCCCCTAAAGGAGGCGACGATCCCCCTAAAGGATGTTCGGTCCACCCCCCACTTGTAAAAAAATAGCACTTTACCCCTGCACCCCCCAACAACTCCTGGGCTAACCCCCGGATCTCCTACAATCCTAAATCCGCCACTGGTGGAGAGGCATTATCGGAGTGTTCACAAGGCATATGACAGCGACTTCCCTCCGAGTAGCGAGTTGAGAAAGAGAAAGGTCATGTATTATTGCTACAAAAACATTATCTCGCAGTATTACCCCCTGATCCCACCGGAAGCGTCTGCGCTGCGGCGTTTTTAGCGATCGCGGCCACTCTAGTCAATGGGTGCTATTCCACCAGACCCGCTCCGCCACGGCTCGAAGCGTCCCAGAAGCTCCTCGCTGCAAGGAATTTATAAAAGGATGAATCCTATTTTTGACGCAGCGCAGCGCAGCGCAGGCAGGAAGTGAAACGTTCATCCGAAAATATTGGTGATGTCGTTGGCTGTCCACCCACGAGGTGATGAAAATCACCTTGTTGTCTCCTTTGCTGGTTGAGGGGGTGCACCCAAAACCGGCTCCTTCTCCTCCCCCACCCACCTGTAGTCTTTCAAGTAGGAGAATACATGCCAGCGTTCTCCTCCGGTTTACAGGCACTGTAAATTATATATATATAGAATAATTATGATGATGAATGCATATTTTTTTACCACTAAAATACATGAACACATCTTTGATTCATGTCGTTTATAACTGGAATATTACAATTATTATTAACTGTGTCTGTAGTCTACAATACAACAAAATAGGAGATAACAACAATAAACACGATTTAAACAGACACAAACATAAACCATTTAACTACGTAGCCTAGAAGTACAAATGTCCAGAAAATATTCCCAAAGCAACAACAACTGCGAGGCTGCGCACACACGACGCTCCGCTTCCGCAACGTTTTGAAACGCTCCTGGTGGGTTATGACGCAGGAGGAGGTCGCAGCGCGTTTAGCATGTAAGGGCGGTAACACGAGCAATTTGTCTTAACATTTAGCAAAAAGTGTACCACTATCAGACGGAGGAATGCACCGGGTTCGACTCTGTCTTCTAGCAGCTCTGTAGCCCAATCCACGAGTAACGTTTCCACGTCAGGTGTTATGTATGCTAGCAGCAACACACGGAGTTAAAAATACAAACATGGGTTAATGATCAGAGGTAACAGTTATTTATTCTGTTAAAGTTTCAGCTATTCTGTTTACAGTTCTGTCATCAGTATCAGTTTTAATACCATTGTTAAAACATTGTTGTTTCTTTTGATGTGAAATATTATTTATTTTTATTTAAATAAAAAGCAATGTTAATTTTGTTCACAATTTGTTAAGTTAATTTTTATTATATGTATTTTTGAATCAAGTATTCATCTTTATTGTCTTCATTGTTAGTTTCCACATGCCTAAAACAACCTCAAGCTAAATCTAAAAGTTGATGGGCTAAATAAGAGCGTTTGAGAAATTGTGCAAGGCCCGAATAGTCCATTAATCGATAGATTAATCGATTATCAAATTAGTCGTTTGTTGCAGCCCTATTGTAGTTATCCCATGTATAAATAAAACGTGTTATTCAGCAACCTTGCAATTTGGGATTTTATTTTTGGTTGGTAGACCTCGGTGAGCTGGTCATTTCAAAAGTAGCTCACCAGCCAAAAAAGTGTGGGCACCCCCTGCTCTAAGGTCTCATTCACACTGGTGTGCACCAGACAGTTTGCTAAATTGTTTCATTTTTCACGGGCAAAACGCAAACGGACAATACACTTTAAACACAAGTCATTTGCACATTTACTACGCCTCTGAACATACTTACATTTAAATGTGTACTGCCTGGATTCAGCCATTTTCCGCCAAAGATTTGGGAAATTGGTCCGTGCGCAAAGCATTGTGGGGCTTTTAAGACTGACGAGGATACACATGTGCATCCTCGAAATTTCCCGCAACGAAGGACTCAGTCCTCGATAGAATTCCAAGGGTCCCGTACATTGGAACAGTCCCTTCGACGGGATTCGATGACGTAGCATCCTTGAAATAGTGGCTCTGAAGGATCCTTCCTTGACATTGAGAAACACCCAGTCTCAAGCTGTGCTACTGATGGCACACACACACACACACACACACACACACACACACACACACACACACACACACACACACACACACACACACACACACCA